>NC_089283.1:10624910-11224910 GCF_963678975.1 Dysidea avara | reverse complement strand
GTTGGACCTTCAGACCTTGGGATAGCTGTGTATAATCCCACAGTCATGTAGTTTGACCTTGGGACCTTAGGATAACTTCAAGTAACTAAAGTACTTTTGTTGGCAAATCTGGACATGTATGCAGGCAGGGACATGTATGCAGGTCATCTGAAGGCATCAGTCAGTCAGTCACTCAGTCACTCAGTCACTAGAAAATTCCGTTAAATAATTTAATTCCGTAGCAACTTGTTGAAAGCATTTCAGGTCAATCTGAAGGCTTGTTTGGACTTAGTTTTGCCTAATCAATACTACCACATCGTCTTCAGGGAAAATTGAAGCTGGTTTTTGAGTGATGTTATTTTGTGGTCCATGCCTACTCTTTTGTGGTCCCTACTATACAGTACTATCATATGATGTATGCACACCTTTTTGTTTTCATATAGGCCACCACAACCAGAGTTTCTAAGAAGCCGATATGTGTACATTGCTCTATCTATTGTTAGCTTTACCATTAGTGATTTGTTCTATATTGCTGCTATAATAAATTATGCTTTACAATGTCAACTAATTACTTTCTTGGTAAATGTCACTGTTGCGAGAATACGTAATAACTGTTTAAAAGTTGATCGTGTTATCAAGGTATGAACAGGGCTGTCTACACACGTGATATTGTATATATTTTACAGGAAATCAAAGTCACACAAGACTTTTTGAAAGTATTAAATGGACAAGTGGCATCACAAATGTCACTCCTGTTGTATGTACTAATTCAGACTAGCATTTTTTGTAAGTTAGATCACTGTAAAGTAAAACAAGTATGCATACACTGTACCATCATAGTCTGGGAAAATTAAGTGTTTTAGTACTGTATGCAGCAGAATTCACATACAGTATAAGTATGTTGTTAAATATTGGATGCAGAGGTCTGGGGCACAGCTCACACACTGAAGAAGTATTGCAAATGCAATGGTGGGTAAATAAAGAAACATGACAGCATGATTTCAATCAAACTGTATGTGTAAAAGTATTGGTCAAGCGATCATAGTAGCACAAGAGTTACAGTATGTTGATATAATTGTGGACAACACATGACAATTGTAAATGACGGAACTTTGGCATGACTAAAAAGAAAATTCGCAAAACTTTATTTTCCGATTGTCATTGTAATATTGGCTGCATGGTAAATATGTCAGACTTTCATCTTCCAACCTGCTTCACATGCTGATTTGCCACACTTAAGTTGTACCAAAGTTTCGTCATTTACAATTAAGATTTCTACATGTACACAAATTTAGTAAGTTAGATGTTAGTACATTACTTCACATTGGAAATTTTGTAAAGTCTTAAGTTGATCTCCACTACATGTACAGTGTACTATACTATAGCTGTCGGCTAGGTTAGCTGACTTGTTCTGGATTCAACATTGCACAAGTTCCACCATGGTCCTGGCTACTTGTTAAAGTTTGCTGCAGTATTATAGTTTATTCATTCTAGCTACTTTGATAAATACGCAACTTTAGGCATTTTGTGGTTTTGGATCTCTATGCATAGTACATTGTGCTGTCCTATTTTTTCTTATACCTATGTAGCTGTAAGAAGCTGGTTGAGTACAGATGGAGATGAATTGCTTGCTGTGATAATAGGATTGCTAAATGTTTTGTCTTGGCTATTCTTAGCTTTGTTTATTGTCACACAAGTACGTTGGTTAACAGAATCTATCTTTCTTGTGTATGTATGTCACCATCCTTAGGCTACAAGATTAACTGTTGCTTGTCATAAGATACGTAATCTTGGTATGGAGTTGCGATCAAGGCCATTTGCATATGCAGAGACTTCTCAGTTGGATCTAGATTCCCTGCTGTTATATACTACCAGCATTGTAGTAGATGTAAGTGATCATGTGTTGAGTGGATTTAGTAAATGTTGTCTGCTTCTATATGATGCTTACAAACAGTACTGTACATTTTGTTATGTTTGTATGTCTATAACCATCTTACTATTTACATATTCAGCTTGAACTGTGAAAACGGCGCTGCCTGAAAAAGTGGCCAGTGTGAAAAATATGTTGCTGTCTGTCTACTTACGTATGTGACTCTACACCCACTTATCAACCCTTACAAAATATTAGACCTCTTATTAGTCCTCCTTAACAGCCTCCTGCCTGTTACTATTCATGTAACTGTCTTATAGATATACTGCTCTGGACCATTCCTGTAGCAGGATACTTAGACAGGTCTGCTACACGTTGACAATCGTAATGTGGCAGTTAGACTGTAATCTATTGATTTACAGGCCTGTCACAATCATGTCCTCTAGTACATCCAGCAAAACAGTTTCTTGCAGGTCTGGTACATGCATGTACTCTATCGCTATGATGACTACTGTTGCCACTGGTTACTGTAATTGTTTAGTTGCTAATAGCCCATTTAGCCATCACAATGCACCATCTTCTTATTATAATAAAGGTTTCATTTTGTATTTATTTATAACCTTACTGTCATGTTTCATTGTGGGATTTGAAATGCAGCAATGTTTATAGGCCTGTACCAGACTTACAGTAAATATCCCAAAATTTCTACGCCTGCCGCAGCACTTAAACATTTCACAGATTCCTGTCTAAAATGTAACATAGACCTGTTGTATTGATTTCAGGGAAGTCACAGGTTTGCTAACATACAAAATCACTAACTGAAAATAATCCACAAAATCTAACATTACTATGAAATTCTTTCACAGGCTTGTAACATTTTTTTTAGAATTTGAGAGTGTTTATAACAGGCTTGTGGCACATTTAGGTGATCTGTACAGGCCTGTAGGCATCTTAGATTAATAGTTTTATGCAGGCATCTAACCATCTCACTGCCTATTGCAGGCAGTTCATAGGCTGTAAAGTAATCTAATCCAAAACAGCCAAGCTGTAAAAAAGAGTGCAGCCCTCAAAAAGGCTATGGTGAAAATAAATGTGAAATCCAAGGTGGCGGCCAAGAAATGGCTGTGATGGTAGGTTAATGGTAAAAATTGTAATAATGACAATTCAGGTGAATTTTGGTGCCACTTGGTCTTGGCACAAAATTCACCTGAATTGTCGTTATTAAAATTTTTACCATTAACCTACCATCACAGCCATTTCTTGGCCGCCACCTTGGATTTCACATCTTTTTTCACCATAGCCTTTTGAGGGCCACACTCTTTTTTACAGCTTGGCTGTTTTGGATTAGATTTCACTTCTTTTGTATTTGTATACCCCAAAGCCGACCTATGGCCGGCTTTGAGGCTTTTTAAACTACAGGGTGAATTGTTTATAGCTGAACTCTCTACAGGGTGATTTGTTTGTAACTGATCTCTATACAGGTTACTTGTTTCTAGCTGATCTCTTCAATTCTCTTCAGGGTGACTGCTCTATTAGGATGACTGCTCTATTAGAGTATCTCGATCTTGCACTTGCTACACCAAGTTAGATTTCATGTTATAACTTCGTGGCTTTAAGTCTGATTCTTCTACACCATTGAAGTGCCTTTCTAAGATGATTACTCCATCTGTACAGCAATTTTCAAAGCATTACCCCAAGCGGTTTTTCTGGTAGGCCTGGCAAGTATTTTTTTTCTTATTAGCTAATCTCGATTGCATAATTGTTACACACTGATGGTTTTTACGTTGTATCTTCCTGGTTTTTAGCTCGATTTCTTTCAAACCACAAAAGGTTTGAGGTTCAATAGTTATACAACTTATTCACTAACTGATTTTCAGCTTCTTCCCATAAGCAGTTTACCCTGTAAGCGTGACAACATATTTGTGTTATTTTTCGAGAGTAATCTCTAATAACTCTTTGCCTGTTTATCATATTCCAGCGAAAGTTGGTACCAAGATGTGCCGGTATACCCCCTTCTTTGTGCCAAATTTTAAGGCGATCGGATATGGCATTCGCGTTTTATAGCAGTTTTTGTAAGTGTGCAAAAAGTGGAAGAAAAATAAGAAGAAAAAGAAACTAAGCCTATTTTTGAAGTCGCATATCTTGGGAACGCTTGAATCGATTTTGCTAAAATTTGGTATGTGGAGTACTGAAGTTGGCGGGCATGTCCACAACAAAAATTGTTTTGTTTCATCAAGGTAGCACAGAGCTACAGAGGTGCGAAAATTGCATTTTCGTTCTTCCTGTCAATATACTGACAGGTGTTGCGCACCGGCTTCTTGGGCCGCACGACACACTACCGTGTGTCTTGATACACAATTATGGTATATACAAGTTAAGCTGGATCCTGAAAAATAGCTAAAAATAAAAAGTGCTCAAGAAAATTTTAGACAACCAGATGATTAGTGGTGACGGCAAATATGTCAACAACAGACACATATGATTTGGCTCCAATACAAGTTCAGGAAAGGGTTGTAATGGGTGCTGTACTTTTATGGCTTCCACATAGGAAATGTATGGTTAAAGTTGATTGGTGTAAATATTGTGTCGGGCATTTGAATGAAATTTTTTTAGCGGATCAACTAGTGCTACAAATGTGCCAAATTTCAAGATCGTGTGAAATGTCATCCATGAGTTATTTGTAATATTTTTGAGGATCCAGCTCAATGCGTACATACTATATGCTGGTAACAATATGCACCTTTTGTAATGGAGTCATTGATAATCTGTGTTTAACGAGTTACTGTTCTCATTTATTATTTCCTCTAGCATACAACCTTACTTATAATCTTGTAGTGTTTGGCGTTTACAACTAAAAAGTTTTGTGATTTAGCAAATCAAAGGAAGTTTGCCAAACTTTGCAATTAACTAGTGTATAATGTTCATTGTTGGTTGTGTGGTAAATTTGCCAACTTTTATCTACCAATTAACCCCTGCTTGGCATGCTGATTCACCAAACTTTAAGTATTGCCAAACTTTCATTGTTTATGGTACGGTAGTCTGCTACTGCATATTATCATACAGTACTGTACTGTATGGTAGGGATCATAAAGGTTGTATTTTCCACAAAAAAATATTAACTGAAAATCAGCCCCACAATGCTGTACCTTCACAGTGCCTTGGCAGTATTGGTAGAGCTGTGCGATAATTCGATTATCGATAATCTTGTATATAATTCGATTACGACAACCAGATTATGCAATATTGCGATAGTGTACGCATGCGTAATAAGTAAACAATGGCTTCCGAGCACGTTGTGGTAAAAGACATAGAAGATTTCGTCGACAGCTCACTCACCGAAGACATCACTGAAGACTTAATTAGTATGGAAAGTGATGATAATGGACTAACTGAAGAAGATGAAGATGATGGAACGACCACAGATGGGGAGTGTGATGGTGGCAGCTCAAGTGCTAGCTCAAGTACTACTATTGGTGTGGAGTTTTTGCCATTGGAAAAGTCAAAGAGCCCTGTTTGGAACCATTTTGAATTTCCTGCTCGATCAAGGAAGTTTATGCAGAAAGGCAAATGCCTTCGAAAGGAAGTGTATTGCAAACTTTGTAAGCAGGCTTTATCATACAAAGGTAACACAACAAATATGATTGTACACCTTCAGAGTCGTCACTCAGCAGTGTATAGTGAGATAGCAGACCAATTAAAGACAACTGGAAAGGCAAAGTCATTGTTCCTTCCAAAAGACCAGCCTTCGATTGTGGATTCTTTCAAAAAGCTAACTCCGTTGCCTCACAGTTCATCAAGGTGGAAGGCTTTAACTAATTCCGTATGTTACTTTTTGGCAAAGTATCTCCATCCAATGTCTACAGTAAATGATCAGGGATTTTTACGCATGCTCAAGGTTTTTGAACCTTGATACATACCTCCACACAGTACAACATTTAGTTTACACTACTTACCTGAATTGTATGAAAAGGGAAAGAAGAAGGTTGCCAGCAGATGAGTGATGGCTTACAGTGGTATGCTGTAACGTCAGATGGGTGGAGCTCTAGAGCTAATCACAGCTACATTAGTGTAACCCTACATTACGTTAATAATGAATGGGAACTAAAATGTTTTCTCCTTGAAACAAGGGAAATGGTTGAACAACACACAGAAATCAATTTGGCTAATTATTTAAAAGAAGTTCTGGTTCACTGGAATCTACCAGCTACACAAATTAGTGCTGCAGTGACAGATAATGCCTCCAATATCACTGCTGCCATAGCCAGATTGGAATGGCAACATCTTGGCTGTTTTAGTCACACTCTTCAACTGAGTGTGTTGAAAGCCTGAATTTTCCAGTGATGTCAAGGGCTATTAGTCGTGGAAAATTTGCTTGTTGGCCACTTTCATTCTTCTGTTATGTCCACCAATGTCCTGCGTCAAAAGCAGAGAGACCTAAAACACTAAGAACACAAATTAATACAGGTGAATACAAATTTTCTTTAAATAATAGTATTATTTATTGATAGTGTCTAATTGTCTTTAGGATGTGAGCACTAGGTGGAATTCCACCTTCTACATGCTTGAGCGGAGTCTTCAGCAACAACAGCCATTGTGGGCTACAATGATAGAAATTCGCCGATCTGACCTCATGCCTACCGACACAGAGATTTCTAACATGGAGGCTTTCGTAGAAGCAATGCGACCGATTGCAGAGATTACTGAAGTAATGGGGAAAAAAGACGAGTTTCATTTTCAGCAGTTTGGTTGTTTTATACAAATTGCTTAGTATACATATAATAGGGAAGCCAAATGATTCGAATGTGATGAAACAAATCAAGCATTTAGTCAGGTCTGACCTGGAAGATCATTACTCAGATCCAGATCTCATGTTGTTACTCAATAAAGCCTGCTTCTTGGATCCACGTTTCAAATCACTGTCGTTTCTATCAGAAGATGAAAGGAAAAGTTGTTCTTCTGTCTGTTGAAGAAGAAGCAGTAGGCATAAAACTGGCTTCTGCTTCCAGTGATGCAGATAATGCTGATACTTCTGCACATGTCTTTGTGACCTCTATTTTTTCCAATGCAATTATGCTGCTAGCACTTTAAGCCAACCACTTTAAATTTATGTACTAGCAGTAGAGGTCACTTGACGTGCTTATGTATGGGTGATCCCAACAATTGCACACCCTTTCTGTCTATGCAGCTGGGATCACTCTGAACTGCACCTGAGAACAGTTCAAAAGCTTTTAAAAATTGGTGAATGCTTAGCTCTATTTGTAACACACTATACAGTGAACAGAAGAAGGTATGTCTTCTAAACATAGAGACCACCATAAACAAACATTTTATCACATAAGCTGATAACATACTTTATGATAACTTTAGTAGTCAGTACACTCCCTCCACACTCCCGCGTTTACAGCACACACAAATAATGTGCACTAATTGACCCTGTAACTTGTGTTGACCAACTAATAAAAGCCACTCAAGGCTTGTCCTCCTTTCATGTCGTATAAGTGCTCCCAGTTAGGCCACACTCCTACCATTGGCCGAGTACCGTTTACATGTGGTATACAAGTGCTCCCAGTTATGCCACATGTTCCACCACTGGCCGTGCACACCTGAGAACAATCCAGTTTTGTGTGGTTACTCCCAGTTAGGCCACACTCCTACAACTGGTGGAGTAGATTGTCACAAAGTTCAGCACTACCAGCTAGACTGCATGTCTCACCACTGGCTGAGTATTGAAATTTTATAGAGACTGATTAGTTGGTCAACAGAAGCTACAATACAGCACTATACATACTGTATCACATACAATAGTTGTAAACCCACACAGAAAACCATGTTACCATGGCAGTCGCCATTTAGAGTGGTTTCTTGTCTCAATAACAATGGACGGAACGGGATTACTTGTCTCAGTAGTTGTTGAGTGACCGGCTTTGCATAGAAATATATTACACATGTGATGAACATCCAACGGATAAGGACACAAATGTGTTTCTAACACCTCACCAAATTGGTTACATGTTCCACTAGGTCACATATGTTGAAAACACATTAATCATCAATGATTAACGACCTAGAAAGGATATATAAACAGATTAAAAGTGAGTAAACTAAAGCATACCATACTTATCTTCTTCGTATAGATGTGACCACATCAAAATGGTTTCCTGTATAATGTGCGTACATAGATTTTACATGTACATCCTCAGGGATGGTTTTATCAATGCTGTTTGAAAAGCAAGCAATCCAATACCCACCAGTTACCCACCAGGTGAATTTCATCTAAAATCTGTACATACTGTCCATCCTTCTTCTGGTGTTCATTTATGATTAGTTCATCACAGACAACTGTCTTCTGCTGCAGATGTTAACAGCGTGCTCGCAAACAAATTTGTTAGCAACAAGAGTATTGGTCAACTTGGAGAATACCGGATTGTCATTCACTGGAGGTAGCTGCAATATATAGCCAACAAACAATATGTTGACTCTACCGAACCATTCTGTTCCACCAAATATTTCTGCAGTCTCAAATGGATATACAGTACAGCTCAAATACAACTTCATGCACGCGTGGAGTAAAAACGTGTGGTACTGAGCACCAAAACGCATGCAGCTTAACATTGCACGCGTGGAGAATAAAATTACACGTTACACGCCATGCGTTAATACGCAGGACACAGACTAGTGCACGCCTGTAGATTTTCCAACGCTCGTGCACCATATACATCACGCGTGCGCGTGTTGGTTGTCAAATTGGCTGTCTGCGTGCACACTACTACAATTCCTTCGTACAGAAAGTAAGGTGGATATACAATTGTAATTACGCCACGAAAGTGCATACACTGTACAGTATATTAATGTACGAATGCTATGCTGGTTTTGCATTATGTTTACTTTGCTATAGAGCAGACGTCACAGGTGCGGCGTTCAACTGAAACGTGTGGCAAAATGTGTTGCATTTGTATCCGATTTGTACAGCCAGGTACTGGGAAAATTGTGTGTTTCATTTTCCTGTTATTGTAGAGTGACTAACAGCCAAACTACGTCGGTGTTGAAAATCGTCTGCTATCAGGTACTAACATACTAGAGTAGTGAGAGCATAGCCGGTCTGCTTTGTGGCTACGTGGCGAAAATAGTGTATATTCGTCCACGCACTTTTGAAACAGATCCACCCGTAAGTTGAAATGGCAAGGCTAAACGGCTTTCTTTCTTCATAATTGTGTCAGAAAAACTCTTTTAACACATTGGTAAACGTGAATAGTCATCTGGCTTTGTGAGTGTGCTAGCAAAAAGTAGAATTTTATCGTAATTCCAGAAACCAGACCCTCGTCCTTCTAATATATTAATACCTTATAATAGGTGAATGTAACACTGTAGTATCTAAGCTATCCGTACTTGCATTGTGGCAGTAGAATTGAATACGCAATTTTCATGCATTGTGGCAATGGATTCTTGCCACACGTTTTTTAAAGTGTGTCTAATGTAATTATTTGTACAACCGCTCTATCGAAGATAGGTACGGCGAAGCCCCCACCCTTTCCCGGCCGGCGAAGTGGAAAAACTCACGTTCTAAACTCACAAATTCAGAGGTATGTTGCTAAACTATTAATGTATATTTCTTTAACATTTCATTTCAGGTGTATATTAACAGAAGTAGCTATAACTACGAAGCCTTTTGAAGCACGTACCGCTAAATTCGAAGATGTTCTAGTGTAAGTGCTGAAGTTACAAAGCAAGCCGTGGACTACTGAGCTGTCGTGTTATAATTATTGGAAACTTTATACACTGTGCATGATGTATTCTTTACCTGTTAAAACTTCAATGAAGTATTCTGCTCACAGCGCCCAGCAATGGTGCTTATCAATAGAAAATGGAAAAAGACGAAATAAAATAGATAAGCCTTAATTCTTTATACAAACTAATAAATATACTACAACTAACCTATCACAGCACAACTTTCTATCCTATATATGACAAACTTACTAGCCATGCGGTACACAAGGAATAATACACTCCATACATAAACGAGTGAATTTATTAGAATCGCTTCAGTTGGAATAATAGGTTAATGAGTTGTATTATATATGACTTGTAGCTGGCTGCTATACTAAATTCTTGGATTCTGTGCCTATTAGAAACTTAATTTTAACAGCTAGATTAATTGTTGTTAGTTTGATCGTTTCTATTTATTGCTCGCTGATAGGTATGTCAGTGCAGGTAAGATCAGTATAACTGCATGGATGGATTACTAAGACAATTATAAATATAGCTATAGTGATATATAGCACTTCGCAGTGTAGGGGATTGCATTATCCAGTCATAGTTTGGGCAGCTTTGAAATGCAACATCAGTAGCCTGTTCAGGTATTAATAGCTGACGATACGGCCTCTAAGACTTGAATAGCTTTCTCTTTTCCTACCTATGAAGCAAAATGTGATACTGTAATGTTAATAATAGCAACATATTATAATTGCAGTTCTGGAGGATGGGCTAGGAACGGCGGTTAGCTACTCATGGTTGATGCTGATCCGGATAGAGGCTGTAGCTACCTGTAAAGTATACAAACATTGTTAATATGTAGCTAGCTATTACAGAGTGCAGTATATAAGTTCAGTGGATACTTCATGCTTTGGTGTGCTTTGTAAGGTACAGTAGCTACAGTGTACAGTACGTATAGTGTACAAACGTAATAAAGTATTACAAAGTAGTTACTGCAAAATTAGGACAGGTTAACGACTACTGTAAACCACGCTACGTCAAGACTCGTACTGTATATGCTAACTGAAAGTTAACCATGAATTCCTGTAGCCACAGTGTCACGTACTAAATGCAACCCGCCACGTGTGCTCGTGTGGCCACACGCGTATCAAGAAATATGCACGCATAGTGCGTGTGAATAACTGTTTCACGCGTGCAACAAGACACGCGTTCCGATGCGTGTACACTAGGCCAAACTTGTGTGTGCGTGCTTCACTCCGCACGTGTGGAAATCACGCAAAACGCGCGTGCTGTGAAGTTATTTTTGAGCTGTACTGTAAGCTAGACTTAAGTTGGACAACATTGACACCTCATCAATTATTATCAGCTTGAGTGCACGAAGATTAGTCTGCATAATCTTCTGTGCATCGTTAGACAAGCGCCAGTAAACTGCAGTTTTACCTTCATGTTCAATGGGCAGTTAAAACAGCCTATGACAAGTGACACCTCCCACATTGCACGCAGCCAAGCCAGTAGAAGCTGCCACGGCACAAGCTTCCAGATTTGTTTAACTTGGCTTCTGATAGTTTCGATCAAAAAGGATTTACCAGTACCACCAACACCAGATACAAACATCTGCAATGGTTTAAGTTTGTCACATTTACATTTTCCAGTATCATGCTCATGTTGATGATTCAGGTGTTCTAAGATCTTGCCAAACACACATTTCTGGTCTTCATTCAACATTTCAATGCATTGATCCAAGTCTAAATGGTTGGAAGCATTATCCTCCATATCCTGGACATCATGCATAGCTACTTCTGCTTCGCCAATCAATTTAACATCTTTCTCATGTTCATTATCACCTTTTTCAGCATCATGCTTACCCTCTTCTTCTTTTCTAGCTTCATCAATTCTCTTAATTTTTGATTGTGCTTCTAGCATCCGTTGTAGGCTTTCATGATAATCTTTCAAACTTTCACATGTTTCTAAGAATTGATCAAAGGGCTCTTCAGCTGTTTGGCCTTCTTCAATCAAATCAGATTCAACAGTGAATGGCACAAACCACAGCAAGAGAGTATAGAAATAGTCTTCTCACTGCTCGGGTTTGTTTGGATTAAATAATTTGTGATTTACAATTTTTGGCTTCATTAACTTTCTGTACTGCCTGTTTCCACTTGCATCTGTATCAGTTTTGACATAGAACTTAACAAAGTCATACAGACACACGTCTTTGAGAGCTTCAGGTCATTTAGGATAAAAGTCATCCAGCAAGTTTTGTTCAGAAAGTGTATCACTATCTGGATTTGTCTCTAACATCTCCTTAAGCTCTTTGTGCTTTTTGACTCTCCTTCTCCTTTTGTGAGGCATGTCAGTAGACACAAACTGAACAGTGTCTGACTTCACATAAATGGTCTCCTAGCAGTAATTCAGAAGCCTCATATAGTCCACATTCTCGAGTATGAAGTGATTTAATACCAAATTTGTACAGCCTTTTATACAGCGAGTCATTATCATAAATTTCTTCCCATATTTCTTGCATGTGACTCTTCTCAGCCTTGGTAATATAGCCAGTCACATATTGTGCAAGAGCTAAAGACGACTCTGAAATGTACTGAATATCCATGTTGGCCTTCCACAACAGTAACAGAAGTGGATTATAATCTTTTACCCTCACTTCATTTTCAGATCTCAGGAGGACATATATTTTGCTCTTTGATCTCAAGCTATCATCTATACATTTCAGTTCTCCTTCCTCGCTAACTCCTCGTGGGAAACCAAACTTGCATTTAGTGACGTAAGCTGTTTCATATTTACTCTTCCTTTTGCAGTAATCAGAGCATTTATGGAGCTGGTATTTTGTCACCAATCGATGAACTTCAGGGTTTGCCTTTTCATCAGGAATCTTGCAACAGATTCTGCTCTTAATCCATTTGAGTTCATCTTCAGGTGTATCCCAGCCAATCACCAGTGCATCTTCAATCCACACTATAACATGGTAGTGTGGAGCACCTCTGCTTTGATACTCCTTTTTCCAGAAGAAATGTGAGACTTTCAAAGTACTTTCCCTTTCACAATAACAGTTGAAAAGAAGTCATGAAACTTTTGGCTAAATTTTCATGATACAGAAATCGGATCCTCAGTGTATAAAGTTTTGGTATTGGATACTTAGGTGGAACTTTGTGCAGGTAACGGAGGAATCATACTCCGCACATGAAAAAGTCATAAACAAAGTTGGAGACCCATATTCACGAATCACTGCCATTATATCACTTTTTTCAAGTACCTAAATTGTTTTGTACCTCTAACAGATTGGAAAACAGTTTAAAAGCTTAGAAACATCACACCTATTAGTATCCAGAAACTGTTTTAACAGTTAGATCTCTTCTAACACAGGAACTCAAGACATAGTAAATTCCAGCAGAAAGCTCTCAAAGCTCTTTTTTCCAGAGATAATAGAATACGAATTCTCCTTTTTTTCTGTATCTTGAGTCCTTATTCAACAGCGTAGATTTCACATATTCAGCTAATGTTATTTTCTCAACACGTGGGTGAAATTCACCAAAATGACCATTAGGAAATAGTGTGGGAAATCAAGAAAGTGCAAACGATTATCCATTGGAAGTTCATGGACTGTAAGCAACTTGTAATGCTGAATGTCTTTACCTCTAGGTAGATCTTGGTCCATTGATCGTACATGGCTTGCAGTCCAGCCATATCTTTATCTGAAGCCTTTGCTATGACATGACTAGTTACATCGTTGTCAATACCCATAGTCTTTTCAGCTGCATCAACACTATCCACCACCTTTGCTGCATCAACAGTTGCAGCATCATCAATACATGCTAAGTTAATTAATCCAAATAGCCAATTAGTTTCCTGTAATTTTTGTGTGACAAGTTTGACACGTGGTACATCAACTAAACTCTGCCAGTCAATTTTGTACTTAGTTGGACAGCTATCAATGATGATGTACAATTCTGGATCAGGTAAGCCAGTGGAGTTGCTTGTGTAACCTGCTTCATCCAATCTTTCCAAGGTATTCTGTAAATCTAGTGGCAGAAAAAAACATAGTGCCTTTAGCAGCTTTGAGGGCATTGTAAATGGGAGTTTTTCCTGTATAAGTCCCTTACAGTCTGTAAACATTTAGCACGTTGAATTAACTGTGTTTCCAGTTTATTTAGCTTGGCTAATTCATCTGGAACTGGAATAGTGTTATAGCCCATTGAGCACACAGCGAGAAGGCATTTAGTTGCTGTTTAGGGATTTGCAACAATATTCACAGACATACAATGACTTATTAACAACATTAGGATCATTCTGGACGAGATAATCTTTGATATCTTTGCAAATTTGTGAGCTGAACTTTTCATCATAAAATTTGAATGTGGTTACATTTATCTTCAAGTGTAAACGCTCACATGAGCAACATGCAAACTCAGGATCATCTAGGAGTTTTTTCTCATACTCACATATTGTGTTAGCATATTTCATTTGCAATGCTGTCTCTGTGTCTTCATCACAAAAAGGTGTGACACAGAGGATTCATCATCTGGTACTTTTTTCAACCAAGAGATCAGACAATTTTTCACATTTAATGGCTTCCCTAACATCTTCAGTGTTTCCAGAACAAAATCCTGGTCAATAAACTTGCTGCTAGCATGAGCATTGTATATGTTGACAAGAAGATTTCGAATTACTGGGTGGTGTACTGCAGCCTGTCATAGTAGCCTAACAGGGTTTTCACACATTCCACCAGCACACTGGATGGGATGTCCCATAATTTCTTTTTCTTGGATACATTCACCATCACTGTCGTGACTTTTACTTTGTATGACCTTGGTGTAATGACCATGTTGGCATCCGGAATAAGTTTCGTGAAGGAAAGCCCTGATTTCTTCCAAGGGTCTTTCAAATCCTTTTTTGATATTCAATATTTCATCAATTTCTGTCAATGCCTTGCACAATTCACATTATTTCCAGTTTTTAGGATGATCATCACTGGTTCTTTCTTCGCTGACTTACTCAGACAAAACGCAACGTCCTTTCTCGTCCATGGGAATTGCCATGTCATACAAAGCACACTCATTCACTTCTGGACATTTTGCCTGAGTAACTAGACACCTTTTATCGTGGCACCTGTTTAAGGGCTGATGATTTGTAGCCAGTATCATAAAAGTATGGCTCAAAAGAAATAGTGTGCAATCCCTGCAGCAAGTCATCTTCACTTACAATTTGGATGGCATTAATTTTTTCGAAGAGTCTTTAAAAGATTGCCACCATGACTTTTTCTGGCTGACAGTGCATCATGTACCATTTTCTTGGACAGTAAACGGCAAGCTGTCTTCTCCTTTACAGCATGTGACACTGAATCAGCTGTAGTACCATAAACTTCTGAAAAATTTTGAACAATATCACTGCATGTTTCCTCTTGTTTCAGAAGAGCCTCTATTAAGTTATCCACATATGACCTCACATCAGAGTCAGATGGTGGCCTCAGCAAATACCTAAATCAAAAGAAAAATGTAGGTCAAAATGATACACATGCAAAACACTGGTACACACACAGAGTAATACAGAAGGTCATACCTGTGCTTAGCTTTTTTGCAAAGTTCATCAATATTCACAAGATAATGTTTGCTGGTGGAAGATTTACTTTTACTTCTTGATTTAGCCACATCTTTGTTGTAATGCTTCTTTGTGGTTTTAACTGATTCAGCTCGTAAAGTCTCTAAATCTTTCTCATAGTGCTTCTTTGTAATTTTAGCCGATTCAGTACGAGAAGTTTCTAAATCTTTCTCATAGTGATTCTTTGTAGTTTTGGCTGATTCAGATCAAGAAGTTTCTAAATCTTTCTTATTGTGTTTCTTTGTAGTTTTAGCTGATTCAGCATGAGAAATTTCTAAATTCATTTCATAATATTTCTTTTTGGCTTTAGCCGATTCAGCATGAGACATTTCTAAATCTTTCTCATAGTGCTTCTTTGTAGTTTTAGCCGATTCAGCACGAGAAATTTTTTGATCTTTCTCATAATGTACTTTACTGCTTTCAGCTGACTTCATTCGCGGTGTCACAACATCACTATAATAATCCTTGTTGTGACGCCCAGGTCTTTTGTCCTTGTCATATTTATCCTTCCTGTCCGAGAGTATTGTGTCTTTATTACTTTCATAATAGGATGTGTTTACTTCCTTCCTCCTACCCCTTCTCGCTCTATCCTTAGAAGGCATCGTCATGTAGCTGACTTTGATGAACAATACCTTGGATAAAACAAAAACAACAGTAAGAAATGCAAATAGATGCTTAACCAACATACAATGCACAATGTTCAACAGTACCAATAACAGCAAAGCGTGTGTTTAGAACAAAAGCGAATGATCGTGAAATATCTTCACTTACGCCTTTCCATCCTTGCCAAACAAATACTATGATATTGCTTCGTCTAGAATAGTCAAGTTAACTCGAAAGACTGGTACACGTGTTACCTTGACATTCAACTCGAAATACTGGTACATGTGTTATCAGTGTTTCACACGTCAGCAATAGAAGCCTTTTGCATGCTACAGGGTGCGCACTACCACCAAATCGACACTTTTCGCTGTCAGCAAAGATGAGTGGGACACAAAGGAGGACACTGGTAAGTCCATGAAGAATGCATTGTGCATACTGCGGTATGCCAAAAGGCACCTGTCGGGCCGAAGCGACGTCAAACAGTGAAAAATCAAGCCCGTAGCCATAGCCGTTATCGAGTTACGCTTGTCTGAAGGCATCAGTCAGTTACTCAGTCAGTTACTCAGTTACTCAGTGAGTCAGTCAATAGAAAATTCCATTAAACAAATTATTTTTAAAATTCCATAGTACCTTGTTGAAAACATTTCGGGTCAATCTCAAGCTTTTTTGGGCTAAGTTTTACGTAACCAATACTGCCTCATCATCATCATGGAAAATTGAGGCTGTTTCTTTGGGTGATTTTATTCATGGGCCATGCTTATTCCTTTGTGGTCCCTACTATACACTACCTCGTAGGTAGAAGAAATCACTGCTCTGTAAGAAACGCTGATAACTGCGCTCAGACTATAACTTACCACTAATGCTACAGGCAGGCTTTCGCTCGCCAGTTCTACTATCTCCCCAGTAGAAGAAATCACCACTCTGTAAGAAGTGCCATGCTATGAATCAATTCGCACTTCATTCACTGTGAAAAGATCACATGCTTATTAGAATGTTTTCGGCGTACATATTCTCGATTTTATTTTCTAGTAGTATATCAAAAATATACTTGGTATTTGGGATTAATAGTGCAAGCATTATAAACAGGAAGGATTCACCAGGAAGGATTCACCTCGCACTATTTTACTCTTCCTGTTTACAATGCAATAACTATTAATCCTGAATACCACAGCCATATGGCCTATTACAAATTAATTTGGCAACCATAGCAACTGTTTCTAACAGAAATTCAAAATAATAACCACTGCAAAAGGCCAATCACACTTAGCAACCATTTCCTAGCAACCGTTGCCTAGTGATCATTGCTATAGTCTCAACATGATTTTTTACCTCAGCAACAGTTAGTTACCTTGCTATGGGCCATCTATCACTATGAGTAATACCAGTTGTCAAGTCAGACATTTGCTTCCAATAGAACCACACTAGCCAATCAGATCAGTATTACAGGTTTTTCAAAGGACCTTGACAAACAAGTGTAGTACTAATTCTGTAGGAAAATGTATGAATATGCATAAACTGATTAGTACGTACATCTGACAGTAATCGTTATGATTACAGTCCAAATTATTACTTAGTGTTTACCCCCTTTGTGGTACAATGTAATGTTTACTGTTTTACAGCATATACTTATCATTACTTGTCCAACAATTAAAGCAATATATTGGATAGGGTTGGGAGGTATTTAGGTATTAGTAGTTAAAAAGGTATTTTTCAGATACCGAAGTGGTTTTCTAAAAATACTGAATACCGAATTTGATGTAGTAATTAATTTTTGGTGGTTTAGTGATGACCATACGTACATGGAGTCAAGCCTCAGGGGCGGATCTAGGATTTATAAAAGGGGGGGGCTAAGTCAAGGTACTAATCTCTTGGGTAGAGGTGTGCGAAGCATGCTGGAACTAGGGGGGTCTGGGGGCATGCCCCCCCCCCCAGGAAATTTTGAAAAATTGATGCTAAAATATTGCTATTTGGAGACATTTCCACATAAAATCCCTAATATTTTCTGCCTGTAGATATTTTATATACTGCCTTTAGATTATAGGTATGGCTCTCTGAAGCATTTTGCTAATGGAAAAGTTTGGGTAGGTACAGACAACCAAGAATAGGTGCATGTTAGAATAATAATGTTGAAAGTGGAAAATTTTGAAATTTGAACAATACAATATTGAATTTGAGAGCATTTTCAATGGTAATTGTGTACCTGAATTAAGTATTACCATACATATTAACTACACAAGTAGATGAATGAAGCCCTTTAAACAGACCAATGCACTTCATTGTATGTATAGGTGCAGGCAGATTAGGAAAAATTCCATAACAGAACCAACTACATGTTTCCAGTGAATGTTCTATTAGAGTAGTTAGCTGACTGCTCTATTAGAGTATCTCGATCTTGTACACCTCCAATGCTGATCCGGGTCCTTGTTGCATAAACTTTAGCATAAATCCACTGATAATACCTTGGAAAGATGTTTATAAGGTGGTTGTATGAATATTTGTATTATTAGTGATCATATAATTATGCTAAGACAAAATTTCATTATAATACTCAGCATATTGATCAAGTAAAGCCTAAATATGAAGGGGGGGGCTTCAGACCCCAAAACCCTCCCCCCCTGGATCCGCCCCTGAGCCTCATATATACTGTGGACAAGCACAGAGCTGTGAATGCATGTTGAAGTATTCACAATGGATTTTACTTTTTGGGATACTTCAAAACTTACTTTGTGGCACAATATTATTGTTGTTCATTTGTTTCTTTTTTAAAAAATGTGGGTATAAGTGCAAATCATAGCTTACCCTTGTTTTAAAGGTATTTAGTGATACCGAGGTATTTCTCCTAATACCGTACCGTTCTTCAAAAATGCAATACCGCCCATCCCTAATATTGGATATATTGGATCGTTTTCAATAGTCAGTTTGATTTAGTGTGCTTATGTCAGTTATCGGAATATCGGCAAAATCCCATATCAGTGCAACTCTAGTCCCTACTATACAGTACGATACAGTATGATGACAAAGCAATTGCAGAGTCTCTGTGTGCCTCAATATAGTTGTAAAAGTTTCTCTTGTTCCATGATAGAAAAATATATACAATATTCTAGCTAAACAATCAAAAATAAATTGAATACTCATATCCTAATAACCGCATAGAAGGTCAATTTACTGGATGTATTGTAATTATTTAGTTCACATAGCTGTTATAGTTGCATTTCCATGAAGGAGCCACATTATTTTGACAAACCTGAACTCAATAATGCAATTGTTACTATAAAACTTCAAATGTTTATAACTTTTTTCACCAAAGGAGAGTTTAACATGGTGTGCGTTCAATGCATACATACATACATACACCAATATTACATGTTGCATACATTCACTTAGATCTTCTCCATGCATACCTGCATGATGTCCTCACTAAGTGAGGACTTCATCCACCCAACCACCACACTGTGACTCAAATAATACAGCATTATAATTTGGGTTGTAAATGGGCCAACCAAGGAGGGCAATATGGTCACCTTTTCATGATGGATAGGACACATCAGCACACACACGTGCCAGAAAGGTCACATCAGCACACACACGTGCCGGATAGGAAACATCAGCACACACACACATGCCGGATAGGAAACATCAACACACACGTGCCGGATAGGAAACATCAGCATACACACACGTTCCGGATAGGAAACATCAGTACACACAAGTGCCGGATAGGAAACATCAGCACACACACATGTGCCAGATAGGAAACATCAGCACACATACGTGCCAGATAAGACACATCAGCAACACATCAGCACACGCGTGCCAGATAGGACACATCAGCACAGACACATGCTGGAAAGGACACATCAGCACACACATGTGGCGGATAGGACACATCAGCACACACCCGTGCCGGATAAGACACATCAGCACACACATGTGCTGGACATAATGCACACACAAGTGTTAGATGGGGTTTACCTAATTTTGTATATTAATGTTAAAGTGTTTTCCTTTGCAATTAAGTTTCAGTGCCCAACCTTCCTCGGTCGCCAGGAATCTTTCAACATAAATTGTGGACAGGGAGGGTTGGGATAACTTTTCCTCAGTGTTCTAGAGATTTTCTCAACTGCTTCATGTACACTGTCAACAGGTGAGAAAAACGTGGCTGGAAACTTGCTCAACCAGTTTAATAACCTGTTACGTATGGCGTGATGTGTACAATGTACATGTGACGCCTACGTTCCAATCCAATACAGCTGGCTAGATCACTGTATAAAACATTATTAATTAACACAACACCACTGCATGTTAACTTCAATTTATTGTAAACATTTAGAGGATTTTGGATACCTCATTCTCCAGAAAAAAATCTGCATCTATTGATACCAAATTTATCTTGGTACCATTTACTGTATTTCTGGGTATGGTAACTTTAACAACTGGACTATACAGTATGCACATGTATGATACATGTATGTATAATATACTATTTACAGTGATTCTCTGTTTTAGGCACACCTGGTACACATTCCGATGAAGCCATTATTTGTACTACCTGTGTTGTTTGCAATTGCAACAATAAGTAGTATTGCTACTTCACCATTTTAAATTTTATTGATTTTCTAATGTCAATGTAAAGATTAGATTTGGGTTTAAACACCATTCTATTCATTTTCATTTTATAATTGAAATTATGGAACTATTCAAGGAATTTTTATAATCAACGAATCCGTGATGTTCAATCTAATGTATAATATCGCTGCATCTTCAAACACACAAATATTTTGTTTGGTTTGTTACTAATGATGGATGGATGTGTATGTATTGTAAAGCCAGATAGCACAGAAATGATGTTTGTAGTGGAATAAACTTTTAAGGCGAGTATGTGAAGTAGGCATTAGCGAATGTTGACTTTTAACATTCAAATTTTTCTTAACGAATGTTGTTACACCCACTCAATTAGTGACAAAAATGAAATTTTTGCATTATGAACATATATTAAGCTCCACAAAAAGTAGCATAAATAACCTTAAAATTACTTCAAGAAAAAGTTTCAGTATTGTGAACAAGTATGATTCTTCCCTGCCTCAGTTTGCTCTCTGTGTTGATGTACCACAGCAAAATTAGACCCATTCAGTATCTAGAAGCATTTTAAGAATTTTACCTCAAGGTACATCTATAGTCTATAATAGAACATACAGTACATAAGCATAGGAACATACAGTAGGTGAGCTTGTAAATATTGATGCACCACAGCAAAATTCAGACCTGAGCTTGTTAATGGTGAACAAGTCCCTACATAAATTTGCTCTATACTATATTTTGATGCACCACCACAAAATTCAGACCTGTTCAGTATCTAGAAGTATTTTAAAAATTTTACCTCAAGGTATAGTCTCTAAATTAATAGAACATACAGTGAAAGTGTGAACAAGTCTGATACTTTCATGCAAAAGTTTGCTCTATATGTTCACGCACCACATCAAAATTCAAACCTGTTCAGTAACTATTTAAAAAATATCTGTCTCAAATAGAGCACAGCATAGGTAAGCTTCTAAAGGGTGAACAAGTCTGATTTATTTCTGCACAAGTTAGCTCTATATGATGATGTACCATAGCAAAATGGAGACCTGCTCAGTATCCAGAAGTTTGTTGTTGTTTTTTATTACCTGTCTAATAGAGCATAGCATAGGTAAGCTTACAGGTTGAACAAGACAGATTCAATCCTGCATACATGTAAGCTTGCTCTATAATGTTAGTATCTAGAAGTATTTTATTTACCTGAAGTAGTCTTTAATAAAGCGTACAGTGCATAAGCATACTGTAGATAAGCTTCTAAAGGGTGACTAAGTCTGATTCTATCCTGCATGCATGTAAGTTTGCTCTATTATGTTGATGCATCACAGCAAATTTCAGAAATGTTTAGTGTCTAAGTATTTTTTTTTAATTTACCGCAAGGTATCATCTCTAATAGAGCATAGAGTGCATAGGCTTAGGTAAGCTTCTGGTGATGTGCGATATTAGGATTTTGGTTTCGGTACGATATCGATATGATAATTGTTAAAATATTGAAATTTCGATACGTTTTCAGTATTTTTTCTTTTGATAAATTGCGTGGGGCTAATGTTTACAATTAGCGGGTATGCTTTATAGAGTTTGTGATGAAGATAATAACAAGCCTTGGAAACTGGTAGACGCTTTTCAAAATGGCTAAACTGTACAGAACTGAGCTTCATTTCTACCGTGATTGCACAATCACGCACTAAAAGTTGTAAATTACCAAAATATTACTCAATATATTGAAAATTGTAGCCAAATATTGACTATACGATAAATATTGACGTCAGTTATAAAAATACAGAGATTCGATACGATATCAGTATGGAAAAAAATACTGCAATGTCGATAATTTTTCGGTATATTGCACATCACTATAATTAAAACTTCTAAACGGTGAACAAGTCTCAATCTTTCCCGCATAAGTTTGCTCTATATGTTGATGCAACACAGCTAAATTTATACCAGTTAAGCATCTAAAAGTATTTTAAAAATTTCACCTCAAGTATAATAGAGCATAAAGTGCATAAGCAAACTTCTAAGGTGAACAAGTCTGATCATATAAGTTTGCTCTATGTTCATGCACCACCACACCTATACTTCAGGAAGCGTTTAAAAACTAGTTTAACCATATAGAACTATGTACCCTAATAGTACATACAATGCATAGTAGTATCACAACTTTCCAATTGTGTGCAACTCTGTTTCTATCCTTACTAACATGTTGATTTTCAATGCTAATAATTATAATTGCTTAGTTTTAGGAAGTATATAATTTTTTTTTCTACCCATGTACCCTATAGTACTATGTAGACTACTATCAAGAGTTAATAATAGAGAGGAGAGTGTCCAACACAATACAGAGCCTCTACAAATGATTCAGCATGATTCAAAGGGATTTCTCTGTAAAATTATGTGATTTAGTATATTCTATTATATTTGAAGATTGCTTTAATCATCACATTTCTTTGTTCTTTCCATGTGCAATCATCACATTTCCTGTTACTGGCAGTGTGTACTAGTTAACATGTCTGAGAGAATCCCTTTGAATCGCGCTGAATCATTTGTAGAGGCTCTGTATTGTGTTAGACACTATTCTTTCCACTATTATTCACTCTTGTTACTATGGTCTAATGGTAAAAACAGTACATATGCTTTACACTGGTGTATAACTGAGTATTTCCTTTGTAAATCTTCAAACATGTTGATACTGCACACCAATAATTAGAATTGTCCACCCTCAGGAAGTATTTTCAAAATTATTCTAACCATATTTCATTGTTTCATAACTTTTGATATACTACAACTATAAGTAGACTTTTCTTTGTAGATGTAATGTAAAGCAGCAAAAAAAGTGACAAACTTGTAGAAACCATACTATTATAGTGGTACCCGCGCAAAATGCGAGTGATACTAAGACAATTGTTATGTCCTATTGTGTGAATTTGTACATTACTAATGATCAAGGGTAATCACATCATTACATACCAACAAAGACATGATTACGCTAGCTACTGATGTACACGCATAATTTCCTCAATTATGTGTGGCACTAACATCTAGTTATAATGTTGGTGGAGTTAGGGAATTACTGCACATCTGTGCAGTACTCATGCAGAACACAGTTCTAATGAAGGTGGTGTATCAAGATGTGTCCCAATACAACCATGCACATACATGAAAAAGATTAGTTTTTGAGCAGCAGGGATGTACTCAACTTCATTTTGATGATGTTGTATGAACTAACATAAAGTGTATGAGTGTGGTATGAGGATCAATTTACCAATAGTTGATGCATCACCACAATGAGCTATGTTCTAATTCAACTTGCTTTTGTCGCATACATTTTGTATATTTATGTAGTCAATTTGAGTAACTGAATTGTAGCTACATTTCTACATCCTAGTCATGGTACTATGTATACTTATTGCATGACAAAGTGTGTTTGCAGTACAGTATTGAGTCTGGGTATTCAAGTTAATCAGCTGTACTGAGCAAGGTCAACACAACCATGTGGATTTGGATAGAGAAGAGTTGTATTGTTGCGTTCCAAATCAAGGTGCATTACCAAGATGAATCCTTCATATGAAAAGTGGTTACTCTAGAGAGATCGACTGATTGAAAATTGATTGTTCATAGAGAGGTTGTGTGTGTTCTATGGACCTTATCCGCAATGACGTCACAGCCATAAAATGGTGGCGATAGTTGTGGGACTTTTGTATGGACGACTATGGGAAGCAAAATTTTAAACGATCATCTCAGCCAAGAAAGAAGATATCGAGCTCTAACCCTCAGGTATGGTTATATACAACATTACAATAAATATGTAGAAGCGGTTTATGAGTGGCTTTCAAACTAACGCTAGACTGTTATTCATTCAGTTATCTTATAACCATACCTGCACGTTAGAGTTCGATATCTTCTATCTTGGCTGAGATATCACCGTTCAAAAAACTTTCTCCCATAGTCACCCATAAAAAATCCCACAACTATCGCAGCCATTTTACGCGTCTGACGTCATTGCGGATAAGGTCCATTAGGGTAGATATCACGATTAGGGTAGTTCAAGGGAGATAAAGTAATAGAGCTTCTAGAAGTTACAGCTCTCCCTGTGGAGTTACCAAGGAGTGAAAATGTGTCTTGTGTCTCCCTGCACATTGAAGACTGCAATAGCACTTCATGATATGTGAACAGATTTGCAAAAAGGGGTCTTCCACACACATCCAATTCTATGAACTCAGAAAACCATAACTCAGTGCTCAGGAAACACATTAACCTGAAACTTTTTCCATCCACTAAGCTATGTTGATGCTCACTTTTGACTAAATTTCAAGTCAATAGCCTTTTCCACTCCAAAGTTATGAGTCATCAAAGTTGATAAATCGGATGTGTGCGGAAGACCCCTTTTCGCAAATCCGGTCACATATTGTCGGCGATTCTTAGCCTAGTAAGGTAGATGTATGTTCAATTAGAGTAGTTGAACGTAATCTTCCGTTCCTCTCTCATAATGGCGAATCTTCCTGTTAGGTAGCCTGATTGGTGTGATCATAGCTCGTTAAGTTTCCACACCTATTACGACTGTTTCCTTCTCCCTTACAGTGGTGTTGCTGGTAATCCTCCGTTTTAGGTCTGTCTGTAGTCACTGACCTGCTTATATTCGTGTCGACACTTCTCTATCCTTGTAGTGGACAGCACAGCATAGTGCAGAGTGTGTATTCCCGGCGAGCCCTCTGTAGACTGTCAAGTAAGTAGCCCGATCATAGCTCGTAGACTTGCCACACCCACTACGAAACTCTCCTTTTATACTGGTGGGTGTGTTAAAATTTTTTTTAGTTGCCGGAAGATAGCGTACACACCAGATCACGTGATAAATTCACTGATGTGATGATCCTATTTCATTGTAAGCTTTTAGACCAATACGTCATCTGATTTGCTATTGGCAACGCGTGTATACCGGAACGCCGTTCACGCGTATCGTAAACTTATAATGGCCATTGACAGTGATAAGTATCTCGCAACCAAGGTTAGCACATAATGACAGACACGAAAACCACCTTATGACACATTGTTTTGGACGGGTAGTTGGTCTAGCGAGTTTGAAGCTAATCGGGGGAAAAGCCAGGGAAGATTTTTTGTTTAAAAATTATGGCCTTGATTTTCTGTTTCTCGTTCTGTCGTCCACAGGGGGAGAGAAACGTCCGGTGTAAGCTGTGATAGGGAAGACGGGTAACACGATAAAGGTATCCAGAAAGTTTTGGACACATTCGTGTCTTCCTCGGGTAGCTACGGTGGTTTAAAGGATATTTCCCGCAGTTTAAGGAATCGCCACCAATCCCGGATCAAAAGATTCGCCACAAATTTTAGATTTGAATGGTACCGATCCGATTGGAATCCGACCAAGAACGTGGGGGCAGTGCAGGAAAAGAGTTATAGAATTATTATATAGATTATCATTATTATTATTAACGATTTAAAGTGACCTGCATTGATAGTCTGAAAGCAACATAATTATGCTGCAGGCTTAGGATTACTTAACCTAATTTCAAGGACGTAGACTTAATTACTTGACTTATTGACTGATAAGGTGTAACAGAAAAGGGCGAAAAAATCCCTCAACCCCAGGATTCGAATTGCAGGTCATTCAACACTCAGTTTTCCTCAAGGAGAGATGGGTTTTCTTCCTTAAACCTAAACAATTTATTATTAACACATTACAGTGACGACCACTGAATGTCTGACAGCAAAATGTTCTGCGGCCTTGGAAAAATCAACATACCTTAATTGAGCATACAGTATATAAAGCAAAATTAAGTTCTAAAAGGTGAACAACTATGATTTCTTTTCTACAGTCTATGTTGATGCACCACTGCAAACATCATATCTAGACCTGTGGAAGCATTGTAAAAATTAGTATGCTCTAATAGAGCATACATTGTATGGAGCACACTTATGATTCGAAAGGTTGAACAATATAAGAATTATAATGGGTGTTGGGGGTATCACCATGTTAAGAAGAGGGAGGAAGGAGAGAATCACTTATGTACCTTTGGAAAATGTGTTTAGTGCAATATACTGTCTGTACTATTAGAGTATAGTCTATACATTGTACAGTATGCATTAATAATTTTATAAAATAATATTTACCATAACACTACCAAACTTTAAACACAAATCTATCAATCACATACACACGTACTTGGTCATACACTTTGTTAGTGACTTGACCTACCTAGCCTACCAGATGAGGGCTGTTAGAATAAGGAAGGAGGAGTTAGTAACGACCTAGATAACCTACCATAGGGGGGGGGGAGGGGGGCTGGCTGCTCCTGTTCAGGGATTTGGTCCACGCCGGCTCTACCTGCAGGGTGTCCCAAGTGTTTTCCTTCAATCACTCTGGTCCATCAGGTGGAGTAGTATTATTTGTGCTATTTAAATACATCACACTTGAAGTTAAAAGAAATAAATTCATAGAAAAATGTTCCCCATTGAGGAATCGTGCCCTGGATTATCAGGTGAGCAACCCTATGCAGTAAACATTGAGCAATCTGGCCCACAATATTAAAGGAGAAAATTAGTGTATTTGAATCCTATGTGTTATGTACATGAGTGTTGCATAACAAAATAAGACAATAATTAAACCTTTCAATGGCTTCCCTTTCAGTATAGTTTAACACCTTTGTAATACTACAACGGTTTTAAATGCCATAAAATGCTCTTGTATGGTTTACAATAAAAGAACCTTAGCAATATTATAATATTACCTTGTGCTAATTCTACTAAAGAGGTATGTTGTACTCACTAGACTAAATGATTCTTATTGTTTCACTTTATACAAAGTATACAATATACTTAATTCCCTTTACTAGATGTAATACAAAATATCAAATAAGCAAATTACAGTGGATGAACAAATAAAATTTGAACAAATAAAATAAGTAAATTAATGACTGCATAAATCACACAGATCAAATAAAGAAGTGTTAAGTTCTTATGACTACATACCTCTGGGATATTAATTTGCTGACTATACCACTGGAGTGGGTTGATGGCAGATGTTCCTCATTTGTTGGTAGTTGTTACATCACTTGTTGACGTTCATGAATATCAGTCATGATCATGTGTGTCACAGTCATCATTGTCTTAAAAGGAACGTTGCGTTGTGTTCTGTGGGATCCTTCTTAGATGTCAAATTTTTCTATGCATTGTACGATTGCTTTCATTTTTTAATGAAATATGATCTAAGGGCTTCTGTGCATTTGCTGATTACAACAGCTGGTTGCAATGTATTGCCAGTTGTATATTGAACAGTGTCTCCATGTTATTGTTGGTAAATGTCTTGCAACTCTGTTCTAATATACTTGCTGCTTCTCTTGTCGATCCTTTAACTTCTTAGGAAGGAACACCTTTGTTGATTGTTGGTGTTAACAGTGTGTGTCATCGGTAGAGTGTGTCGTAAACTTCGCTCATGAGCAGCTGTGTTGGAGAAAGTTCTATCCCAGAGATGGGAGTGTTTATGTACTCTAGTAATGCAAGATCAATGCTGGTGTTACCCTCTATTGTCTTCTTATACAGTATTTTAACGGTCTGGAGATTGCGTTAAATTAAGCCATTTGATTGAAGGTAGTTAGGACTAGTGGTGATAATAGTGAAATGCATTTGTTTAGCAAACTTTCGAAACTATGAAATGGTGAATGGCATGTTGTCTGCAATTACAGTTTAGGTATCTCATGTCTTGAGAATGTCACTTGCATAGGTCTTGGAAGGCATTGAGATGACCTCAGGGTACTTTTAGTTATAGACAACTACGAGCGGGAAGTCTGATGTGGACAGTGATATAATCCACTCCTACCTTCTGCTATTGGCGAGTTGGAACTTCATGAGGATTCATTGGTTCCTTGAGGATTGTTGTGGCAAACTTGTTACACTCTTCACAGCTATTCACAAGAGTTTCAATGTTAGCATTTATTGAAGGCCAATATAAACATGATCTGGCTCATTATTTGCACTTCTTGATTCCCATGTGATACTCATGTATGACTTGAAGTTCAACTTTTTTCATGACCTGAGGGACTATCAGCATTTCGCAAAAATAAAATCATCAGTAATATGTAACTCATCACATACCTTCCAAAAGGGTCTTACTGATTCTGGAACATTGTTGAGGTTTGTAGGCCATGTAGTGTAGTCAGTGCGAATACCGCAAATTCCATCTCTTCAGAGTCATGATCTTCAATGACAACCAGGAGGCCCGTGAGAGTGCATCAGCAACATGCATGTCCTTGCCTCTAGTGAACTTGATATTAAGTATGTACCTCTGTAACTTTAGCTGCATGTGTAGGAGTCTTGGTTACACTTAACCAAGAGTCTTAAGGACAATTTGCTCAAGTGGCTTGTGGTCATACTATAGATCTGTGGGAAGACCATATAAGTAATGGTGGAACTAGTTGCAAGTGAAAACAATGGCCAACAGTTTAAAAGGCATGCTCCAAGCCCGTGTTAGCTGGAATCTGCTTGAATTACACTTCGTACCGTGGGATCAAAGGATTAAAGTAAGGGCGAGTCAGAAAGAAGAGTCTTCAGCTTCTCAAATGAACTGTTGTGCTCATTTGTCCAAAGTAAATGAGTGACCAACTTGGTGCTGTGATTGTTGCCAGATAAGGGGTGTGGTTGGCAAGGAAATTTACCATCCCAAGCAGCCGTTGTAGAACTGCGTTGTCATTAGGCACTGGCATGTTCACAATGGCACCTACCTTGGTAGGGTCTGGCTTAATTAACTTATCAATAACAATGGTGCCCAAGTAATTTACTGAGTTGACAGTTAACCGAAGTAGGTGCCATGGTGAACTTCACATGGCAATCTCGAGCCCTGGCTAAAACCTGTTGGAGAATCAAGTCATGTTCTTCTAAATTAGCTTCAGCAATAATAATATCCGCCACAAAGTAAAGAACTTTGATCCATCAAAAGCAGTTTTTTTTTTCTGAAACACTTCACTTGCTGATGCTAAGCCAAATGTCATACGAGTGAAGCGATAGTGACCAAAAGGAGTACTGAAGTTGTCAAGTTCAACCTGCCAGTACTCATCTTTCAGGTCAAATGTTGAGAAGACCTTTTTTACAGCAAGTTTGCTTTATAATTCCTGTGCAATAGGTATTTGATCACTTTATTGAGATCTCAGGGATCAAGGCAAAAAGGAGTGTCCCATTCTTCTTTTCTACAATAACAAGGTTGTGCATCTAGCACGCCACATTTCAAGTTGGCATCAAGGGAGCTGTCCTGTAGTGAATGTGGTACTCTCCTAGCTTAATTTATATAATACTTGGATGACATTTTCTTTTAGGGTAAAGCGATATTATCCAGTGTTTCCAAGGCCTTTGAATATGACTGGAAATTCGACTTGAATCGTCACCTTTGACAAATCAGGGACGTGAATGGTATGTACCCTCTGAACCAGACCTAAACTAGTAGTCTTGAGACCTAATATGGGTTAAACTTTTTTAGTCGACAAAATATATCAGCAGCAGTAGCAAGCTTCCCTCTACATTCGAGGACACATCTGCCGATTGGTGTGAGTAAAGAATCATCATAAGCAGATAGTTTTAGTTGTGTTAGAAAGCATAGGCTTATGTCTAAGACAGTTAAATACCTGAAGTTGAGGTACACTAGCTTCTTCACACGTGTCCAGTGATCTAATTTTCAATGACACTGATTGTTGAGAGCCACATGGATTCTGAGATTTTGTGAACTTTAAATACGTCAGTGACTAGTAATGGCTCACCATCTGAGTCTTCAGTATCAGTTGATTTCTGACTTTCAACTATAGCATGTAATTTTTTTGATTTTGTTTGTGGAGTGGCCTTCTGTCTAGAAAGAGGAGTTTGATTTCTGCTGCGGCAGACGCGAGCAGTGATTATACTAGTTACATCATTGGCCATCGACTGGGAACTCTCTAGGCTTGTGTTTACATCCACATCAACCACAAGACACTTGCACTGTATCAGTTGATTTGTTGTTGGATCCACTGTTAGTCATTTCTCCATTGTCGTGAAACTTCCGTCCTCTGGGCTAATGCGACAATTTTGCCATAAGAGATGTTGGCCTCATGCAATAAACGCTCTTTGAGATTACCATCTTGTAGACCAATTACAAACTTGACTAGCACCATTTATCACAGCAGCTGGCCATCCTTCCTTGTCATAATCATAACAGTCAGCTTGTAACCTGAGTTTTGTTATATATGCATCAACTGTTTCACCTTCGTCTTGCAATAAATTCCAGAATGTATGACTTTCAAACAGGACATTCTTCCGTGGCTGGCAATAATCACGAAACGCCTTTTGGACTTTGTCGAATATCATTTTATGTCTTCCGCCTACTGAAGTGTTTTATAAACTTCTCTAGCATATTTGCCAGCATGAGTGAGCATAATGCTAATCTTCACTGCATCAAATTTCTCACCATATTCGGATCCCTCGATAAACCACTTTAATTGTTCTTCAAATTCCTGCAAATTTTGTGAGGCGTTTCCATCGAAAGTAACTGCGTCTGGTGGTATGCACAAGCTACCTGCCATGCCATTGCATAACAGTTTCAAAATAAAATGAACAAATAGCACAGCGTTAACTTCTCAAATGACAGACAACAAGCACTTCTGACTCCATGTTATATTCATCAGACTAACTGATTCTTATTATTTCACATCATACAAGTATACAATATACCAAAGGATTGATAATGATTTAATAAACAATTATAAGTAGCAGTGTGCACTATCGACATGTTTAGAAGTTATAAATGAAACAAACACACTGTGTACACCTTTGGTAACTTCCTATTCCAGAGTATTTCCTTATAGTAAAGCCTGAATAGATATAATTATGAGTAGAAGATTATTTAAGGTTCTTCCTGTTGCTAAACAATTATAATTGTATTGGTGTATGTTATCAATATGTTAACAAGAGGGAGGAAAAAAAGATTCACATTATACACTTTTGGGAATTGTACTTATTGCAATGTACTGTCTTACTGTCTGTACTATTATAGAGTATAGTCTACTTATTGTTTTCATTTGCTGGACTTTTAGGTAGAACATTTTATTCAATTTTTTACTTTACATTTTCATGACTTTTTGGTAGCAGGTTATTCTTTTTTTTTTTTTTACATACAGTGGAATTTTTGGTAGCATGTTTTTGTTTTATTACATTTACTAGACTTTTTATAGTAGCACCTTTTATTTTTATTCATTTAGTTTTATTTTATATTTGCAGAGCTTTTTTTGTAGCTCTTTTTTTACATTTGTTGCACTGTTTGATAGCACATTTCCTGGACTTTTTGTAGCACTTTTCTCGTCTTTATTTACATTGTTTTGATACACCTCCTGGACCTTTTACTAGCATCTTTTAAACTCTTTTTATGTTGAAGCACTTGTTCACAATCTGGAAGCGTTTTAAAAAAACATTATGTCATGGAGTACAGGGCCGCCCACGGGGAGAAGGCAACTGGGGAATTTTCCCTGGAACCCAGCCTAAAAGGGGACCCAGAAGGCCCCATGAAGGGCCCCTTGAATACCTTTTTAAAAGATTGATATGCTCTAATGGAGCAGCAGTCAGATCTAAATACTTTAATACTGCAGTCAAAGTATTCTTTAGAGAAGTAGTGTGGCAAGCTTATAGATAAGGAGATATGGTTGGTGAGGGGTAGTTATTGTCATTGTTAGCAGGTCATGACCTTTTTTCTTTGTTTTTTGATCTTCAACTTTCATCTTGAGTGAAGTAATTTAGAATGGAACCCTCCTTGACTCTGGGGCCCCACTTTAACTCTTTTCCCTGGTTCCTCAAATTCTCAGTGCGGCCCTGATGGAGAATACAGTGCATGACCAGTTAGTAGCTTCGAAATCATTCGTGGATTACTTTGTTCTATGTGTTGATGAACTTACAAAATCCAATATGAACTCTTCAACATCTGGAAGTATTTTTAAAAATTCACTCTATATGTCAACTCTAATAGAGCACACAGTGCATGATCAGTAATTAGCTTTCTAAAGGCTGGACAACTCTGATATTGATTGTTCATTTCTTTGTCCTATTTGTTGATGCACTTATGGCAAAGATATGTAAAGATATACTTAATAAAATACTTCCTGTTGGTGAACAAGTTAGATTGTTTTTGAACACAATTAAACACAAAAAACAAATAATCCACAATTGATTTTAGAGTCGTTTATCCTTCATAAAGCTTCTCACTTGTGACTCACTGTATTATCTATTAGAAAAGATATGTGGAGATAAACTTTTTAGATTACTTTCAGATACTGAACAACTTAAATTATTGCAGTATATAATTAAAGACTTAGAACAGAGTAATGCACAAATGTTTTCAGGGTTGTTCATCCTTTAGAAAGCTATTGATTGGAGATTTAATGTATGTTCTAATAGAAATGATAGTTAAACTTTTTAAAATACTTCCATATGGTGAAAAACTGAGTATTGCTTAGAAAAGTGTTTTAAAAATTCACTCAACATGTTATCTCTGTAGAGTGAATTGTTAAAAATACACATATGTAACCGGATTTCATATAAAAAGGCAAAATACACACAAAATCAAACTTAGAATTTTACCAGAAATGGATAGCTGGTCTAATACTCTATCATCTTTCACACTACTTCCTTCAGCACTGGTAAGTCTGGTTTCTGTATCAGCTTTCTTCCGACCCTGTCAAAACCACGAGATGGAGATAAGCGCCATTAAATGGCCATGACAAAGCTCAATACATACTAAGCCATTAAAAGACTTAGTATGTATTGAGCTGGGAATTCACAGAAAGGTGGCCAATAATGTTCACCTTCGATTTCGAGTAATTTGAGGGACATGGAGAGTCCCTGAATTCCAATCGTCTTCTCACTTTATTATATACCCCAATATTAAGAACACTGTCCACCCTAACCCTCCCACCCTATTACTACCAGCTGTGATATTTTTTCCCACAAGAAAAAAGCTTCCCAAAATGGCAAATTTTGGGTATCATAAATGTAAGAGATAGCAAGTAAACATGAATAATTGGTGCAATATTTGTTTATACAGCTATAGGCACTAGGAAGTTACTACACAATGATTCTTTAAAATTGCCATATCTTCTAACAAAGCTTTGTGCATTGAAGCCTTGGTTTGTCAAATTCAGTCACATATGATAACAGCAATGACCAGCCTTTAGAAAGATTCTGAATGGAGATCCACTGTATGCTTTAGTAGAAATGATATGTAGTTAAAATAATTCTAGATGGTGAACAACTTGGATTATTGCTGTATATAAAATTAGATACAAAGCTGGACCCCGACTAGGAGCAGCCAGTTTCCTCCCTTATCCTAATAGCTTTCTTCTGGTAGGTTAGCTAGGCCAAGTCACTAGCAAAGATTATAACAAAGTCTGCGTGTTTGGTTCCTGTGGTGCCCTTAGAATCTGTCCCCTGCATCCATGACAAAGTCCGTGTCTAGTTAGGGAGCAATCACGATTGGGCCAACTTCCAATGTGAAATAGTTCCATTTTTAAAACATTTTCTGGACTTTTGTAGCATCATCTAATTGTTTAATTTTTCATCTTCAGAACATTTTGGTAGCACCCGTGTTGTTAATTTTATTTACAGTTTCAGGACATTAGGTAGCACCTTTTTGTTGACTTCTATCAACTAACTCAACAATGAGCATACAAACTGACTGTTAAACAAAAAAAAGTGCTACCAAAAAGTGCTGAAACTGTAAATAAAAGGTAATAAAACACTACTAAAAAGTCCTGAAAGTGTAAATCAATAAACAAAATGTGCTACCTAAAAGTCCTGAAACTGTAAATAAAAGGTAATTAAATAAAAAGGTGCTACCAAAAAGTCCTGGAACTGTAAATTAAGAAGATAATCAAGCAAAAAAGTGCTACTAAAAAGTCCTGAAGCTGTAAAAAAAGATAATTAAACTAAAAGGTGCTAAAAAAAAGTACTGAAACTGAATAAAAGAATTAAACAAAAGGTCCTACCAAAAAGTCCTGAAACTGTAAATAAAGCTAATTATACAAAATTTTCCCGCACCTACAACTGATTTTCAAAGCTCCAGAAACATAATTACCAATTGTAGTGGCCTAAGACACGTAATGCTTTCATCGTGTATTTCTCAATATTGCTAGATCTTCTTCTGGGAGTACTTACCACTCTTGGCGTCATTACCAGCTATATGAATAAACTGGATTTGTTACAACCAATGACAAAAGGCCATTAATACACCATTTACAGCCAATCTCCTCTCAAAAGAGGAATCCTTACGTAAGTTCCTACCTATGGTTCCAAATCTTTTATACAATGCTGATCCTGCGGGCTAGTACAATAAGCACACCAATAGCTTAACGACCTTTTGTTTTAAACAACTGTTCTAACAAACACGCTTATAGCATTTTGCACAAAAGCAAAACAAAGGAATGTCTATTTAAAAACCTGACCGGACCATTGGACCAGAAGTTCCTGTTTAGCAAGTCAAGTGTTTAATATTTTCAATTTCATTCTACGGTCTACACTAGATGAGTATAGCTTCGCATTGATCTAGTCACTGTCCGTCGTGATCAATGGCGTTTTCGATTTTAATAACTACAGCAACTGTAGCTTACAGTAAATAGAAACATCGAAAATAACTTTCATGGGTGAAGCCGCTTTCTCTTTCATGTCAGATATGATGATTATCTTAGCAATCTTGCTAACTAATGTTCTTAGCAACCTAAAAGCAGCAGCAGCAGCAGCAGCAAATGTTTAGTATAGTGTCGAGCATGCATGCTGTTCAGGTGATAGCACCAAGTGCCCATTTATGATCTATCACCCTCCTAGAATTAATCTGCCCTCTGGAATCCAGTCAGCATATTCAAACTGGAGTATCTCCAATTGTTAGCTGAATTTTACCATCTAAACATCTCTAACTATTATGACACAATTGAGATATCTGTCCTAGGCCATTACCAACTATTAACAGTCACGAATCTGCTGAATTTATTAACTTTTGTCCATGCTGTAGTAAAACCATCAAGGTCAGACATCAAGAAACTTGTAAATACTGCTTCTTCTGCCAGTATGTTGGCGAATATTCTTGGCAAAGGACTGTAGGCAGTGAAACCCTAATTAAGTAACATCCATATCATTGTATTCTTTTGTATTTTCCCTTGCCAAGCCCACATCATCCATTTTTTTGGTCCTTTATGCGGTCGTATTTTGACCGATGGCCCACATGCATATTTATTTGTACATATTTTCGTCGTTTGTAACAGTTTCTATCTATAACAAATCAGATGATTATTTACGTACTTAACCTTCACTACTGTTATTAATTTTTCAAATTGTCTATGTTTGTTGATTGTACTATTTGGGGTTTTCACCCCCTGGGCAAACCAGCTGAGCTGACTACCCAGTACCTAATCTTAAATATTAGATTGCAAATAGTGGCCAATTAGCAATATATCAGTCTATACATGTAGCTAGCAGCTTGAAAACTTTTAATTCAACCAAATAATCAAGCATGTGTATAGTTAATTTCAAACACAGACTGAATTTATAAGCAATATTGACTAAGGTGTTATAAGCATCTTAGTTGCCAAAGTAGCTACCACCGAAGCCCGAGGGATCACTAATATCTGGTTATCTTGGAGCGTAGAATCACACTGGTTTACTTTCAGAATTAAAATGCCCTCTTATAGAAGTGCAGCATGATTTTAAAGATATTTAAATAAATCTAAATTAAATTAAATTTTAAAGATATAGATCCAGGTTGTCAATCGGTCAAGGCACAAAGCAACGGATAAGTAATGCTAATAATTTATATGCCAGTGGCCCACAGTCATCAAGATTCTTGTGTATGCATGCATGTCTACAAAATTTATGAACTCTGTCGCAAACAACCCATTTGAGCTCTAACATGAGAGTTAGCTACATGCTATATAACATAAATATGGTATTCCTATTCAGGTTACTGAGTTAGCCAGTGATGTCTGTCATTATCATGTGGCATTAAATGTTCTATCGTGAGGGTCCATTGTCATTTAAAGTTAAATGAGGACATGATGTAGAGGAGACATTAAGACCATTTAAGACAACACCAAGAAGCCACTGTCCCTGAGCCAACTGGATCATCTGGAGAAGACCAAATTACAGAGACTGTTTCCTCCCTTCTGCCTTATTATAACCCAAGACATCATTGTATCAAATCTATAAATTTATCATAAGTATTAATTATAATTGCTCTATCAATTAAAGGAGATGTAGCTAATAATTTAAAATAATGCATGCACATTGTTAGTTGTAATTACACCAAATCACATGCACCTTGATGTAATATAACTTAGTTTCAGTTTTGTAATAATTGCTGAAATTTCATGCTGTTGTGTCTCGTTTGAAGTGTTTTTGTAACCATTGTGTGATTTGAATTTTTGAGTGATTATAACACTAGGCCTAATCTATAAGTTTTAGGTGGAAACTCAACTGCTACATGTACACGGCATGTGGTATTGTGCATGAATCAGATTTGGGTAATATTTGGCTTGTACTCATGTCCTTTCCATCTGGTGTCACACACGCACATTGTGAACTATCTTGAGCTCTACCTGAGTTCTTTTGTTCGATTTTGATAGCAGTATGCAATGTCACATGTTCAGTTTTCCAGTCCTCTGTGTATAATTATACAAACCAATGTCACACGAAAATATTACAGTATAGCTTACTGTGTAATGTTACAGTAGATTTTTATAGTCTAACATGTTATAGCTACATGGGCGCCAACCTGAGTTTGAAAAGGAGGGTGCACTTAGCTGAAAAGTTTGACTAAAAAGAAAAAAGCAAAAAAAAGGTTACAGCAACAATGGCTACCTTTTACCAAATGTATATTTACTATAAAGTATAAAAAGATCCTATTCATAGCTTCATGTTAAAGACTACACTTCCCTGTAAACATTGTGACTGCTTTATTAGAGTGACTGCTCTAATGAAGTATCTCAATCTTTTATGCATGTTTTTATTGAAAGGGATTGGAGGGGGAGCGTGCTAACTGTGCCCTCAATAACTGATAAAAAATTATTTCTAATTTGTGGTTAGCTAATTGCACATATATTCCCCCCTTGTAAATCTTACTCCCCCTTTGCCCTTTGGTATAATCAGTAAACAGTCAGCCCAAATTTTATTTAATATTATTTTCCAGGGTTAAATGTACTGCCCTTTTCTACCCACCCACAGCACTAAGTTCAATTGAAAGAGGAGAACTAAACGTACCAAGGGTCAGCAATATGGTTGTCCATTTTAGGGATAGCATTGTTGGAACGATGAAGGATGGATCGTGTTCCACGAATGCACATTGTAACAGATGTTATAACAATAAAAAAAAACTTTGAAACAATACATAGCACGCTACATTATGCTAAGATAGCTACTTAACGAAAGTCACCACTACCTTTGATAGGGCCCGAAAATCCTCGAAAACATCAGCTCTCACAATCTTTCAACCTTTAAAGCCTTGCACAAGGAATTCAAAAAGCACGCACGATCCTGAAAGCATCAATCCACGAGCATGCATGATTTAATTATACCTTTTCTGGTCTGGTCCGTAAAATAGACCTGCTTAACACCTAGCTTGCTAAGCAAAAACTTCCGGTCTGATGGTCCAGTCCGATCCATTAAAAAAGACCCCCTCCCCCCCTCCCACACATAACAAGGACTCGCTGTCATTATTTGCATCAGGGCTGAGTTAGCTAAGCAGTGTTCAGTTTAATCTAACACAGAGCTAAGTGAAGAGTTTGTGCACTGCTTAAATAAATGTAATGATTAAACTTCCTTAGTCAGCTTAAATTTTTCAGTCGGTGCATACAGTAGCTATGCTATATCAAAATTCAGAACAGAATAGCTACACTGTATGTATAAATAAGGGCCTAATACTTGGTTCTGATTATCTACATACCATATCAGTAGTCAATAAAACCTGTACGATACACCAATATACAACTAAACTATCTTCAGGACAATATTCAATGATCAAGCCACATTATAAAACCTTATTATTTAGATAACAAGGAAGGGAAACAGTATTGATCTTCCTTGCCTAAAAGCAGTATGCTATGCAAAACCATCTAAGTGCATGAATGATTACTTTTTTTAGTCACAAAGCTTACCAATCACAACTAACATCCATAGTGGTGAGCCTGGAGAAACAGCAATAAGATGAATCATGAGCTAAGCATAAAACAACAAACCATCTCTATATGCCATTAAAATGCTGTGTCATCCTTTGTAGGAGCATATATTAAAATATTTGTGGATGACTTAAAGTCTGAACTATGAATAGAAGCCACACCACAATATGTAAAAAAGCATAACCAATGATCCTAAAACTAACAGTTCTCACACAGCTAATGGGTGCTTTTATTTTTATAGCACTGAGTTAATAGTTTGTGCATAAAATAAAGAACGCATATTTACAAGCACATGAAACAAATATAAAGTTAGTCAGGTGAAGCTGAGTCCAGCCTGCCTTCTGCATAAGCAAGGTCAATGACAGCTGTCTCACCCAATCCACAGCAGTGGTAAGAGGACCTTGAACCTCTTAAACATTGAACAGCTGAACGGAGCAATGAAAATCCCAGCCTGCATCGTAACCAGAACAATGTTTTGCTATATGATTGTCCATGCTTCTCAGCGAGTAGTGTGGCAATTCGTTTGTAAACAACGGTGGCCAAAGGTCCCATACCTCCAGTACATGAAAAAATCAATGGCGAAAATGACCCATGCTCAACTTCCCGGATTCTCTCCTCATATTTTCTCTTCTCTAGCTCCGCACGCCTGTAGCACTGTGATAAAGAAATTGAACAGTGCGTAGGAGCAAAAGGATTGAAGACTTTAACATCAAAATAAGCATCTGCCGGCTTTCCCAGAAGCCATTAGCAACATCATCAAGACGTGCCCCATCTTCAGTATTGGCCGATCGCAACCGAAATGATTCCCCCGAAAGTGGTTGCAGGGATGGTTCAACTTCAACACCATGACACAGTTCGGTTAGCAATCCAGCAGTAATATCCCGAAGCTCTTTATGACAGATTATTGGGAGGCCGCCACACGGACAGCTGAAAGCATGTTCAACCGAAAACTGTTTTCCGCACACACAACTGGAAGGCAGCAGCTGTGGTCGCCATTCATATCTTAAACATAAGTAGTCACGAAAAGCACCCTTGTGCAAGCAAAAGCCATGGTCTAAAATAGGTAGAGCAGTCAACCAACCTGAGGAACCCTTTTCAGAAGACAACACAACCGATCTATACAATGATGGTTATAATGTAGGCATCAAAGCATCACGATAGTCAATAACAGACTGACGATGGGCACTCAATACTGCACGTCTTGCATCAATCTGAGCAGACAACACTTCAACAGGGTAGTTGTGAGATTGCTGTAAAATTAAGTGAACTAAGGGAGCAGTGACCTCAACAGAAGCTGCAAATTGGGACAATGAATAGCGAACTGGGTCAATAATTCCAAGACCTCCCCAATGGGCAGGAAGAGCAAACAAATTCCGGTCAGTGTCACTAAAAGAAGGCTGACCAGTTAAACTAGGTAGAAACTTGAGTCTAATAGTATGTTCCAAAGGTGACAAGAGTGGTTGAATATTGGGGTGCTAATATTTCTAGTCTGCCTCTCCTCAATGTGAATTTTGACCACATGTACACCCAAAAACAAATCCAAATACACAATGTCTACTGTACTATTGGAATGGATTCAGTCCCAATCTTTTCAATGTAGTCCTTGACAATCCTTCCCACGCAGTTTATTTATAATGATGTGATCGCACCTCCATTTTAAATCGTACCACAATCAAATAACATGTAGGGAAAATCCCTATGTAAAAGAAGAGCCAAATTGGTTAGCCTCTGGATGGCCAAATGGAAAGCAATGCAGTCGACATAGGTTGGCAGTGTAGCCATTCTTGTACAATCGTGCGAGTCATAAGTGACTGTTCATCAGTGGATTCAGCCTACATTCTTTAATTACTATAGGTAGCTGATAGTAGAGAAAAGTGGCTTGATGTCTGTGCAATGCCCTGGCTTTGTTATACAAGTATTTTATGTGCTATTAAATACATCATACTTGAAATTTTGAAGGAAAAATTTTTTTTGGTTTCCCAATGTGGATCTGTACCCTGGAACCCCATTGCAACAACCATTGAACAATCTGACCCACAATTATAATGCACAACAATTAGTATGTTTCTATCCTAAGTACTCTGTACATGTATGTTATATTAAAGAATGAGACATTACTTTTCATCGTACCAAAGTGATAAATAAATAACATTTTAATGCTAAACAATTACAATTATTAGTGGAAGTATCAACAAGTTAATAGTTGTTAATGGCAGAATCACATTTATATACCTTTGGGAATTTAGTGTATTTATTGCAGGGTAACGCTTGTACTATCACAGTATACTCTGCATGGTACCACTGTATGAGTAGATAATTTATTTTGAGTACTTCTTGATGCTGAACAAATGATAACTATTTGTGTGGAATATTAATATTTCAAGGATGCAGAGGAAGTATTAGAGTATTGGAAATGAGCAATGTTGCCATTCAACAACAGAACTCTAGCAAGCTGTATACTTCTTTCATTATATATACCATATTCTTACTTTCATTTTCTTTTTAAAAATGGTAGTTAAGCAAAAGGAGCTACCAAAAAGTCGAAAATTGTGAAAAAAAGTAATTCAACAAAAAGGTGCTACCGAAAAGTCCCAGAAAATGTGAAATAAAAGTAATTAAACAAAAACGTGCTACCAAAAAGTCCCAGCAAATGTGAAAAAAGATTAATTAAACGTAAAGGTGCTACCAAAAAGTCCAGATTATGTGAAAAAGAGAGTAATTAACAAAAAGGTGCAACCAAAAAATCTAGAATATGTAAACAAAAAAATTTACTAATGGGTGCCATTTCACCTTGAGAAGTTGGCCCAATCCCGATTGCTACACAAATACACACTGACTTGGTCATTGATGCAGGGGACAGCCTGTAGCGTACGATATGTCCCACACGCAGACATGGTCACCGTCTTCGCTAGTGACTTGGCCAACCTTACCTACAGAAGAAAGCTGTTAGGAAAAGAGTCGAAACTGGCTGCCCCTCGTCCAGGTACCGAGCCCCTGATGCCAGCACCACTCGCTGGGTTTCCCATAAGGTCTACTTTAACTACTTTGGTCCATCAGCTTGGCACTGATGGAGTAGTATTTTATGTGCTATTTAAATACATCACACTTAAAATTTTAAAGAAAAAAAAATTTTTTTAATGTTCCACTGAAGATCTGTACCCTGGAACTCCAATGTAGCAACCATTGAACAATCTGACCTACAATTATGATGCACCACGATTAGTATATTTCTATCCTACGTGCTCTGTACATTTGTTTTACTAAAAGAATGAGATATTGCTTCTGTTTTGAACCAAAGGGATAAATAAATAACTTTTTTTAATGCTAAACTATTAAAATTATTAGTGTAAAGTATCAACAAGTTAAGAGTTATTAATGAAAGAATCACGCTTATATACCTTTGGAAATTTAGTGTATTTATTGCAGAGCAATGCTTGTATTATTAGAGTATGCTCTGTATGTTACCACTGTATGTGTAAATAATTTATTTTAAATACTTCTTGATGCTGAACAAATGATAACTATTTGTGTGAATTATTAACATTTCAAGGATGCAGATAAACGAGTAAACTAGAGGATTTGAAATGAGCAACGGTGCCATTCAACAGCAGGACTCTAGCATGTTGTATATATCTTTGATTATATATACCTCATTCTTACTTTCAATTACAGTCCACCCTTTAATGAATGCATTCAAATTCCAGGCCATTGTGTAACGAATTCTGTAGCGAAATCAGTCTTTGGAGATGAATTAGTCAACAACCGCATGATACTTTGCCCTACAAATGATGAATCACTTAAACTCAATGAGACTATTTTAAATCTACTTCCTGGTCCGCCACGCATGTACTTTAGTTAGTTATGATGATATAGTGTCAGATGATGACAATAAACGTGCGCAATATCCTATTGAGTTTCTCAACAGCTTGACACCATCAGGTATGCCACCACATCGCCTTACACTGAAGGTTGGCGCTGTTGTAATACTGTTGCATAATATGAATGTCCATGAAGGTTTGTGCAATGGGACATGGTTACAAGTATGTTACATGCATGATCACAGTATTGATGCAGAGGTGCTGACAGGCATGAAACTGGGCTAGAGTGCTAATACCACGTATACAACTTGCACCATCTCACAGTGGCATGCCATTTGTGTTATCACGGTGTCAATTTCCTTTAAGGCTGGCATATTCTATTACCATGAACAAGGCTCAAAGACTGACATTTGCAAAAGTTGGATTGCGTATGGAGCGGCCATATTTTGCACATGGACAATTATATGTTGCATTGTCGAGGGCACGAAGATTTGCAAATGTCAAGGTTGAAAGTTTAGGCTCTACCAGACAAGGGACACATAATGGAGATATATTTACTGCCAATGTATAGACAAATATTAAACTGATTACATTTTAATGCAAATAATACTTTTATCAATATTATTCATTCGCATAAATTGTCTTAGTATCACTTAAATTCCAGTGCATTAGGCCAACGTACATTTGTAAACTATGACATCAGTCACAGTTGATGCAAGGTCACCAACTATTATTATAGCTAGATGTTAGCGCCATACATCTTGATACACCACCTTCATGTGAACTGTTTTCTGCATGAGTACTGCACATATGTGCAGAAATTCCAGTGCACTTGGCCACACTAGATGTTAGTGCCATACACAATTGAGGAAATTAATTATGCATGAACATCAGTAGCTATGCATAAGGTCTTTGTTGGTATGTAATGATGTGATTACACCTTGATCATTAGTGACGTTCAAATTTAAGTGTATTTACACAATTGGACGTATCAATTGTCACAGTATTACGCGCTTTTTATGCAGGTACTACTAGTCATCTCTAATAGAGCATACAGTGAATCTCCATTCAGAAGCTTTCTAAAGGGTGAACAATGCAGAAATCATGTTTGTATTTCTCTGTTTCATATGTTTAATTATACACAGCAATAATCCAAGTTGTTCTCCATTCAGAAGATTTCTAAGGGTGAACAATGCTGAAATCACATGTACATTATACTGTCCTATGTCTTTAATTATATACAGCAATAGCCCAAGTTTTTCACCATCTTGAAGTATTTAAAAAGCTTAACTCTACATATCATTTCTATTAGAGCAAACATTGAATTCACCAGTCACAAGCTTTCTAAAGGGTGAACAACTCTGAAATTATTTTTGTATTACTCTGTTCTGTATATCTAATTATACAGTAATAATCTAAGTTGTTCACCATCTTGAAGTATTTAAAAAGCTTAACTCTACAGGGGCATAGGGAGGGGGGTTCCGGAACCCCCCCTGTAAAATTTAGACTTCTGCAAGCAGGATCCTAACACACCATTTAGTGTGGCAAGACAAAATGAGTAAGCAATATAGTGTAATGGCACAGCACAACAATTGATAAAACTTACATTCTCTCTCAGGGAAGGATTTACCGAGGTAACATGAGCCCTCTTCAAAACTTGTTAAAAAGATCGATATACTCTAATAGAGCAGTCAGGTATGTACTCTAATAGAGCAGTCAGGTATACTCTAATAGAACATGCATGTAAATATCCATGTCCATATGTGACCGGATTTGCGAAAAGGTACCTTTTCCACACATTTGACATACCAGCAAACAAAATGTCCTAACTGTTGACTCCTTGCACTGATTGACTTTCTGTTTGTATCAAAATGTAACCAACTAATGTAGACATATTCATGGAAAATTGCAGACACATGCTTGCAATGATACAAGTTACATATGGAAGTTGAAAAAATGGATCAAATTTTATGTGTGAAAAAGGTACCTTTTTGCAAATCCGGTCACATATGAAGTTTTTCAGACATTCCAACATTAAATGAAAAACCTTATAGCTTTGGTATGCAGTGTTTAAAGATATAGAGCTCCAGTCATTTATTACTTGTGTTATGCAAAATGAATCCATGCTCTGCATATTTGTATAGTTATATTGTTTGATCGTCATTTGTATCAGAGGATTCATGGCTCCTATACCAGTGAGATATAACCATCACTTACGGATTACTAGCTGTATGTGTCTCTATGTGTTATGCTGTCTGCTTCCACTAGGTGACTATCTAGTACTACAGTACCTTCATCCCAGGGCCACTTAATGCATCATAATTAATGTACTTTTTGCATAAAATATAGCGATTTGCTGAGTTTTGAATTTATTAAAATATTGAAAGTCTCTCAGCAGCTGGGGGCTGCACCCCCAGACCCCTGCTTCTAGTAACTCAATGCTGGTGCTGGAACCCCCCTTCAAAAAATCCTGGCTACACCCCTGCTCTACATATCATTTCTATTAGAGCAAACATTGAATCACCAGTCACAAGCTTTCTAAAGGGTGAACAACTCTGAAATTATTAGTGGATTACTCTGTTCCGTATCTTTAATTATATACAGCAATAATCCAAGTTGTTCACCATCTGGAAGTATTTAAAAAAAATTTAACTACATATCATTTCTAATAGAACATACAGTGAATCTCCATTCAGAAGCTTTCTAATGGTGAACGGTGATAAAATTATAATTGGATTACTCTGTTCAGTGTCTAATTATATACAGCAATAATCCAAGTTGTTCACCATCTGGAAGTATTTTAAAGTTTAACTCTACATATTATTTCTAATAGAGCATACAGTGAATCTCCATTCAGAAGGCCAATGACCAACTCCGCGTGTGGGCCATATGGTGCTGCACTGGTTGTCCTCTGCATCTATGACCAAATCCATGTTTAGTTGGTGGGCAATCAAGATTGGGTAAACTTCCCAATGTGAAATGGCATTCATTAATGACATTTTTTTTACATTTTCTGGACTTTTTGGTAGTACTTTTTTGATTAATCATTTTTTTGCACTTTCTGGACTTTTTTGGTAGAACCTTTTTGTTTAATTTATTTTTTTATAATTTCTAAATGTTTTGTAGCACATTTTTGTTTAATCACTTTTTTTTCACATTTTCTGGAGTTTTTGGTACCTCCTTTTCATTTCATTACTTTTTTATTCACATTTTCAGGTTTTTTGGTAGCAACTTTTTGTGTAATTATTCTTTTATTTACGTTTTCTGGACTTTTTGGTAGAACCTTTCAGTTTACACTTTTTTTCACAATTTCTAGAATTTTTGTTAGCTCCTTTTGTTTAACTGCCATTTTTTAACTTGCCATCATCAAGATTTAATAGCCATTCTCAAAATTCAGCTTCATCCTCATGTTGGTTGTGATTTGGTATATATTTAGACACAGAACAGAGTAATCCACATATGATTTCAGCATTGTTCACCCTTTAGTACGCTTCTTAATGGAGATTCACTCTATGCTATAATAGAGATGTTATGTTAGAGCATACAATGTATTCATTCTATGCTCTATAATAGAGCATTCACTGTATGTTCTATTAGAGATGATAAATCGGAGCAACCGTTTGGTCAGAAATCTTACCTAATGCAGCAGGTAGTGTCGTGTCTTACCATGAGGCCATCATCTATAGAAATTTCCTTCTAGGAGCAACTAAGGTACAACTTTAAAGCATTATTCCTGTGCCACTTCTACATTCATTTTTAGTTTCTTGGCCAAGTACAGTAAATGGAATGATTATTGAAAATTTTAAGCTGTAAAGTGATTTTGAGTTCAACAATAGGCTAAGTTGCATTATGATAGCAGTGTTGCTGTTAGCAACTACAGTTAGGGCCTTCAAAAACATGGCATGTTGGCACGAGATACCCCATCATACAAAACATTACATCTTTGGTATTTGAATTAAAAAATATGTTTGATAACTAATAGGCTCCGGCCTATTATGCCCAAAATTTTACCTATTATGAGGTCTACTATGCTCAAAATTATGCTTTCAAAATCAAGATTATGCTCTAGAACTGATTGTTTTATTGGAGTATATTAGCCTTTCTTGACTGCTGTATTAGAGTAAGTGACTGCTCTATTAGGGTATCTCGGTCTTATTTCTGCAAAGTGTAAATAACCAACAAAGAAACGGTTTAATACGTTATATTAACATGTTTTTAAATATGAAATGCATTAATAATATTATTGGCAGTGAACAGGGGCGGTGGAGCAGGCCAAAGAGTGAGGGGGCCAGTCCAGCTGTAAGTTGAAGACGAAAAAGAAAACAAAAGGTCACAGCCTGCTCACAATAGCTGTTCTCCACCATTTATATCTCCTTATATATTTATAACTACACATACGTAGCTAAGTAACTTGCTACACTGCTTCTCTTAATACTGTGAGACTGCTCTATTAGAGTATACAGATCCTGACTGTTCTATTAGAGTATCTCGATCTTTTCTTGTAAACAGTGTCCCATAAAAGTGGGGGGGCCATGGCCCCCCTGCCTATAGCAGTGAATATTTGCTTTCTTTCAGGTGCGGTATTGCGCATTTTAATTAAATTTCAAATATTGTCCCTATTATGCTAGCATTATGCTTGATGCTTTTGGTCACCTATTATACTTTAAATTATGTCGGCATAATCGGCCGGTGCCTACCAACTAATGCTTAAGTTGCTGTGCGGCCATAGCATAATGACATCAAAAGTCATGAATCTTTAATTTTGATAAAGAAAGCAAAATGTATGTGCCAAGATGCCCTATTTTCACAGGTCCGGTCATATTATGGTGCAATATTAAGTACTCCTTATTTTTAGTTCATGTAACCTAATTTAAGGTGCTGTATGTGTAGCTGCTATACCACAATTCTGTAAAGCAATATATGTTAAGATATCCTGGAATCAACTTATAGTAATAAAACATGATAAAATCAGACTTATTCATCCTTTCACTGTATGTTCTATTAGAGACTACGCTTTGAGGTAAAGTTTTTTAAATACTTTATTATTATTTAGTGGCCAGCACTGAGGGTCTGGCAGCAACATGTGCTGCTGTATTTAGTTTACGGCATACAGAATTACAATGATACATGGTTACAACGGATTGGTGGCTACAGGTATGGTGAAGGTCCACTGGCAACCTGTGCCAGTGGCCTACAATAATTACAACTGATTAGTTATAGTTATCAGGGGTGTAGCCAGGAAATTTTGGAAGGGTATTCCCCTACAGTTAAGTCTTAATTTTGTGGTGGTGCATGAACATAGAGCAACTTATATGATCAGACTTGTTCACCTTAGAAGTTTTGCTTATGCACTTTATGCTCTATTATACTTGAGGTGAAATTTTTAAAATACTTTTAGATGCTTAACTGGTATAAATTTAGCTGTGTTGCATCAACATATAGAGCAAACTTATGCGGGAAAGATTGAGACTTGTTCACCGTTTAGAAGTTTTAATTATAGTGATGTGCAATATACCGAAAAATTATCGACATTGCAGTATTTTTTTCCATACTGATATCGTATCGAATCTCTGTATTTTTATAACTGACGTCAATATTTATCGTATAGTCAATATTTGGCTACAATTTTCAATATATTGAGTAATATTTTGGTAATTTACAACTTTTAGTGCGTGATTGTGCAATCACGGTAGAAATGAAGCTCAGTTCTGTACAGTTTAGCCATTTTGAAAAGCGTCTACCAGTTTCCAAGGCTTGTTATTATCTTCATCACAAACTCTATAAAGCATACCCGCTAATTGTAAACATTAGCCCCACGCAATTTATCAAAACAAAAAAATACTGAAAACGTATCGAAATTTCAATATTTTAACAATTATCATATCGATATCGTACCGAAACCAAAATCCTAATATCGCACATCACCAGAAGCTTACCTAAGCCTATGCACTCTATGCTCTATTAGAGATGATACCTTGCGGTAAATTAAAAAAAATACTTAGACACTAAACATTTCTGAAATTTGCTGTGATGCATCAACATAATAGAGCAAACTTACATGCATGCAGGATAGAATCAGACTTAGTCACCCTTTAGAAGCTTATCTACAGTATGCTTATGCACTGTACGCTTTATTAAAGACTACTTCAGGTAAATAAAATACTTCTAGATACTAACATTATAGAGCAAGCTTACATGTATGCAGGATTGAATCTGTCTTGTTCAACCTGTAAGCTTACCTATGCTATGCTCTATTAGACAGGTAATAAAAAACAACAACAAACTTCTGGATACTGAGCAGGTCTCCATTTTGCTATGGTACATCATCATATAGAGCTAACTTGTGCAGAAATAAATCAGACTTGTTCACCCTTTAGAAGCTTACCTATGCTGTGCTCTATTTGAGACAGATATTTTTTAAATAGTTACTGAACAGGTTTGAATTTTGATGTGGTGCGTGAACATATAGAGCAAACTTTTGCATGAAAGTATCAGACTTGTTCACACTTTCACTGTATGTTCTATTAATTTAGAGACTATACCTTGAGGTAAAATTTTTAAAATACTTCTAGATACTGAACAGGTCTGAATTTTGTGGTGGTGCATCAAAATATAGTATAGAGCAAATTTATGTAGGGACTTGTTCACCATTAACAAGCTCAGGTCTGAATTTTGCTGTGGTGCATCAATATTTACAAGCTCACCTACTGTATGTTCCTATGCTTATGTACTGTATGTTCTATTATAGACTATAGATGTACCTTGAGGTAAAATTCTTAAAATGCTTCTAGATACTGAATGGGTCTAATTTTGCTGTGGTACATCAACACAGAGAGCAAACTGAGGCAGGGAAGAATCATACTTGTTCACAATACTGAAACTTTTTCTTGAAGTAATTTTAAGGTTATTTATGCTACTTTTTGTGGAGCTTAATATATGTTTATAATGCAAAAATTTCATTTTTGTCACTAATTGAGTGGGTGTAACAACATTCGTTAAGAAAAATTTGAATGTTAAAAGTCAACATTCGCTAATGCCTACTTCACATACTCGCCTTAAAAGTTTATTCCACTACAAACATCATTTCTGTGCTATCTGGCTTTACAATACATACACATCCATCCATCATTAGTAACAAACAAACAAAATATTTGTGTGTTTGAAGATGCAGCGATATTATACATTAGATTGAACATCACGGATTCGTTGATTATAAAAATTCCTTGAATAGTTCCATAATTTCAATTATAAAATGAAAATGAATAGAATGGTGTTTAAACCCAAATCTAATCTTTACATTGACATTAGAAAATCAATAAAATTTAAAATGGTGAAGTAGCAATACTACTTATTGTTGCAATTGCAAACAACACAGGTAGTACAAATAATGGCTTCATCGGAATGTGTACCAGGCGTGCCTAAAACAGAGAATCACTGTAAATAGTATATTATACATACATGTATCATACATGTGCATACTGTATAGTCCAGTTGTTAAAGTTACCATACCCAGAAATACAGTAAATGGTACCAAGATAAATTTGGTATCAAAAGATACAGATTTTCTGGAGAATGAGGTATCCAAAATCCTCTAGATGTTTACAATAAATTGAAGTTAACATGCAGTGGTGTTGTGTTAATTAATACTAGTGGTACCCACACAAAACGCGCATGATACTAAGACAATTGTTATGTCCTATTGTGTGAATACACTTAAATTTGAACATTACTAATGATCAAGAAGCAATCACATCATTACATACCAACAAAGACATGATTACGCATAGCTACTGATGTGCGTAAATAATTTTCTCAATTGTGTGTGGCACTAACATCTAGTTATAATGTTGGTGGCCTTGTGCACTGGAATTACTTCACATCTGTACAGTACTCACATGCAGAACATAGTTCTCATGAAGGTGGCGTATCAAGATGTGTCCCATTACAACCATGCACATACATGAAAAAGATTAATTTTGAATGGCAGGGATGTACTCAACTTCATTTTTATGATGATTGACCAAGTGTTTGCAGTACAGTATTGAGTATGGGTATTCAAGTTTATCAGCTGTACTGAGCAAGGTTAGGGTCCACAATCCGAAAAATCTGCTTTTACAAATCGAACCCCCTACCATTGTGGGATGTTCATTGTGGTATCCCATTGCTAGATCCACCATGAAACCGGAGGCACGATTGTTGTCTTCACAGAAATATCGATTTTAGTATTTCGTGAGATGAAAAATTGTTTTTAAAATTTCGTGCTCCACACAAAGAACAGGATAGAACTTGCTGCTTAGCTAGATATTATCTAGAGTTAATGTAGTTAAAAAGTACATACAGTAATAAGCAAATTATTCACTGGGTTCCTGGCACAGAGTTGCTTTCTCTCAAATAGCAGAAAACGAAGCACAAATTTTCGAATTCAAACTGCCCTACCAGCCAACTCTTCCTCATAGTGATGTGATGAGGTTGGATGCATAGTCTGTCTATGCTGTTAGTCTGGAAAGGATCTGAGACTTCTCACCATCTGGGTGAAGAACGTCAAAATTTTCGTGCATCATTTCAAGGGATTCTCTCAATGGTACCAAAGTGCTTTCCAGTACTTCTGATGCCACACTGGTCACTTAACTTTGTTTAGAATGATGATAAATGATGGATCAAAACGTTTGGTAGTAGTAGTAGTTGGTGTTTCTGTAATTTCTTATGATGCAGTATACCAGCAGCTCACCAGGAGCTCCACCCAGCTCGAATCAAAAATGAAAGATTTTGTGCTTTTTTCGGTTTGTTTTTGGATGTTTTGCAGCATAATGGTGATGTAGGGTGATCTAGTGAAGATTTGAAGCTGCTGTGGAGCGTGAGAGGTGAAGTCAAATTTGGACGATTTTGCTGCCTCCCTTGATGCATAGCTTAGAACGAGGCGATCAGTGATCTAGCCAGCTGTATTGGATTGGAACGTAGGCGTCACATGTACATTGTACACATCACGCCATACGTAACAGGTTATTAAACTGGTTGAGCAAGTTTCCAGCCACGTTTTTCTCACCTGTTGACAGTGTACATGAAGCAGTTGAGAAAATCTCTAAAACACTGAGGAAAAGTTATCCCAACCCTCCCTGTCCACAATTTATGTTGAAAGATTCCTGGCGACCGAGGAAGGTTGGGCACTGAAACTTAATTGCAAAGGAAAACACTTTAACATTAATATACAAAATTAGGTAAACCCCATCTAACACTTGTGTGTGCATTATGTCCAGCACATGTGTGTGCTGATGTGTCTTATCCGGCACGGGTGTGTGCTGATGTGTCCTATCCGCCACATGTGTGTGCTGATGTGTCCTTTCCAGCATGTGTCTGTGCTGATGTGTCCTATCTGGCACGCGTGTGCTGATGTGTCTTATCTGGCACATACGTGTGCTGATGTTTCCTATCTGGCACGTGTGTGTGTGCTGATGTTTCCTATCCGGCACTTGTGTGTACTGATGTTTCCTATCCGGAACGTGTGTGTATGCTGATGTTTCCTATCCGGCACGTGTGTGTTGATGTTTCCTATCCGGCACGTGTGTGTGTGCTGATGTTTCCTATCCGGCACGTGTGTGTGCTGATGTGACCTTTCTGGCACGTGTGTGTGATGTGTCCTATCCATCATGAAAAGGTGACCATATTGCCCTCCTTGGTTGGCCCATTTACAACCCAAATTATAATGCTGTATTATTTGAGTCACAGTGTGGTGGTTGGGTGGATGAAGTCCTCACTTAGTGAGGACATCATGCAGGTATGCATGGAGAAGATCTAAGTGAATGTATGCAACATGTAATATTGGTGTATGTATGTATGTATGCAGTGAACGCACACCATGTTAAACTCTCCTTTGGTGAAAAGTTATAAACATTTGAAGTTTTATAGTAACAATTGCATTATTGAGTTCAGGTTTGTCAAAATGACGTGGCTCCTTCATGGAAATGCAACTATAACAGCTATGTGAACTAAATAATTACAATACACCCAGTAATAATTTACCTTCTATGCGGTTACAGAGGAGGATGGAAACGATACAAGCGCTACTAAATTTAATAAATTTTAATTGAATACCAAAATGGCCAATGAGGTCAAGTTGTATGATGATTTTGTCGAAGTAACTGTGTTAACAAAAGGGAATACTCTCCACTATGTTGTACCGAGTTCCCCAGTGTTTAATGCTGACCTGGTGGAGGTTAAGCTGCAGTGGGAAGAATATCACGAAGGATTACTGCCTGAGCTCCACGTATTTGATGGCTTTGCTAGGAACTGAGAAAATCTAGATCACCCCCTTCTCCACTGCTTACGTAGAATTTAGCTACGATTGTGCTTTCATTATTCATGTAAGTATATACAGCAACAAGTACAACTCTACATATGTATTCATATCTACATACAGAGAGAAGAATTCAGCAGATCTGTGGACATTAGTCCCTACATTTTCTTTAAAGATGACAGCGTGTTTGTGTTATGGCAATGGAATTGGCTTGATAATAGTCCTAGCACATCACCGTCACCGATCCCACACAGCAACAGCTGTACTCCCGATCCAAATCCAGGTACACAAGCAACCTCAGATTCAGAGGAAGATGACATACCAGCAATCACACATACTGTGATTTTTAAATGCATTGGAGCTCACAAATAAACTGATTACCAAGACCAGTTGGAACTTGCCAAGAAGAATCTTAAAGATGGAAAGCCTGTTGCTGTAAAGCTGAATCCGGAACCGGATAACCCCTATGATTCAAATTTGATAACCCCTATGATTCAAAATCCATAGCTTTTCTTTGCAAAATTGATGATGATGAATGGAGAAGGATAGGTTACGTTGTGAAGGAAGCAGTTGATGATGTACATGCTGCACTTATTGCACAAAAGATTTTGAACGTAGCATTTGATTGGATACGATCAAGTTTTATCATACCCCTGTCTGGTATGCTGGGATAAGGATAACTAAAAATGGCAATTGGTCACAGCAAGTCCTCCTCAGCCGTTCAGCTAGTTGACACACTGAACATGTTTTATATACATAACTTGCATTGCTACTGTAGAATCTTGTTTATTTATTTGCTGTTAAATTGCATAACGCACGGATTAGTTCCTGGTGGTGGTGGAAGATTAATTGGCACATTGTGAAATTTCGTGCGGATTGAAGTATCACCACGCACAGACAAAGTGACTCGACTGTCATTGGCTCCTAACAGCTCGAATCTGGGTAATCGTTTGGATTTCTTTTTGGGATTCTGGATGCTGAAATCTGGCATTAAACCTTCATAAAATCTAAGGTGTGTTGATGTGTGATAAAAGAATGGCAAGTTTTGATCCATTCGTCTCTTAAACTCTTCAGTCACCTTTTATTTTCCCATCCATAATAAACCTACATTTCATTAAAAAACCACATAAGTAAATGGTCATATACCGTATAGCCTAATAAATATTTTGAGGGGGAAATTTTTTTTGCTGATTTTGATGTTTAGGGAGTTACCAGCAAAAATTTTATCCTTGAAATATTTAAACCCCATATTTTATGTTTGGAATTGCTTGTAAATCTGCAAAAATTTTGCCCTGTTCAATATCAAAAATATTTCCCCTCGAAATATTTTGTATCAGATATGGTATAAAACTGCACATATATTTATACACAATTCATATATACATACTTCTTTCAGGGTGAAATCCTTTCCAACAGTGTCCCGCAAAATGCTGAAAAAACATTCCACATCATCAGTGGTGCTTGATCTGGGATTTTCTGGGGGTATGCCATTCTTAATGTTGTATTCTCTTCTCCATTCTCGAGACTCAGTATTAGCTACCAGAGCTATCAAAGTCTCCCTACTGAAACCCCTGATGATGTTGATTTTCCTGCATACATGTAATATGACATATGCATATTTGTCTCACTCAGCTTACCGGTTAACTTCCAAGACACTGAAATCATAGCCATCATCCTTATGCCAAGACATAAGATCGTCCAATATGAAGCTTAAAAATTCTTTATTAAATATGCTCCGTTGGTCATCAGTCAGACCCCTATCATCACATGCACGTCTCCAATTGCGGACAACTTGTAGATATGCAGCTTCATCACAGTAGCCTTTCTGTTTCATCCATTCTATCAGAGGTTGACCAAATAATCGCTCAACGTCCTCCACACCCTGTTTACGGACACCAGATAGTGCACAGTAAGTAAGTTCTGCTGATGAATCATGTAGCGCTTCTGCAAACCTCTCCAACTGAATGTTACTTGGACTGCCTTGTCGGAGACTATAACCAATCCTCTAAAGGCCAAAATATTTTTACACATGTTACACCATGAATATTGAATACCTTAAATATGTGGCTTTCATCTTCACGCTCACAAAACCCTTTACCTGTAATAGGGTGCACTTCTGGCACATACAGATGATTCTTGAAGGGGATTCCTTTTGAATGAAACAAATTCACTTGATACTGGTACTCCAGCTGTGCCAATATAGAGCGTAACTTTTCAGCTTTAGTCTCATCTTTCCCTACAAAAACCAGGGCTTTAAGTGACCACTGAACAAAAGTTACATACGATACCTTCTATCCAGATATGAATTTCATAACCAGATGGGACTGTTCGAAGCCTCAGCCGTTCAATTGCATCATCCAAACTGGCACCTTCTGAGTTCCATTTCTTTAGGTCACCAAGAAGTTCAGGGGAGACAGCATGATTTGGTAAAAGTGCAGTGATAGCTCCATTCTCACCTAGAATGAACAACATATCCAACAATAATGACAGCTCTGATAATAGAAAATTTACTGGCATATCTGTACAATACAACATCCACGTACATATGGGAGTGATCATTTCAATCATTCTCTTCATGCTCATATGGGTGTACTTCGATCTAACATCTGCACGAATCTGGAACACTGACAAGGGCCTTGAGTTTCCCTTAGTGCGTAACGAATTCCATTCTCCATCAGATGTAAATCCTGCAAGTTGAATGAAAGGTATGCATCTATCAACTGTTGCACTGGAAATACCATACACCATTACCTGCTACATTCATCTTTCTCTTGACCATTTCACTGATTATGTTATTGGCTAGGTCACGCACTTTAGAGTCACTCAATCCCTTGTAGGGTACGCATTGAACAGGAAGAGCATAAGGCTTTCTTCTCCTATCTTCTGTGCTGATCATAAAGACCAATATGTGTGAAGCTGCAGTCCGCTGATGTCGAGTCACACCCTTAATCACAGTGACTAGCCTTTGCCGTATTGACCTCAACTGACTAGGAACATTTTCATCACTTTCAAGGTTTGGCCTCTGGATCTTGTCTTTCAAAACCCTGATCTCATTGAACAACTGTCTTCCTACTTCACCAAGCTCAGTCAGCTCTTTAATTTTCCAAGCTAAAATTATCACCTCTTTCTCGTTCTGCCTTGAAGATACAGTTTTCTCTGAATACGAATCATTGGACTTGACCAACTCTACAAATAAGTCGATTTAATCATCAGGCAATTTGCATGTAATAATGCATACCTGACTGAACAAATTCTAAATCTGTACTGAGAGAGCTCAAAATCGAAGCCAAATCCTGCACTGTACTTTCTCTCCTAAGGCCAATTTCCTTTGTCTCCTCTAAACGTTGCTTATATGCTTTGTACTGCTTCTGGAGGGCTCCATCAGCTAAATCTACATCTCCACTCCATTGAAGCTTGGTGGATTCCTTCAGGCCCTTCACAATGTCACATCCATCTGCTTTCAACCACCACCATGCCCCCCCGGATTACACTTAGCAGCTTCATCAAGAACTTTCACCTAAAACTCAATAAGTCACAGGTCAAAAAATAGTGTGTATCCGAGAGTCTACTGTGGTGTCGCTCATTGAAAAATCATACCTTAAGGACCTCTCTGAAACTGCAGGTATGTTAACCAAAGCCTACACAATTGGCACATTAATAATATCAGAACACATTATGTCAAGTATTTATACCTCCATAGTCTTCTGACTCCGAGATGTACTGTAGCATGCTCCTTCTGAGTCCTGAGTTGATGGCACTGAACACCACATAGGTCCACGATGTAATCTGACCCATTTCTGTCCAAAATTTGCATACATAGTTTGTTGCCACAGACGGTAATCAGCTGGACAAGATACCTGTGTGTAATATAAATATATATATATAGTAATAATGTACCTATCAATGTTATCCCCCGCCCCCAGGAATGGTGATGCAATACAGGTGTTTTGACAATTTCTAGTGTCAAATTCCCTGGGGGTGGGGCAAAGAAGCTGGCCAATTCCCCACTGTGTCCCCACCTCATAAGAGGGGTTTATATAGGGGATTTGATTTACCTATAAAAAAAATTTTGGTTCTGAAACTGCCGCCGTCAAAAGTCCCAGGGGTGGGGCAAGCCGTAGATGTCAAATCCCCAGTCGGTGTATGGGGACCCCAGGGAGTGGGGCTTGACTTTGACAGGTGCATAAAACCATGAATAGCTTACCTGCTGTAAATTGTCAACAGTAAAAAAATTGTGCAATATACTCAACAAGCCCGATAGGCATTCGATTGATGGGGAAAAGAGAATCACTTTCGTCCAGCCTAAGGGTCCTCGTGCCCAGACCCCTTTTTTTCTTTTTGTGTGGGGGCGGAGAAATAAAGGGTCTGGTGAATCTCCAATACATTTTTTTGTGCAGCCGGATCTACAACTTTTGGGGATCGTTGATTAGTGGTGATGAATAGTTTGTTAACGAAGCAACAATAGGAAATACGGCACACGTACCCAAGGACGCAGCCTTTCCAAGCAGACGCACCCCATATTCCTATTGTTGCTTCGTTAACAGGCCTTTGCTATTCATCACCACTAATAAACGATCCCCAATAGTTGTAGATCCGGCTGCACAAAAAATGTATTGGAGATCCACCAGACCCTTTTTTTCTCCGCCCCCACACAAAAAGAAAAAAAGTGGTCTGGGCACGAGACTAGTTCCTATTCCCTTTGCAAGATTGTACAGAATGTTCGTCCGTCCAGCATCCGATAGCTGTACCATTGCATTTGCAGCATTGCTCAGAAAGTCATTGGGAACTGCAAGGGCAAACTGATTCATATAGGATGAGAATAGTTCTGATAAAGCTGCTAGTTGACATTCTGCTTGTAATTGGTTGAACATGTACTGTACTAAAGCTAAATCCACAGGGGTTGTCTGTATACTTTCTGATTGTACAGTATGAGACACTGATGCTTGCATAATAGCATTAGGAACAGACTGTCCACAACACCATGCTTCTGCGTCCTTGGGTGTTTTGTACCTAAAATTATAATACAGTTTTGACATAAAAGCATCATTGGCGAACAGTACTCTGTAAATACCTCTTGGCTAGCCAGCCTGTAACTCTGCCCCGAAGAGCATTAACTGTAACAAAAAAAACTAATTAAACTTCAGAGATTGTTTGGGTTTATAACATACCACTTCTGTATACACCAGGTGTATTAGCCCTGTGCTTTATGTAATCACTGGCGCTGATCCAGAACTCCTGGTGCTTGTGAGCTGGCCATCTTTCACCTGGTGTGTGAAACAATATAAATTCTGCAAGTGCTTTCAGTTCTTCTTCGGTCCATTTCTCCTTTGAATCACGTGTAATGATCCCAGTAGAGCTAATCAGTGTTCTTGGCTGCAGTCCAACTGGGGTAGACTGAAGCTCTTGAGGAACGTCGCCACGGGGTAGTTCTCGAACCTCCTGCTGGGCCTCATGGTTTTCCAGGCTTCTCAGTGGAGCTCTTTTCTCTTGCCTGCTAGGAGTACAGCCTGTAGGAGAGCTCCTGAGTCGTTTCCCAACTGTTACACCCTCGGTAAAACAGTTCTCGTGGTCCTGTACTGGTGTCACTGATCTGGCGCAATTCAGTTCCGCCATTTGCAGATATTCACGTGATCCAGTCAACTTTTACCAACGTTTTAACATTTTAAATGGTGGGGATGAACGGGGATAATCATATCTTTGGTTTTGTGATTACCAAATCTCTGTGTTTATGATATTTGTAAGTAATAAATATGCATATTTAAGTTCACAATGTAAAACATCGAGTCACGTGAGACCGCTTCCGACCTCCATAGCATAGATTATATAATTATACTACGTATCCTGGATTGGAAACGCCGGTTTTATCCAAACTATCCGCATTGGAGCGCATCCTTACGCGAGTTGAAGCGCCCAAAGCTTCTCGTCTCTCTCAAGGGCAACGCTGTTGTCTAGTTTCCTTTAACAGGTGACTACTAAGTATTTTTGAAAAGTTGTTCACCGCTATTGATATTACTCAGGTGGTTTGGTCTTGTCAAGATGTTTTCCCTCCGAAATGTTAGCCATCCTTGAGAGGTGAACTTTCATTGCAGCAGACCTTGGGGGAAGGAAAGAAGCGCGATAAGTATCAACCCAAGATCGAACTGAGTTAAGGTTACGGGATACTGTAAACCCCACATGTACACTATCGATCATTTTTCATGATTAGGGGTTTGATTTTTCTTAATGCATTGTTATCAAATATTTATGCATTCTTAATTTCTCATAAATCGACTTGGAATTCAAATGTTGTTATGGAAACATGAGTTGTCCCCATGCCAAACAGTGAAAACTGTGAACCAAAAATCAGACCAATGAAGAACCATGAGAACTTACTAACAATTCTAAGGTTTGAAGAACATCACTTGTGAGGGACTGACAAGAGGATTTATGAATAATGTGTATAGTTGCTGAAATATGATTACAATATGGCCTAAAGCAAGACACTGTGGTCACAAAATTAATTTTTAAATTGATATCACAAGCACTAGAAACATTATTTCTAACAAATGGCTCCGTCAGGACCTAGACAAGAAGCCAGACTAGTAGTCTGTTTATACAAAATGTTAACAACTAGTTTGACAGTCCTGATTTTTGGTTCAGGAAAATATCGCCATTAGTCAGCAAAACTACGCATGCGCTTACAGGTGCGCCATTTGCTAAGTGTATTGTATCTATGTTACCTTGTACTGTTACGTGTGTTTTCTCGTACCTTGTAACTGTCCAGTCAGCACGCTATTATTCTCCCAACAATTTAAGCCTGTTACCAGCTGTTACAAAACACAACAACACCAAGCCCGCCTTAATTACGTAATAAAATTTTTGTTTGACAGTCGCTCACTATCCCGTAACCTTAAGTACTGTACTATGTAAATTATGGTAAGGAGAAACTGCCGGTAAGAGTAGCGTGACACAAGGCTCGATCCAGTAGCTTGTGAGCGCAAGGTGAACATTTTTCCTTGTTGTTGTTGATGCTGTGTCGTCTGTGTGGCACTAGATGCACCCGCAGAAATATTAAACAACGAAAGCCATTAAACAATGGGAATCGATCTATAATCGCAACCTGATGTCAGAACGTGATGATATTTATTGTACAGGCGCTTATATATTTCTTTACCATGGCATAGATTATATATACTTCCAAATATATTTGGTACCCAGGTTTAGTACTCTCACGGTACTGATTCCTCCTGTGCCTCCTCGAAGATGGTGTGAGTTGAATAACTCGCCACCGAGTCCACCGCCTCTTGCACCCAAGGCTTGTGAGCTCAAGGTGAAAATTTTTCCCGGAACTTCTTGTTGATGCTGTGTCATCTGTGTGGCACTAGGTACTTAGTATATATAATCTATGAAGTAGTATATCTATGGTTAGAGAGTGGAACCCTAGGTATGATCACGTGATGATTGATGGGGTTTGAGCTTTGAGGGGCGAATCCAGGCTTTTAAAGTTGGCTCATGGTGAGCTGTCCGTACTGGATTTCATCTATGAGCTGTTGAGGCAAGTGTCAGTGAGAGAGTTAGAGTGTGCACTACGGATGTGAGGCAAATCGGATTTGTATTTTAAAGATAAAGGCTTATGCCTATACATCCATAAACAAAATTAATAATTATTATGTACTTAGCTATTCTAATTACTATACAAAATCAAATAAGCAATTATTGTAGTGTCTGTACAGCAGTGTTTTATCGTTGAGGATTGGGGTCAAGGGGATGCAGACGGCCATTCAAATGATAATATGCCATAATTACTTGTTTTGTTTAAACTTACGATGTAGTAAATACCTTTAAGGTGTGGGTATAGGAAATGGAAGTACTGTTATAGTAAGGATCGTGGAGGTTTGGGTTTTCTTGCACCAAACTATCACAAAAAAACCAGTCTTACTGGTTAAGCACAGCCAAGCCCATAAATGTCCAGACTGACCCCAAATCCTTCCAACAAGTTTCTATGATTTTTTTTTATTTTTCTGATACATAACCACCTTCTGCATTCAGCCAAGCATATCGCATATCTTCACTATGCTTATAAGGCCATGATCTTGATTTCTATATTCAACATCGTTTCAGCCTGAGACATACTTTTTTGCCAACTTCAGCAGCTACAATGTGGAAAGGAAAGTTCATGTAATCAGCGAAGAGCTACTTAATACAACAATATTATATAATCTACATCACAAGTGAAGAAGTGCTGTTGGCATTGCTGTGCTCCCTTCATCATTTAGTTGTCCAAAGTATTGATGGTTTAAGCGATTTGTGCTTTATTTACTGTGCTTTGAAGGCATCACTATTGAATGATAGGTAGCTATCATTGTAGGGCAAAATTTATAGTGATTTCAATTTCCAAATATAGAATTTGTAAACCTGCTAATTTTTAATCACAAGTTAGATAGGCAACCAGGTGGATTATAGTTGTGGCAAAAATTCAAAGCTGTGACAGTCCATTTTTGAGAGGTGTACGTCTAGATCTTAATTCTGATTGGGACCAGTTTGCCAACATTTTACTAGCATTACTGGAGTTCAAGATACTCATGATCACTTGATAACTAGTTCAACCGCCATGGCAAACAGACAGGACAACATGATTTCTCTGCAGATGGGTTTAGTAGCCTACAAAGTAATGGCTAGCCAGGTACAAGTGAAAAACATACGACGTATTTTTGAAATGCCGGTTACAGTTAATTGGGAATTAGTTGCTATTGTAACGGACCTTGCCTTTCATTCAGGATAACGATGCAATAGGGCTCAGGGCTCCTGAACGCAGTAATGCTATGTATTTTCCTAATGAAGATGGTAAATTTGAGCTGCAGGAAGATATTTCTTATGGGACTTTGATCGTAGAGGTACCATCTGAACATATCGTGCTCGAGAATGCAGCACCACACTCTTCCGATCGTTATATATGGAGCGGAGCGCAAGCTACAAAAAGACCAATACCTGTATGGGAGACGGACAGTAATTCAGATGTGGATAATAATAGTGATGAGCATCAGGACACCTCAGAAATTCTAAGGGAACTAAAGGATTTACGATTGCGCACAAGAGAGATGTATACTCACCTCGAGGATCAGCTGTCTACATTAATCAATAAAGTTGTACAACAGAAAGCACATCAGCAAAACTATAGTAGGTAGACTATTGCTTCATTACATTGATTATAAGGTGATCATGGCAAATCAGCACGTGTGTCAAGAAATTATAGTTGGACTAGTTAGCATAACTCTGATGTATACATGACAAATTATAAGAACAAATTAAGTTTGGTATAGTCAATACTGGGAATGAATATCACTTTAGTCTAAGGCATTATCACTTTAGTCTAAGTAAAATACATTGTATGGCTATCATTGTTTGGGGAAGGGTACAGACATGTTTGGCTCTAGAATTTGAATAGCATTCCACAGGGATGGTAAACTGTACTGTTATGGTATGTTTAGGGAGTCTGGGGGCATGCCCCCCATAGAAGAATTTTGAAAAATTGGTGCTACAAGATTGAATCCAGTGGCACTTTTTGCAAAAAGTATTGTTCCAGGTACAACATACATACAATGAATCCTTCCACTACATTGTATATGATGTATAGCTGCCAGTTTGGAAACCATGACAATATTCTCGTGATACACTCATGACATCACACAAGGTAATTATTGGAGGAGCTCTGCCCTCTCATCTGAAAGTTGGGGTGTTCCAACTCCTCTGGCTTCCACCTTCTGCTACCACTGTTGCAAAGTTTGAGTAGCAAAAAAGTTTGTTGCTGGCACCTGATCTAGTATATCAGAAATAAAACTGATACAGTTGTTCATAGAACAGTATGTGCTGTAATTCAAATAGGTATATGTTAAAGGAAGGAGCCTCAGATTTATTAAACGATCTTTGTGTAATTATTGATTGTGGTGATATTGAATATAGAAGATGATTGGTTTGTACAACAAATTAGTCCTAATTGGGGCGAGCCTGAGCGAGTCCCACACTAGCGAGTCAACGGTGTAATGGACCCGTTTACAAAAAATTAAGATAAGAAATGGAGTCAATGTGTAATGGACCCGTAATACGACAATAAATTACGATATAAAGCAGATACCTTACACTTGCTCCAGCGTAATAATTCATATCACGATAAATCAACGGCTTAGATTACTGCCTTCCCATATTTGGCAATGTGTAATGGACCACATCACGAGAATTACCGGCCTAGATTACTGCTTTCCCATATTTGGCGATGTGTAATGGACCATATAACGGGATTTACCGGCGTAGATTACTGCTTTCCCATATTTGGCATGTGTAATGGACCATATCATGGGATTTACCGGCCTAGATTACTGCTTTCCCATATTTGGCGATGTGTAATGGACCATATCATGGGATTTACCGGCCTAGATTACTGCTTTCCCATATTTGGCAATGTGTAATGGACCATATCACGGCATTTACCGGCGTAGATTACACGTGCAATGGATGCAGATGAACGCCTTCGACGCAAGAGAGAGCAGTACAGGCACAGAAGAGATAGAGAAATACCTGAAGATGCGGAAAGAAGAAGGTGTAGAGAAAGGGAGTATATGAGATGGCGAAGAGCAGGGATGACAGCGGAGCAGAGGAGAATTGAAAGAACTAGAAATGCACTGCCCTCCCCACAAATCCCTATGCAATTTAATCGGGAAGTTCCATCATTTAATGGTCCTGTCGTCATAAGAAAGATGTGTGAGTTTCATGAGGGCCTACTCAATTTAGAATTTTCATGCTGTGTAGTCTGTATGGAACGTTTCCCTTCCATATCCGTTAATGCTATGAACGTTTGTAAAAGATGCACAACGGATAAACATTTGCCAAAATTGTATTCTGGGGACAACAACATGGATCCAGGCCCAGTACCACCCGAACTTGCTGTAAGTGTGCCATTGTTTATTTAAACCTACACATTTGTGTATTTAACAAGCTTGTACTGATACAGGTAAAATCCATGAGCAATATGAACTATTCATACAACTCCTAAGGTCTATAGTAGTTTGCACTGCCATCAATACTTCAAAGTCATCAGGCCCGCCCCACGATGCTTGTCTTTGAAGAAAAGATTAATATTAAATTGTTTACAGAAACTGAGTCATCAACATGTGTAGATGAAACCTTATAAAATGACCTAGAATCTACAAAAGTGATGTCAGATGACAGGTCAACAGATAGGATAAAAGGACCTTTTTAACAGGAATTCAGTCTGTCTATAGGCCAGTGGTATTTTTTGCTACTTCTAATTACTGATATTGCTGTCAATAAAATATCAATATTCTCTATTTATTGAATAGTTCTTTAGAACAGTCTTTATGATGAAGCTTATAGGTATTCAGATAAAATAGATTTTTAATGAGAATTGACAGAACAATTTCTGGTTAAACCAAACTGATGGACTTTCTGAACAATTATAATTTTGTAAGTTAGTTTTTTTGAGTAGGGCTGAAACAAATACTTGAGTACTCGTTAAGTACTTTTTTACTTGGATAGTGAAATTGGTATTCAAGTACTCAAGATCACATGACCCATATCACATTATGTATTTTTGCCATCGGGGAGTGACATAATGAAGATTTATAAGGTTTGATTGGCATAATTTCTTGTCAGGAATACTGACATCAGTACTTTAATACAGTGTGTGTATTGTTGTTACTTGAAAATGCTGAAACAACTTAAAAGTCAGTATAAAATGTGTCAAATGGGTATGACTACAAGTAGCTAGTATTCGTGAGTACTCGAATACTAAAAAAACCATGATCATTTCAGCCCTACTTTTTGCCAAGTATTTTGATTTAGTTGGTAATATGAATTTGGACAATAGTTATTTACACAATTTTAATTGCCTGGTTATATAGTGCAATACACAAATGGTTCATCAGTCATCACTATGGAAACATGTTATCACATCAACTCTGTGGTCTATGCAGTCACTTTTACTGATCAATAGGGGTATTCTGTACTCTGAGCCTGTCTTTTCTTGCACAATTCAGCTATAAAGCAGCCAGGCAGCTGGCCAAATCATAGCTGAGCCTTTAGGCCATGCTTGTAAACTTTAAAGTTGGTAAACAGTAGGGTTGGGCGGTATACCAGTATTTTAGTCTTAATCGGTATCATAATTATAGCGGTGCAGTATTGAATGAATACCGCCAGTTTCGGTTCTAAAAAAATTCTCAGACAGCACTGAGCCTTCCTTCGACTCTGGCGGCTACTGTTTATTTTACTAACAGCTACTCAGATGATTCAGTTAAATGCGATAACACTTTACCATCGTGGGTTAGTGAGTCTATCCCTGATTGTGATCCATCTACATTCAGTACTGAAGTTATTAACCTTGGGCTAATCAAATCTACTTTACAACGTTGTTCCAAGAAGTCAGCTCCTGGAATTTATGGCGTAACTTACTTTCATCTTGGTCGCCTTCCATCTTCCCACAATTTCATGGCAACTCTCTTTAACAAGCTCATTAAGTCAGGAACTGCTCCTGCCTGCTGAAGTTGTGCCCGTATTAAACTGATATATAAATCCGGTGACTGTAGCGACCCTTCTAATTTTAGACCAATAGCACTTACCTCTGTAGTTGGGAAACTTCTGCACAAGATCTTCAGTCGCCGCCTTGAAGATTATTTGAAGACCAATAATGTTATAGATACCAATGTTCAGTCCTGGAGTTTTTAAGCATAACTACACCCTGTCTGCAATTATGCAGGATTCTCTCACAAAAAAGTGTCCTCTGATGATGACATTTCTAGATCTTAAAAATGTATTTGGCTCTGTTCCTCATGGGTTGATGTTTAACATGTTAGAAGCTGTCAAGGTACCCTCTTCAGTAGTTCATTACATCCAATCTTTTTATTCCACTTTGTCTGTGATTATAACAAACAAAACTTGGGAAACTGAACCAATTCCATTTCAAAGCTGAATCTTTGAATCATCCACATGGTTACCATATAAAGATTCCACTTAAGGATTCCGAATCTTTTCCTTCTGTTGACTCTTACTGTATGTGTATGTAAAATGGACAGAAGTTGGTGAGGAACCTCCTGGATGGTACAAGGCACGAATTGATAAATATTTTCTAGCCATTTCTTGTAAAACTGTTTATGATGATTGTGATGACCATGTTGTCTCTGAAGTTATTGATTTACATACAGTGGAGTGGAAACCATGTTCTAAGAGACAGGAAGTTTGTTTCCTTTGATGGAAAGCCTGCATTCACTAAAGTCAACTAGAAAACATCGATTAAGTTTGTTGACTTGATGGAGCACTCACTCAAAGGATATGCCGATGATGTCTCCCTAATATTCTGTGATATCGATGTTCATAAGTCTGTATTGCAAACAATTGACCTGAGAGCAACAGATTTCGTCTTGACTTTTAAACCATCTAAGTGTATTCCTGTTCTGTTTGACGGCACCAAAGTTGTTCAGAAGGATTTTCCACTATCTAAAGGTTCAACCAGACCTATAACAGAAGGACAGACCAAATATTTGGGAAAATTGTTTGATGCCTCTCTAAGTGCTACGAAGAAAGCTGCAAGCAAGCATTTGATAAATCGTCTTGCTTATCTGCTTACTGCGACCGACTCACTCCCCATCCGTGGTGAGTATAAGCTATGGATTTACAGAAACTATATAATAATATCAAGAGTTAATAATAAGAGAGGAGAGTGTCTAACGCCGTATAGTCCTGTAACAGATGATTGCACAGAAGTTAAATGGCTTTTTTCCTGCGTAACGTACAGACTGGCTAGTATATTTTCGCATTTAACCACAAAGGCTATCCCAGACACAAGGGCGTGTGTTCAACTCGATGTTCACGTTCACCACGAAGAACATCGCTCTGTTGCGTAAAGAAGTGTGGCTGTTAACCTCGAAGATAACTCTGGGGGGAGCGTCTGAGAAACCAATACACTGAAACACTGAACCAAAGGCGGAGTATCACTTCGAATTTTCACTGCAACGCCATGTTATCCTACCTTTGAGCATTCTTCAATTGAAGGAGCACTGTTCCCTGTACATACAGCTCAGTCTTTAGTTCAGTCTTCGAATGTTCTCGAGGATTCATCACGGTGCAGCTAAACTAATTGCGGTAAGGAAACGAACAAATACTAGAAGCCTATACGTTACACGGAAAGGAAGCCATTTAACTTCTGCGCAATCATCTATTACAGGCCTATATAGCGTTAGATACTCTCCTCTCTTATTATTATTAATTCTTGATAATATCCTTGCTCAAGTTTCATTTGTGTTGATGCTATCTCTAATGGATGCATCTCTAAGTCAGAATCTATTGCTATTCGGTTTCTAAAGAAATAGCTTAATTTGCCTCGAAGTGCCACACGTGTCATTCTTTACTATCCTGATGTATGCTGCCCAAGTATTTCTCATGTCTCAAGGGAGGAAAAACTGAGTCTATTAGCTTGTCTCAGCTCTTCCTCTGACTTGCGGCTTCAGGAACTAAACTTGCAGCTGCAACTTGGGAGTGCTGCACTGCAAATCCAAGATATTGACTATTCCATCTTGTCTTCTGTTAAGAAGCAATTATCTGCTTTCCTATCGGCCCGATCAATGTATGTTACGGCTAAGAAGCAGTTAAGGGAACATACCAAGATGTAGTATGAGTATGAAGACCATTTACAATCTCTATCAGTCCAATTCAAATTTCAGTACTCAGCTGAGTTAGAAACTTCCTGTAGAACTTTGAACAGGCTGGTGACGGGTTTTCACCCTGGTCAATTATCTTTTCTCCTTCGTGCTGCATCAGATACTCTACCCACTGCTGTTAATTTATTGAGATGGTCTATTCAATGTGAAGCTAAGTGTACTCTTTGTGATTCTCAGCATCCAACAACTGCTCATGTGTTAAGTAGCTGCCCTGCAGCACTCAATCAATCACGGTATACTTATCGTCAAGACCAAGTTCTTTTCGTACTGACCACTAAGCTTACTGAATTCTTTGCTGGCACCCCACACGTTCAAGAATTTGAAGATATTCCTAATTTCCATGCGAACCATTGCCCCCAGTCAACAATTCCATCTAGTCTGCTTATTACATCATACCGTCCAGACATTGTGTTATATAATTCTCAGAGTTCATCTGTTGCTTTGTTGGAACTAACTTGCTCTCTGGACTCTAACCATCATATCGAGTCTGCTCGTGCACGAAAGCAGAAAAAAAAACAGAATATCTCCAGCTGTTGGCTGAGATTGACCGCTTGAATGTTACTAATTATTATGACACTATTGAAATAACAGTACTGGGCCACTATTATGTTTCCTCTATCAAGAATTTATTCAATCTTTTAAAGTTTGTTCACCCCTACATTGATTCTCCAAAGTCTGCTGTCAAGAATTGGTTGGATGATGCTGCCTTTGCCAGTATTTCTGCTTCTCAGAGGATATTTCTGGCAAGAAACTGTAAGGAGTGGTACACAAACTAATGATAGGCTCTTTTATTCTTCATTTTTGTATTGTAAAAGGCCTCACATGCAATGGTTTCTCTATCGACTATCCGCTAAAATTTTTAAATTAGCAACGGTATTAGATAGACTGCCTCGTGCGTGTTGAACGAAGTGTGTAGCTAAGTGTTGAAAGTTATTGCGTAGTGTTAGATGGAACTAATGGACAAGCCTGGGGGGAAATCTGGTGTGGAAATATTTCGCGCTAAAGAGTGACGAAACAACAAAGCAGCCCATTAACGATGGTTACGCATATTGCAGACAGTGTAAAAAGGTGGCAGCTCGTATTGGAAACACTTCCAATCTTATTTCGCACCTGCGATACAACCCTCCCAGTGTATTTGCTGAGTTTACCTCTCAAAAGACAGACAGACAACGCGGGAAATTCTGTATCGCATGGAACCCATAGCCAGCCGTCGATTGAGGAAGCACTAATGAGCAGCCTGTCTTATGATAACAAGAGTAAGAAGTGGGTTGAGCTTACCAATGCAGTGACCTACTGTATTGCAAAGGATATGCTTCCACTTTATACCGTGGAGAAGGCCAGATTTAGGAAAATGTTGGCAGCATTTGACAAGAGATACAAGCCATCCAGCCGCAATTACATGTCCAGAGTAGCCATTTCAGCAGCTTATAGTACTACTAAAGAGCAAGTGGTACGAGATCTTGGACAGATTGAGTACTACTCTGCTACTACAGATTGCTGGTCCAGCCAGGGATTAAAGCCTTACCTTAGCTACACCGTGCATTATGTTGACAGCAAGTGGTCACTAAAGAGCTACTGCCTTCAAACCATGTATTTTCCAGAAGACCACACAGCAAGCAACCTAGCAGAGGGTTTACAAGAGACTCTTCAGTCATGGTCACTTGATATCACTAGACAAGTTTGCATAACCACTGATAGTGCTAGTAATATTATACGAACAACCAAGGACTTGGGGTGGAAGCAGTTGTCATGCTGTGGTCACAATCTTAACCTTGCTGTCAATAAAGGCCTCCAGGATCAACGTTGCTCTTCCACTATTGGAACATGCAGGAAGGTGGTTAGTGCTTTTAGCATGAGCTGGAAGAGAAGACGGGATCTGACTTCTACACAAGCTACTATGGACTTACCTCAGCATTCACTAGCAGCAGTAAGTACTGGTGTCACCATGTCAATGAATTTGTGTCACCATGTCAATGTATTTGTGTCACCATGTCATTGTATTTATGTCACCATGTCAATGTATGTGTCACCATGTCATTGTATTTGTGTCACCATGTCAATGTATTTGTATCAGTCAATGTGTTTGTATCAGTCAATGTATTTGTATCACTGTGTCAATGTATTCATGTCACCATATTATTGCATTAATGTCACCATTGTATTTGTGTCAAGTGTGCAATATCTTGGCTCCATCTTGGTGATTGTTGCATTCTTAACTCTTAACATACAGTTGTTTCTGCAGGATTGTGTCACAAGATTGGGATCAACTGGAAAGATGGTAGAACGTATTAGGGAGCATCAAGAGTCTATAAATGTAGTACTCAGCAATGACAAAAAGGCTTCACACCTTATACTAAATTGGCAAAAAAAGGAGGTACTGAAAGCCATTGACACATTGTTATCACCCCTTAAGAAAATGACTGACTTGTCTGCTAAAGATTATGTCACGATTTCAACCATAAAACCCATGTTGGAGTATATCTGCAAAGACCTGCTAGCTGACGATACCAATGATTCTGCATTCTGCTTACTGGTGAACATAGCCAACTTTATGGAGCCTCGCTTCAAGGTTGACTACCTCAATGATGATGAATTTGACCTCGTTAAAGAAGAGATAACAATGGGGTCATCTGTCACACCTCACCTGAACAGGAAGAAGTGTCATGACAACAGCTGTACTGCAGATGAGCCACCGAGGAAGAAGCCTAAGAAAGGATAGCTGGGAGCTATTTTCAAGAAAATGAAGGAATAGGCACAGTTACCAAGCAGCAACACCTCTACAACCAGATGAGGGACTATGACGACCAACCGAAAAACTAGAATCTGAACTTGACTACTATACAAAGTTACCAACGGCTGACCCAGAGATTACTCTTAGTCATGATCTCTAAAAATATTTGTCAGTATCAGCTACTAGCTGTCCATCAGAACGACTCTTTAGTACTTCTGGTAAAATTGTTACCCACTTCGAAACAATTTAAAACCTGAGAAAGTGAACATGCTTGTATTCCTATCGAAAAACTTGAAATAGATAAACTTATTTTATTACTAATTGATCATAATTATCTTTTTATGTCTGACATGTACAAACATATTATACAAACAATGCTTTGTAAGTTTGTATTGTGTGCTGTATGCAATGCATTATATTCCTTATCAAGTTACATTATGGGGCAAAACCAACTTCTACATTACTTGCTGTGGGTATAACTTTCTTTTTGTAACAGACTTTCATACCATCCCTGAATCTCATATTTACAGTTTTCTACCTATCTGTTGCGATAAATTATTTTATAATTATTTTTACCACTTGTCACCATTTAGTTAATATTTTAGTCATACCGGGGTATTTTCAGATAAGGTATACCGTACAAGGTATTCCTAATACCGCCGCAACCCTAGCAAACAGTGTAAAAAAAACTATTCTGAGTCATCTATCAAGTTGGTAAAAAAATATAAATCTTCCTGCAATGCTTTTTTTTTGAGTATTGGAGGATGATAAATTAAGTTTATGTGGCCTTATGCAGGTTACCTAGTATGTTAGGCTTATTTTTAGAAAGGAGATCACTGATTATTCCCCATAATAAATGTATAATGTATTACCAAAATAGCACCTACGGCTTTTAAAAAAGGCAGCAGACTGTAACCATCTATTTATAGATCAATAAGTTGCATAACTCAAGTCATTGAACTTGTAGAGTCAATAATTACGGAAATGTGGAAATTTCTTGACCCAGCATCACAAGGTACCCTAACCAGCATGGATTTGTGAAACACAAATCACCAACTTGCTAGAATGTCACAAATGGTCAGCCACTCTTGATTCTGGGACATTGCCTATATTTAGATTATTTTAAAGCTTTTTCTCTGTCCCACATTTACAACTGATAAGCAACCTATACAATCCTATCATCAGTAGACATGATCATGAGTATATAAATGGTACTGTACCAGTCAGTATCTCAAGGTTGAGATGCAGGTAGAGTTTACAGTAGACAGGTAGTCAGCTATATACACAGTAGCTGTCTAGCTGTCGTCTATAGCTAGCTAGTAGTCAGCTATATACGCTGTAGTGATCAACAAAGGTTTGTATAGTTAACACTTAGGTGGCTCAGTGGTAATGGTGTATGAAAATTAAAGCCATGTAAATATTGAACGTATGGTACAAGCAAACAACATGAATCCAACGCAGCCATTCACATTATACTGGGGCTTGCTAAGGCTCGAATGTTCTGGTATGGTTTAAAGCAGCTGTACAGTTAATTCCACATAGCTTGGAATGCAAAATGCTGCATGTAAGAGTTTTGCAGTTGAAGTAAACTAAATTGAAATACAATTACTAAAACCTGCAATTTAAATTTATACGCATTTTGCATCATTTTATCATCACCCAAGAAAGGAAGTGTCCCTATCAAAGATTTTCTGTTCTAACTCTAGCATTCATACTTTGTATTTTTGTAGAATGTCTCCTTTAGAGAGAAATAATGAATAGCTATTTAGTTAGTTACACCAAGAGTTTATCATATTATTTGGGCAATTGGAAAGTGTCTAACTGGAGTGCATCCAACAAAACCAATGTTGCAAGTACCACCTTAGGCTTCTAGAACAAAAAGCTGAACTGGCTTTATCAATCGCATAATCAATGTCATCACTTGTGATCTCTGTCATCAGTAGGAGGATACCACCAAAACTTACCAATTGTGACAGTATAAATATGATGTCATACAGCATTGTATATAATATATGTGACTGCATATAGTAAAAACGGAAGATTAAAGACGCCTAATTTTTGAAGAAAAACTAATTTTAATCACTGATTACAACCACGTGAAACAGATAGGGTACACAATGAACACTAGTTCCATGACAAAGGATTGAACATAACTTGATAATATTAAAAAGATTTTATAAATATACATGTAGCATACAGGATTTAAAATCTAAACATATTCAAAATGTGCATAAGCTTCCATTTTTACTCTATGCAGTCACATATGCCAGTCTCAAGGCTTCAATATAGTAAAGCTCAATGAGAAGTATATTAATATTCATTGCATGCAATTATTACCAAATGGGATAAGATTCCAGTCAAGATTGTATGTATATATATATATATATATATGCATGCAGGGATGAATCTAGACAAAGTTTGCTAATGACCACAACTTGATGAACTGAATTTCCACCAGCCTGACATCATTTAAAGTGAACCACAACAGTGCAAAACACTGGTAAACCTTCAAGTCTGTAATTTAATCATTCAAGCCCTTTGATAATTTTGTTTATTGATCTGTACAGTCCTGTAAAATTAATAAATAAAGCAAAAATAAAAATAATTATTTGTTATTTAATTATGGTTATTGTTGACCAGTACATTTATCCAAGGTAAAAGAAACATGCACACAACTACATGTAGGGACCTGCCGATAATGCTCATTATTTTTACCTATTATGCTATGCTACACTGCTCAAAATTTTTCCTATTAAGCTTATTAAATTAATGCTTAAAATTTACCCATTATGCTTAAATTATGCTTAATATTTATACATTAGTTTCCATGTTTTTCTAGTAAATTTGCACATTAAGGGAAAACAGTAAGTTGTCGAAACACAGACTCTAAACCCTTGCTTGTCAGATTGCATGACAGAAAGATTAATGTACTTTAATAGAACAGTCAGCTGACTGATTATTTTCTGACTGTTCTATTAGAGTATATCAATCTTTTCCTGTGATTTGTATTTTGATGATAAGCAAGAATTTATGATAAAGCACAAGCGTTGTGCCTATTATGCTAGCATTATATGCTCAATGCTTTCAGGCACCTATTATGCTCAATATTACGCCACCATAGTTGGTGGGTCCCTAAGTTTAGAAAACGTTATAGCTAAACCCCACCATGAGTAGGATATACTTACCAATGTGAAGCCGAGGTGTTGATAATAGATATCCAAAGAGTGCAGGTCTACGGTTTAATTGGCTTCTATTCCATGCTTTGAAGCACTTGACTTCCATAAATAATGTAACAATTGCTAGTATTAAGGTGCTGATAAGCTTGTCCTTTATTAAGGATTCTGACCTACTTGGGTTTAGCTTCCATTCTTAGTGGCCTTGTATAACTACTGTATCCTCCTACTTTTTTACTTTGAATTGAGGTTCAATGGGATAACAATACATATTATCCGTATTTTATTTGATATACTGTACATAAGGAAATTTTGACATCAATGAATTAATGAATTGGTTTAATTAATTTGTCAAATTTTCATGTCAAAATTTAATTGCATATGCGTTATGCCAGACCCTCACATACACAGCAAAAAATATCACAATTCCAGCGGTTATATCGGTACAGGAATTGTCAGGGAAATTTTGTTTGAATTTCTGACACATTTCCCGTACTTGTTACATATCACCTTTCCAAGTGATTTCCAGTTTTGCAGGAAATCACACAACCAAATATGAAGGAGTTATTTGTTCATGATCACATTTCTGGAACATTTCCTGTACTAATAGATACCACCTGTCCAGGTGATTTCCAGTTATGCAGAAATTTCAAGGAAGTTTGTTTACTTTTCTGGTGTATTTTCTTTATTAGTACTTATCACATGTTACGGTAGTTTGCAGTTAGGCATGCAAACTACCGTAACATGTGACTTTTACTGTCATGCCACTTTTGCTGTCATTGATTTTAAGTTACTATGGAATTTTAAATTGATATGGTTACGCTTCAGCTCAAATTACTGTAGAATTTTACAATAATTTTATTTTCAGTTTGTACTGTGCAGTTTAACTGGTAGAAGGTAATGACCTTTTCTTTTTTTTGATCTTCAACTTACAGCTAGACTGAAGCTACAATTCGAAGTAAAACCCCCCTTTTAAAAGTCTGGATCCTCCCCTATAATTATTTAATCAACTCCTTCATTTATTACAGTAGCTACTGTAATAAATAAAAAGCATTTCATTGACAGCTAAATCTACCAAACATGCCCCCAAATTGAATCTCCTGATATCTAATTTTCAAAATTTTCCTAGGGGGGGCATGCCCCCAGACCCTCCTAGAATTCGAATTATAAGTGTGCTTTGAACACTTACTACTACCAACATAAATTTTGGGCACCCCCAACTCTAGCAGCCTTCCGCTTCCTATGACCATCAGTGATTTCCGCCATGTTGCTATAGTTGTTTGTCATAATCAACACTAACAGGCTGGATGAAAGATTCAACCAAACACTGCAGAGCCGATGATGCTTGTGAAGTTTATTGAGCATATAAAAACATACTTGGGAAAAATGATGTGATTATGATTATGATGTAATTTGGGTTGAGGCTTAGAAGCCTGTACACCCACCCAACCACATACATATACATACATGAATTAGATGCACTAAACAAAAATTAGCTATGAATATATTGTCATAAAAGAATACCTTGATACCTGCATTTTTGCATGCAACATTGCATGTACACCATGAGTGCATGTAGTATTGACCAAGCATTTGAGTTGATATACTGATGCCGGAAGAAAACCTCTACTTCCCACTCAAACAGCTAGTTATTGACAAGGAGAAGAAGAATACAGGACTTTTATCATCTCACACTGCTTTAAATTAAAACAGCATTAATTTTGCGACTGTGTAGTGTGTGTTAAGCTGCATATATAGCTACGACAGAATAGTTTCTGTACTACTGTAATATGCACTTTCCGTAGCTAAATCGAGTCGGGAAACGAAACTACGCTACTCATTATGCTAAGTTGGCTGCAGTGATCCGCCACAAAAAAACTTGGATCGACCTGTAACACTGATAGTACACGCAGACTTATGCATGCACTACACATGATCTCCTGTAATTGACACATATAGGTAATGATTGTGGTTGTAAGGTTTCATGTACTTGTAATTGGAGATTAATAGTGAGATGTAACACGAGTGGTAGTGTTTCCTAAAGAAGCCGTTTCACAGACCTGTCCACACAATGCCTGGTACACTCGGGGACTAACCAAAACTATAGTTGGTCCAAGTGGTGTAGGGTCCAGTGCATGTGGCCAACCAGATTTGGGCCGGACCAATTTTAGTCAGGCTGGATGAATTTTGTATGCCAATAATGGTCTGGCTGGACTAAACTTGGTAAACCAAATTTGGTTCGGCTGGACCAGTTTTGGTATCCAAAATCGGTCCAGCCGGACTGAATTTACCCGAACCGATATTTCCGTGACAGAACAGTGATAATTGAAAAATTTTATTTGCTATAGAGTCATCTATTCTGCAATATTTCTATTGCTACTATACATTTTAGTGGGCTGAAGGGGGAAGTCACTACAGAGCATTCGTGGTCACTCTCCTACGTTGTAACTTTTTTTTATCACCTAGCAAACAAGTGGTAGTTAGAATCAACAATCAACCAAACACATAAACATCTTATTGTCAATAGACTACATTTTGTAGTTACTTGTGTTAAAATTATAAGAATTCATCTTCAGTAATTTGTGAGTCTTATGCAGAAGGCAGGCTGAACTCAGCTTCACCTGACTAACTATATTTGTTTCATGTACTTGTAAATATGCGTCCTTTATTTTATGCACAAAATATATCAATTTCATTATATATATAATTTGTAAAAAAAAAAAAAAAAAAAAAAAAATGAGTCTTGCTCAGGAGTATTTTGGGAAATCAAGACTATTATGGACCACAGTACAACATAGTTGTCGAAAGTGTACAACAAATTTTGTAATTTTTTTTTACTACCATACATTAAAAATATACATAATTACCTTAACTGCATTGTATACGGAAAATAGCTGTGTTATTACTAAGCAAAGCTATGTACAAATATGGAAGATGGTGGTGAACCTGGCTCATGTTGTCTAATTGTACCAACTAGCTATGCAAATACAAATTGCTTTACTTTTACAACTAAAATTACTATGACCTTAGTCATCTATCATTTGCACATTTACAAGGTTTTGTTAGGGGGTCACTAGTGCATCACGAAGAGTAATCTAAGATAAGTCTAATCATTTTGAGATACCTGAGAATGCACCAGAAGCAGTTTGTCTAACACTTGCTTTAGACAAATACCTACACAGATCTGCAGGAGGTATGACACTCTTTAAGTGCCTTCAATAAGAATTTGTGTTAATTGCTTTATTTTTTGACTTTAAACTGCTGCTACTTAGCCTAGATTTACTGGATTGTGGAGACCTTGAATACAATTGCTTTCTTCACCTTTTCAAACATACTTTCTTTAAACAGTTTGGAGTATCAGGAATCCTATAGAACTTATTCAGTACTTGTAAAGTTTTAATACATAAAATTGACAGTGCTGATCTTTTCCTTTGTTTCCATTTCATGCAGTAAGCTATATATCACTTGATGACGTCTCCAATTTCCTGGGTTTTAGCAAGGTCAACAAGTTTTATTGAAACCCTTCTTAAGTTTACCTGGTATACACTCACAAACTTGATGTGGACACTGACAAATTACAAAAGAAACCCTAAACAGTACATTTCAGCACTCTGAATGTGGATCATCCATAGTGAGTTTATGAGCAACTAACTAGGTAGACCTACATAAGAAGAAAATACAGTGGAATAGAATCTTACACTGACACTGCACCATTTAATATGCTTAATTATTTGTTCCACTATAGAAATTTTGGCAATGGTGAAATTGATAGTCACCAAAGATCTGATGTAGTGATTACAATGGTTGCATACTTCTTACTATTTTAATATTAAAGGTTAAACATTAACAGGTTAAACATGTTAATGTTTAATACCAGTATAAAATACATAAGTACTGTACACATGTGCAACTCAGTAGCTGCCAAGCACATAGAACATCAATGTTTAGCAGATGTCGTCGATGTTTAGTAAATGTCGTCGGTATTTAGCTAAATGTTGTAAATATTTAGCTAAGGCCCATATTAGGTGATTATTAGTTTCCTATGGGTTGCCAGGATCAAGTGCCCATCAGTACCTTATAAGACGTCTTGACATTCCAGGACGTCTTGTGTTACTCAAGACGTCTTGTGAAAGAAACTCCCTAATCTATGTTTATATTTATACAAGTAAACTGTTCGAGACGACTGGAGTGTACTGCAGTTTGAGACGTTCTGGAACGATTTTACTTAAGACATCCTGGAATTTTCGCTAAAGACGTCTTGGTATCTATACTGAAAACGTCTTAAAATCTTTACTGAAGCCTTCAAATCTTTACTGCACCATGGAACTTTTACTTAAGGAGTCTTGGAATTTTTACTCAATACGTAGAGTAAAAATTCAATAGCTACATCCTAACTAGGAGAAATACAATGGCAAAAATCAAAAAGGGGATAATGATTTTGTAAGACATTGATGAGTGCATTTTGTCTGAATGTCTATAGCTATCTAACTATATAGGCTAAATTAGTGAGAGGTCTAAATAAAGTTATCTCATGGACTTTTAAAAGGTGGGGGGTTCCACTCTGGAATTGCAACTTCAGCCTAGCTATAAGTTGAAGGCCATCGGGGAAAAAAGGTCATTACCTGCTGACAATAGCTGCTCCTCACCACAGATACCTCACCAACTATATTTCCTAATTTCTAACTACACATGTAGCATATAGTCTGTTCCTCTTTAGAATACTGAGATTGCTCTATCAGAGTATCTTGATCTCAACTCCTCTACTGAAATTAGAGAGTATATCTCGAGTAAGAGGCTATTTCAAAAGGTAGTTCCTTAGGATAAAAAGGGGAATCCTTTGGTTCCGTGGATATATCGATGAAGCTCTACCTAGTGAAAGCAGATGGTATAGCATAATCTGTAAGTGATAGTTATCTCACTACATGGTATATATATAGGAACCATAAATCCACTGTCACAAATGTCATGACTCAGTTACAATCAAAACATTATAAATATACAAAATAGCATGAGTTCATTTTTCATAACAACTAATAAATTACTCGATTTCTATATATTTAAACACTGCACATCATAGCTACAGAAGTATAAGGTCTTGCTCAGTGTTGCATTTATGTTAGAATGTCTGTAAAACTTCACATTGATATGGATAATTGCATACATATAGTTCTAATAGAGTATGCCTGACTGATTAGACTATACATCTGACTGCATACCTGACTTCTCTATTATTAGAGTATATACATGAAAGCTCTATTAGAGTATACCAATCTTTTAAACAAGTTTTGAAGAGAAATAATGTTGCCTCTGTAAATCCTTCCCTGAGAGATGAATGCAAGCTTTATCAATTGTTGCGCTGTGTAATATGTTATGGTCCTGTTTGCAGTAATAATACGTAGCTACTCAGAAGCTTGGCATGTCAAAGAAACATGGCATAATCAAGCATTAATAAACAATATCAATTGAGATTTTTACTCCAACTACATTAATTATTCCTGAGTCAATATGCTCAATTTTTACACAAAATTTTCAGGAAATTCCACCTATTATAATGCTCATTTAGTGTTCCCATTATGTTTGCATTATGGTTATTGCATGGTCACAACTCTTCTGTATATTACAGAACTAGTTTCTATTGACTGCTCTATTAGAGAGTATTGATGGAATTAAATTCCATAGCTAGTTTAAAATATCCACCTTGACATGTCAAAGAAACTTGGCAATACTTAATATTGATAAAGAATATCAACTGATTATAGTTTGAGATCATCAGTCGTCAATCCAACTACATCATGTTGCCTGAAACTAATATGATCAAATTTTTGCCCAAAATGCTTTTGAGAAATTCCCAAAATTTTCATCTATCAAAATCAATGCTCCCATGCATTATGCTTGCATTATGCTTCTTCGATACAACATTACTTACAATTATTTTGCATCATTATAAACTGTGAATGCTTTATTAGAGTAAACCACATATTTTGATATATCCACCTAATATGTTGACATACTTTTAACACTCCATACTATCACGCTTTTTAAATATGCTGGCTTATTTGATGCATATCTGTGTTAGATTCCCTTTTCTGTTTGGAAATGTAATACATACATTACAGAGCAATGATATTATGTAAATTTCATGTGTATTGCATGGCCATTTGGATGGCCAGTGTAATAGGGTATAGCAAAGGTTTCTTACATACATTCTGAGAAATGAAAGGTAATGAAAGGTATTAACCCTTTAAGCACCAAGAATAGTGTGCATAGTCTACCCTGAAAGCCTCCACTTTTTATGATTCTTGCGCATTTAGTGTGTTTTTTGTTTTTTTTTAAATATAGTAAGTTTATAGCATTGACAAAGTTACTACAAGTGCTCAATTGTATAACAAATTATACTAAAAGATTCACCTGACAATAATAAACAACATTATCTAACTTAACAAAGTGTAGAACCAATGTCTTAAAAGCACCAAGGTGAGTTTCAAACACCTAAACGCGATCAATTTCTTCTTGGCACCATCAATTGAAACAGTCCGCTATTTTAGTTTTTAAAACCTCTACACGTGATCTTGTATATCAAATTATTCGCCTCTAAATAGTGAGCACTCTGAGCTTTATTTGAAACTAATACGATGAACACAGCCAAAGTTATGGAATGATTTCTACAAGGTTAGTTTAATTGTGTAAATACTAATTGTTTGTACTTTGTTAGGAATTTTACACTTGAGTGATAAGTTAGCCTTATATATCAAAAGAATTGCCTATGAATGGCGAATACAATGGCCCCTGTTTCAATCTAATGGCTTCATTTGTTGCAGAGTTATAGTTCTTTGTTTACTACCAATAATCTTGGACGTAATATTACGGCGCTGGTCTTCCGAGCATTACCTACTTTGGACTTAATATTACGTTTCTTGCTGTTAAGGTTTAATCCAAAACAGTCATGCTGTAACAAAGGATCACTGATGGTCAGCTACCCCAAACTGAATCCCCCAAAGAAGTCTTATTGCAGGCTTTGGAGCTGTTTTAACCTGTCAGGATTTTTTCTTAATTACAAAAAGAAAGGTAGATTTTTAATAGCTATAGTTAATATTATTAAACACCACAGAAGAAAGTCGGTCAGCAGTACAAACAATGCTTTATTTGAAGAACATCCAAATTGAACATTATCTCAAGAAGATCTATTATTCTCTAACATGCATTTATACCAAATTTACATAATGATGTACTTGCTACATGGCTAAAGTGTATCCTTATTATGTTGATATCAGATACACATAATATCTTTACAATTAATTATAATTTTATTCAAAATTAATTACAATTGTATACTTCATACTTGTCATTCTTCATAATACAATTGAACTTCAGTTCAAACTCCAGATAAAATTGAAAGTAAGACCAAAGTGGAGCCACAATTATGTAACCCGCACATCATTCATATTACTGTATTTGTTACTTTATAATAGCACTCTATATCAGCATCTCCTTTTGAGAATCAAACACACCTATCCAAGTGTCAGTTGGTTGCTTGAGAGTATTAGAGATGTCGTAATGCTCACACTCCAATTTCTGAACAAGGTTGATAACACTGGTATAGTTAGTAGGATTGAACATCCCATGCAAATATTAACCACAGATATTGATTGAGGCTAAATTACCTTCGAGTTATGGTGGTAAGTTATATTTTATTATAGTGCAGATTGTAAGCCTTTTTTTACACAATCAAGATGGATTAATAAGATGGTGAATGTAATTCTACTCAAATTTTTTTCAAATTTGCAATCCCATGGCCAACAATTTGAGTCGACATTACAAAGTAAAGTTTGCAAGTTGTTATGCATCCACAAGTTACACACCGCACACTATCATTTATAATTTGATTGACTCATGGAATAGTTTAATAGAACACTACGAAACATTTTGTCAAATCCAGGTGACTGCTTGGGAACTCCATCTCCTTCAGAAATCCATCTTCTTCATGTGCCAAATTCCATTTATGACATTAATATATAAACACATTTACATTTAAATCCGTATAAGAATTCCTTTTATTACAAATATCATGGGAACATATTCTTTTATGCAGTCTATGACTATCATATAGAAAGTATTGTATACTTAGCAAAGATCCAGCAGTAGCCCCTCTAGCTATATCACAGCAAAAAATACCTCATTTCTTTCGGTTATATCGGTACAGGAAATGTTAAGGAAATTTTCTGTTTGAATTTCTGACACATTTCCTATACTTGTACATATCACCTTTCCAAGTGATTTCCAGTTTTGCAGGAAATGCCACTTTCAAAAATGTCAAGGAATAATTTGTCTATATTTCTGGCACATTTCCTGCTCTAATACATGCCACCTTTCCAGGCAATTTCCACCCATGCAGGAAATGTCACATTTCCTGGAACTGGAAATATCAAGGAAATTTTTTTAGTTTACATTTCTGACATTTCCTGTACTTCTACATATCACTCTTCCATCTAATTTCCAGTCGTGAAGGAAATTCCACAACCATATTTTGTCAAGGAGTTCTTTGTTCACATTTCTGGAACATTTCCTGTACTAGTACATACCACCTATCCAGGTGATTTCCAGTTATGTGGAAATTTCAAGGTAAGTTGTTTACATTTCTGGTGCGTTTTCTGTATTAGTACTTATCACCTGTTACGGTAGTTTGCAGTTAGGAATGTAATATAAGTTTAACACGTTCCAATTTTACTGTCATTGATTTGAAGTTACTATGGAATTTTAAATTGATATGGTTACACTTCAGCTCAAATTACTGTAGAATTTTACAATAATTTTATTTTCAGTTTGTACTATGCAATTTAACTGGTAGCTAAAGTTAGAATTATTACATGAATATATCTGTATCCACTGAAAATTCTATCACACTTCACAGTTTTTGTTGTCTTGCAGAATATAGAAATTAACCAATGCACCAAACTTTAATCTCGTGATCAATATACCTATATATGAAATAACAAATTGTTACAGCTCAAAAAATGCTACATGCTATTTGATATAATAGGTTTGCCATAATTTGTAAGTGCTAGTAATGGTTAAACAAACAAATGGGTGGCTTTCCAGAAACTCTCTATTGAGCCCCATTGGTAACCATGGCACAAAACAGAAAACAAGTAACCTTTGCATAATTACGTCACTTTGTATTATGAATTACACAGGATCACCATAAAATTGAATAATATTATAGGCTGTTATGTGTCATCTCACAATAAGCAAAAATCATTTTATCAATGAGCTGGAACAATTTTCTATACACAGCGAACTGGGAAACACATCTCCCATACATTTCCTACAGTACCTGTTGGAACTTCTGCACACTCTTACCAGAGGAGTACCACTATAACCAGGTCAACATGTATATGACTCCAATGAAGCTACCATGCAGTAGCCAGTACAGCTACTGGATCATAGCAGTAGTGGCTAGGATCCATTGTGCCACTACAACTACAATAAAATTACTGGGATAAATTTATAAAATTCTAACCAGCATAGGTACATGTAGCTAACTCAACTCAGATATTTTACTATCAGCAGCCACAAACTATAGGGTGGTCCGTTGAAAGACTATTGACAATTAGTCAATAAATGAGACTGAACACCATTAGGAGCTATATTGGCTACAAGAAGTATATGTCTAATTAAGGTAGTATTCCCACACTTTATCGTAGAAAAACGACTCTACATGCATAATGTATGAGTTTGACACCACATCAAATGGGATCGACATTGTGATGTGTGCTTTTGCTTTAAATCTGATACATAATTACGTACATAGAATGCACTGAAAAGATTTTGGTGTAGCTATTTGTCAATTTCCAGTTTGGCTCAGTGGGAATTGCACATACTGTATAGCCAAAGCTGATCATACATGCAAAATTCTGTATCGAATTCAGGAGCAGATCCAGGGGGGTTCAAAGGGTTCCATGGAACCCCCCTTTTGAAAGAAGAGCCTCTCTTACTCGAGATACTCTAATAGAGAATTCACAGTAGTCTTTTGAGGAGAAGTGTAGCAAGCTATATGTATACAGTTATAAATAAGGAAATGTAGTTGGTGAGGGCATCTATGGTGAGGGGCAGCTATTGTAAGCTGGTAATGACTTTTTTTTTTGATCTTCAACTTACAGCTAGACTGAAGTTGCAATTTAATGTGGAACCCCCCCTTTTAAAAGTCTGGATCCTCCCCTGTAATTATATAATTAACTCCTTCATGTATTACAGTAGCTACCACGTGTTTCAGCATGTCTCGGGCACTGAGCCAGATTGCCAGTTGCTCACAGCACTAATCACCTGTGGACACTGAAACCATCTCTGCCTCTGGATCCAGATTGCACTACTTGTCCTGAAAAATTAAATTAATCAAATCTTATAAGTGTGAACCAAAGTGTAACCAAACAAGACTACCAAGCAGGGCTTGCTATGGCAAAATAGCCCCGGGGCGGGTGGGCTACCACAGTTGAGGGCATAGCAAAAGTAGCATATTTTCAAGGGGGTATGGAGGCAGGCCCCCCTCCACCAGGAAAATTTTTAAAATCATCACTCAAGCCTGAGATGCAGCAATCTGAAATCATTTTTAACGTAATTTAATTGGGTGCTGAGAGTTGCATGCTGCTCAACGGAATCTTTGAAGTAAGTCTGAGTGTACTGAAGGGCTGAAATAATACTAAGTAGCAAACTCTTACTTGCAATTGTATGGCTTCTCGTATGTTAGTCTGCATGAGAGTTTAAAACCATAGATTATAGCCTTCTATATAATCTATGGTATAGCTACGTATGATATTTAGCTAGCTGTACGTAATATGAGGGAAATACTCTCTTTCTCTTCTAGAGTAAAAGGTTGGATGGGTCGCAAAGAGTAGGAATTTTAACTGATTGATTTTAACCTAAGCATGCAACGTAATAGTTTTTTTCTGACAAAAGTTGAGGCGTTTGTTATGCTGCACGGGAACATTAAAATGGCGACGTTGACATGTGCTAGCAGAAAGTTGGAGAGAATCGAAACGTTCTTCTGTGACATAGAGAAAGAGAAGACTCCGCAAGCAAATAGTGAAATATAAGAATGTCAGTGAAGCGGCCGTCTCGACTCGAGGGGTTCTGGACTCAAGTCACTACTCGCACATCATCCGCCTACCTTAACAGCTATAATTCCATATGGGTATGAAAAAGGAATGGTATTATTGCCACTGCTTCTAATGTGAGAAAACAAACAAGCTCTATTTACTACAACTCGGTGCAGGAAAACAAGGTTGGCATCATTTAGAGTCGCCTAGTCCAGTACACAAATATTTATTATATCCAGGTTATCAAAATCACACTCATCAATAGAGTATCATGTCTGGAGATAAATATAGTGTTACTCTTCAGCAGAATGTATCACCAGATATATTAAGAGAATGGTAGCTTTGCCAAGATGGTGAACATCATTAAGACTATAGCACCTGTTGAAAAAGTCCATTGGATCTCAGGATGCAAACCTACAATTGTGTTTGAGCTGTTATTGAACGTCGTTGATGTGTAACCTGGTCTCTAGGTGAGGTTCTCTTGTGATTACAAGTCTTGTTTGTAATAATGTATTTGTTTGTAGTATGTGTTTATTCTGTGGTGTATCATTTAACAAAGCCACAAACAGACAGCCTGTTCAAAATATGTGTAACCTTATATCCTACATCGCTCATATCTTGCCTCCAGTAATTGTGCTAAGTAGTACCTTGAGTAGTATGTATGCATTCCCAGGTGCATTTGGATTGAACATAATACCACACAGTACTTTATCATTATTTGTAACTTGGTTTTAGAAAGCGGATCCAAATTATACACCAGGGGAAATTGAACGACCACCTCTAGTTGGTAGCTACACTATCAAACTATCCGGTGATTTTGATGCTCAAAACTGGTTTCTTGAGGTTATGTTTTCTGGGTGCCCTGTCTGGCTCTAGTCACATTTTCTGGCTTTGACACGAGGACCTCGCTTCATGAGAATCAGTGGTGGATGACCTTCAACAGCCAGCCAAAGATTTTGGTATTGATTCTGCTGTATTTCATCCACTTAAGGAGCTAGTTTTAAAGAATAGCTGCCAACCTGCTACTAATAGGCCTAATGTATTTTGTGGAGTGGACTCACACTAAGTTATAAACATCTTAATTATCCAGGAATTTCCTAGTTCTTGTACCACTGTAGACACTAATTTCAAGTTAAAACTACTGAAGCTGCTCTTCCTAGAAAGTCACAAATATCGCGCGTGCACTAATTTATTAGAATATTTATAAGACGTTATAATAGTGCATAAATAGTTAGATATAGGCTACACATAGCCTTTTCTACACAGTCTATATAGTGACAACATATTTTAAGATGTAAACTAGCTTAGCGGGCAGCATTAAGCGAATAGCGCAATACTAACAACATCGCTAAGTATTTAATTCTGGTCATTCACAGTAGGCTATCCACTAGTACTAAGCAGTAAAGCAGCAAAGGAATTAATCCTACGCAACTACAAAAGCCTCCACCACTGCTAGTTTGCACAAGTACACATATTTTGTAAACATTCTATTAAATTAGTGCATTCGCGAACACTAACTTTGTAGGAAGAGCAGCTTCAACAGTTTTAGCTTGATAATGGTGTTTCCAGTGGTACAGGAGGTAGATAATGCCTGGATAACTGTTAAGAAGCTGTTTAGTTCAGTGCATGAGTCCAGTCTGCGAAATACATTACGTCCTACTATTAATGTGTTTTCTAAGCATAGTATTAATGTATTCAGTTTTTCTTATTTGTTGGCCCTGACCACAAACATTTTTCATATGGTTACACTGGATCTGTTTTCAGTAATCTTGCATCTTTCACTTTCTCAAATGTCCAAGAAAAATAGTTGTATTGTAGTGTAAGTTGCATTTTTTTGTTAATGTGTATTATACCGTGCATTCATTTACATTATACAATTTGCAGAAACTTCAATAAAGTGGAGCTGCTGTAATATGCCGAACTTAAGGGCAAGGTGGAAATAGCTATCAATCATGAAGATATTAAAGTGACATTGATACACCAAGAGAGTAGAGAGACATCTAGCAAGGAGTGACACGATGAGCTAATGAAAGTTAAAACTCAAGCTTAAGGAGTAAACATTCTGATATGATGATAAAGATGGTAGTCAATTAAACAGGTTCAGCCCAGGTGATCACACTTTGTCCCAAGCAAAAGAAATTTCGTGATGGGTCACAAAATCTGATATATGGTACTGTACTATGTGACTAACTTGTAGCTATACTATACCCTTGTAACTGTGTACATGTATATAATGTAATACCATGTAGATATTATTGTTTACAGTTTTTACCACATGTATAAGTTTCATTGATACTGTAAAAGAAATGTATTTGAAATTTCATTAATACTGTATAGAAGAAATCTGTTAAAAATATCATAGATATTGTATAAGGGAAATCTGTAGGAAACTTCATAGATATTGTATAGGGGAAATCTATAGGAAATTCCATAGATATTGTATAGAGGAAATGTATTGGAAATTTCATAAATACCGTATAGAAGAAATCTGTAGGAAATTTCATGTCCAGTGCAGGAAATCTGCTGGAAATTGTGCCCTATCATGTATTAGGAAATGTACAGGAAATTTGCAAATTTCCTGTACATTTCCATCTCCCGGATATGTGCTGGAAATGCCACCTGTCCTGTAAATTTCCTGCACATATCCTGCTACAGGAAATGCCACATTTTTTCCTGTGTATGATGATAATATTATTAAATCTGATATCATTTTCAGTATTAATAACCTATATACATGTGTACCTATTTTTAAATATAGAAATTTACTGATTATCATTAATGTGTAAGTGATTAGTGAAAGCATTTAAAATAGACCCATTCTTATAGACATTCACTTTCTAGCCATATAGAAAGAAAAGATATAAGACTCCGTGGTTACTAAGGGCCTTGCTTGTAAAGAATGAAACATCACTAAATATAACATAATTTTGCAGAATGAAGACATATCAATGGTAAGATGCAAATTGGGTCTGAGTAGACAACTCCCGTCAAAGAACTGACTGTAGACTACTTCCCAAAAGACACTGCTTTCTTAACTATATACAAAAGCAAAATTTTGTGTATGAAGTTTTGATTGCATACTATTGATTTGACGTGACTTAAACAAATGCTAATAACTTGTGTAATCTTAGGTCTATTACAACAAAGCAAAGATTTTCAAACTCCTATTGAAATAGGTAAATAAGATGATACGCTGGTTTTCATTGTTAATTTCATTCTTCACTAAGTACTCAAAATATTTACAGAATGTTCTTAATAACAAGTCTATACATGGTTGGTGTATATTGGGTTGCCTTGTGTGGCCTGACCAATTGGGTAGGGAGTCTAGTACAGTTCAAATCTTCGTTTATACTTGTCTTGACACTACCCATTTATATGTAGTGTTAGTACATGGCAATTTATATTATTTCGTGGGCTTGACTGACCCAGGTGAATAACCACCTAATATTTTCAAAACCTAGCTCCAAAATGCACTGTATGTTTATAGCTGCAAATGAGTTGTTGTCTCATTGATATCATTCTCCATTCTTGAACTTGCTTTTACTTTTATTTGCAGACCTAGATTTGCTTCCTATTTGTGCAGTTATGTAATATTATAAATATTTGTGACAAATTCAGTCTTATATATATACACAACCATATATACACAACACAATCCTATTTGTGCATCACTTCGCATACTTTACATACACTGCTGTACCATCATATGCTAAGAAATTTTACACAAGAAAAATTTGTCGAATTCACATTTCAGATTCTATAAATAAAATGTCTACGAAATCAAAAATGTATGTGTCTTAATGATACAACAGACTGTCTTCTGTAAATTATGAGACAAGTATATTCAATACAACTGGGAAAGTCATTTATAAGAATAAGAATAGTAAGGGGCCAATAGAGAACACTGAGGTACTCCACTATTTATGGTTGGTTAAAAAGACCAAATACATGTAATTGTCTCTCATGGTAATGTTATAGTACCTTAACTTTAACAGTAAGAGTTTATTGGAAATCTTGTCGAATGCCTTGCTGAAATCCAGCAGTATGCAATCATTTTGTGTTTTGTCATTTAAACTAGATGCTTAGTCATACACAGTTAATAGTAGTTGAAGATCAGCAGAATGTTTTTGGTGGAAGCCAAACTGATTGGTTTAGAGGATATTTTAAATGCCTCATCACATGCAATTAAACAGTGTTTGAGAGGTGACTGTTTTATTATGTATTTTGTGACTGCTGTATTAGAGTAAACGACTGCTCTATTACAGTATATCACATCAGACAAAAACTCTAAAAAAGAATACTGTGCATTTGATATCAAATGCTGCATTATGCATGACAAACCAGTCTGAAGAAGTTCATGTTTTGCTGCTTATATTTATTACATTCACATTGCTTTAAAATCTTGTATTATATGCTGGCATAATGCTTGATGCTTTTGTTAGCATGTTATTCTACAATCATGCCAACATAATTGGCACAAGCACTTTCATTATTAAAAGATATTAGTGTTTATAAAATACAAGTGCACCTTTAGCAGTACCTTCCTATTGTAGTTACTACACAGTAAAAAGAAAGTATTCGAGCACCCCTACATCTATTCTTAGATGGCCTTTTGTAGCCATCTACAGTCACAAGAAACTAATCAGCAATTAGTAATTACAAACATAAGTGCCTATATAATATATTATACTAAAGGATTCGTAGAAAATTAAAATTCAAAATCAGGTGATTTGTTAAATATCGTTTATGTTTACCAACAACTGTCATCAATGTATAGTAAATATCATCAATGCTTAGCAATAGTCGTCGATGTTTAGCTAAATTTTTTGTTTCTTTTCATGTTATTTAAACAGGGAGACAGCATAAGCAAAAGCTGTTTTTATTTGTCTATGTTTAGCAAATGTCATCGATATTTAGTTTAGATCCCAATTTTTTGAGTTTTGAGACAAATGGCACCCCATACAAAGGTACATGTTGCTTTAAGCGCTGGATTAGTTTGAGGTATAGGGATACGGAATAATTGGGTACCGGTATACTAAAGCTTTGCTTCGTTTCGCTCTATGATATTTGTTTCAAAACCCGAAAATGCGATCTAAACCAAATATCATTCAAAACATCAACGACATTTACTAAACATCAACGACATTTACTAAACATCAACGACATTTGCTAAACATCAACGACATTATCTAAACTTCGACAACATTTAGGCCTCTATCTGGTTTTTTTATTTATTGTTAAAGAAAGAAGAACCAGCCGTATTTGCTACTTGCAACCACCACACTTTACGCTAAGATGTTCTATAAAGTGGGTTTGCCTATTCCTACACCTACAAAGCTACTGAAACAGAAATTACAGAACACAAAAAAAAGAAATTGTGCTTAAACGATCCCAAGAAGCCCCTTCACTAGTGCAAGGTCAACTGATGCTGAAACATGAACTTTGAAGGGATGATCAGAGGAAGAGCGATAACCCCTTATGCACATGATGGCAGAGTGCAAAAAGGAAAAGCCAAGACGGCAGCGAAGCCAGCTCATCACCTTACAGTACGATGATTTCCACTTTACAAGATAGGAGGAAGGCCAGACGCTTGTAAGCCTCAGTGGTGGAGACACCTATGACTCCAGAAGTTGAAAACACGAGAACTAAAATTACCATGTTCCACCTCTTGCACACTCTCCTCATACTGACGGCGCTTCGAAGGTTCATGCTGGCGATAGGGATTACAACGGTTTGAAGGGGTGTAAGGGTTAAATAATCTAACATCATTAAAAGTAGGTTCAAACCAAGAACCCCAGAATCCAGAAGGCTTGATGTCCAAGCAAGCACCGACATCTTGGTTAGCTGTACGTAGGGAGAGAGATTCGCTACTCAAGGGTTGAAGGGTAGGTTCAGTAGGTACATCAAGACAAACCTTTGACATTAATTCTGTAGTAAAATCTCAGATGTCATTGTTGAAGATGGTAGGGAAGGCTCTGTTCAGACAGCTGAGAGCATGTTTAATGTAGTTGGATCTACCACAGACAAAGCTGACAAGAAGATTCTTATGAGACTAACCATAATGAAGAGCTAAGTCATCACAAAAGTCACCTTTGTGGAGAGCAAATCCATTACATTCCTTAGAGAAAGTGGAAAGCCAGTAGGATGCACCCTTCTCACCATAAAGTTTCACGGAAGGAGAGCTTCTTGTTTAAGAGCACGCTGTTGCTGTAGGATGGAGAAATCAAAGCAAGAAATCTGATTCAAAATGGCACATGCTAGAGGGTATGTAAAGGATGTGGAAAACTGATAGCTGTCTTGGGAAGATTAACAAGGGTAATCAAGGTCCTCTTGACGGTATGCAAAGCAAACATAGCCCGTTCAGAGTGATTACGGGCATGGAGACATAATTCGGCAGCAAGTACATACGAATAGTCCTAGTTACAAAAAGTCTAACGAGATGACAGGCCATGAATCATTACGAAATATGCAGCATGTGGCTGACTGGAGGCAAAATTGGAAGGCTGAATAACGTCATTCCAACATTAACATACCTTTTCCTGTTGAAAGATGGATTTATATTCAGGGTAACAAAGTAATGACGACCTTCAGTTGTAATGCCCAGAGAAATACGAGCAAAAAAGTGCAAGCAGTGTCACAGTAATCTTCTTTAACGACCAATCTGGACTTGGAAGCATTAAAGTAATACCCATATCCAGGAATCAAACAAGACAACTGTTTCCACCAGACCAGCAAGTGAGCAAGAGACCTGGCAGCAGCAGCATCATCTGCAAACCATACTTGGGTAGCCAAGCCATCCAACTTTTGTATAAGAGGAACAGCAGAGAGCGCATAAATGGTCATAGCAAAGGGATCACCCTGAGTGGTCCTCTCTTCATAGAGTAGACATTTAGCATAAATAAGTAGAGGATGGCTCCCTGTACACATTGGTAAGAGTATAAGCAAGTGGAGGACAGATAAAGTAAATTGTGTAAAGAAACATGCTGATCTAAGGAATTAAAAGCGTTGGAGGCATCAGCCAAAAGAACAGCATCGGTGTTAGAAGAATGGAAAAGGCTTTGCATTGCATGGACTGCAGCTTCACAGCCAGCCTCTTGACCAGCACAAAGTTGGAGGTTGCTTACAGCCTCCAAAATATCAGTTTTCATGATAAAAAGAAAACTTTGGATATAATCCGGCCCCTATCTGGTGATTATTAGTTTCTCATCCACTGCCTGCATCCTTCTTAAGCTACTGCATGGTAAACCATTCTTTACTCTGCGCTTGCTCAGAACACGTGATACCAAACTGTTTTGATAAACGCTACAATGCGCTGTATCAAATCAGCTGGTGAAGGAAATGCTTGTAGTAAGAAAGAAAGACAATTTGAACAAGGTCTATACTCAGTGTGTTAATATTATGGCATAATGGTAATACCCTTCCGCCCGACAATATTTAGAAAGGCTGGATGAGAAACTATGATGTGCCGTTTGTCTCAATACTTCAAAAATTGAAATCAAAACTAAATATCGTCGATATTTACTAAACATTGATGACATTTAGCTAAACATTGACGAAATTTAGCTAAACATTGACGACATATGCTAAAAATCGACAATATTTAACAATTCATCTGTTTTTTGAGTTTTAATTTTATGCGAATCCTTCAGTATAATATTATAGGCGCTTATACTTGTAAATACTAATTGCTGATTAGCTGCTTGTGACTAGATGAACCATCTGTGGTGCTATGCGTGACTCATCAGTCTTGTTTTCATTTGGATGAGTCCACGACCTTTAATGGAAATAATTGCTGCTCGGTTTAAGATCAAGTTGCTATCATCAGCGACAAAAGGAACTGATCTCATCTGAGACTAAGGATGTGAGGTATGGAGTTGCCTTTTCAGTTGTAAATTTCATCACTGGGTGCCAATACGCTCAGTGACAGCATTTTTGAATATAGCATTATTGAATATAATGCTGTATGCTGTCTCTGGGAGTATAATTCCACTGAGTATAATTATTTAGTTGCATGAGTAGTGTTCTATTTAGTTGTTTATTAATACTTTATAGGACTATAATGCACCTATCAATGTAATTCCCGACTACCACTGATACGGGCTGAGGGTAGGTGATGGTGTGGGAATTGATTGTTAAATTACTCCGACATTGTAGGGATCTATCTTCACTAAAGAAAGTCACTCATATAGCGAAGATCTGTGCTTTTAGTTTATTTAGGAAGGAGTGTCTCGGGTGCTAGCTACTACATTCGTACTAGAATCCACTCGAATTAACTCATCACTAGATCAATTTTACACAACCATACAAATCCCCTTCTAGCCCCAGTATTCCCAGCGCAGGCCCAGACAGTCCAAATTTATCACATGCATGTGGCCTGTAGTCTATTGACAATATGATGTTTACATGTTAGGTTGATTGTTGATTCTAAGTACCACTTGGTTGCTAGGTGATATAAAAGTTACAACCTAAAGGAGTGACTACGAATGCTCTGTAGTGACTTCACCTTCTGCCCACTAAAATGTATAGTAGCAATAGTAACATTGCAGAACAGTTAGCTTTACTATATTAGATAGTTATGGATATATCTAAGAGGACAGTATACCAGACTACCTGGATAATAGAGGTTCCACTGTACCTTCTAATAAATAAAATACACGGATGACTCTATAGCAAATAAAATTCTTCAGTTATCACTGTTCCCTCTCTATAATGTTGATAACTCTATCAGAATAATTTAATCTTGACTGCTCTACTAGAGTATCTTGATGTAAGTTAACAATATTAAAATTCCTTGAGGGTGAATTAAAAACATGCAACCAATAATGCAAAACTGACAATCAAGCTTAACAAGTTTGCTCTACCTTTGAGTTTGGAGATCAGGCAGCAAATTTCTAGTACTGCCCTTGTGTGTAGCTAAAATTTCTAGAACTACCCTTGTGTGTAGCTAAACTTTCTAGAACTACCTTGTGTGTAGCTAGTTGACAAGTTGAAATGATCTCAGAATTTCATCTTTGCAGGCAAGTCAATATTATATCGTTTGGTTGGGAAATGTGACTAAATAAAAAGTATTGGTCTGGCAAGAGCACTTAAATTGTGGCCTGCTGAGATTCATATGAATATTACAAGAAGCTATTTTATTAGTAAATTTTGTGTATCAATCTGTTATTCACCTACCATTGTAATGCCTAACTACCACTAATACGGGCACTACCATTAATAGGTGCTGAGGTAGGGGAAGGTGGAGATTTGAATCACTGAAAATTACAATTCCCTACCAACTTGGGACGTAATGGCAATTATTTCACAGGTACCTTAGTCCTGTAGAGCAATGTGTGAGTCAGAGGCTGTACAATTTAATTACAAAGTGCAAAATGATTCCTGTTTGTGTCAATGAATGCCTATCTACTGTATCAGTGTGAAAAGTTTAAAGTGAATGAGAATTTTTGTAAGTAGTTTAAGGCAGGCAAGTTGTAGTAGCAACACTGGTAAGTCAGTTATACCTTGCTCTCACAGAGGCTCCAACTCTCATGCCTTAGGTGTGATTCTTACAATTGGCCTTCAATCACGCCCAACTTTCTCTATTCTTCACTGAAGACTCCCTGAGGCTAAAAAAATGTTGTGGCATGTGCAATGATTTCAGCAGTTACATGGTGATCTCTCGTTAAAACTTTAGTTTGGTTGTCAGAGTTTTCAATGGCGTTTGACTGGTTCAGGAGAGTTGTATAAGGACAGCAAACAGTGTACTGAAACTTTGAAAGGTCACTGGGATTCCAGGAGGTTTGTTGCTACAAGATAGCTACAACCTGTGTGGACATGGTTAGAAGCTAGATAGTTGAGCTGGCAAGACATCTTGTAGAAGTGTGTACTTCAGAGGATTACATGAGCATTACGTTCATCATAGAAATTGTAATGAATTGCTACTGTTCTAATGTACAGTAGCACACACACACGCATACGCACACGCACACGCACACGCACACGCACACGCACACACACACACACACACCATCTATTAATATTTTACACTTTTAGCTAGTAATACACATCTTCTCAATGATGTAACTATGTGCAAACTCTTTCAAATATAACTAGTACAAAGAGGCCATGCTATAATGTTATGAAATCCTGAAGTGCTGGTTATAATTTAACTTTGTTTAATTTCATGCTTAGACTAAATCTACATTGTTCACCTTTATGAAAATCTCACTCCCAAGAAAGATCCAAGGTTGGATGGAACCTCTGCTCTCACTCAGCTATCATGTTTTTCTGCTGGCATGATACTGCAAAAGATGTAGACTCTACATGTGTGTTAAATTTTATTTGGGCCTGTGGAAGCATTTTTGGCATGTTTTTCCCAGTAATGAAGATACAAGCTTTCATATAGCTTGTTTCACTCAAAGTAAGTAATAATGGCCCAATAAAACATCTTCACAAACATTAACTTTAAAAATAAGACCTATTTTCATATTGTAGTTACTTGTGTACAAATTATAAGAATTCAGCTTCAGTAATTTGTGAGTTTGGCTGAAGAGTATATTGGGAAATCATCACTATTGTGGACCACAGTACCACACTCCCAAGAACAGATGCTGTTTTGCAGTGTTGTATTACTATCACAACATAGTTGTTGAAAGTATCATTCTCTGCAACAAATTCTGAAATTTTTTACTCCCATAGCTCTTTATCACTTGATGACGTCTCCAATTTCCTGAGTTTCAGCGAAGTCAACAAGTTTTTATTGAAAGACTTCTACAGTAGCTTTATGAGTGTGTTGTACTCACTTATATATAAATGAAAGTATGTGAAGTTTTTATAAACAGTTTAATTTAATATTTGGAAAGTACTGCTTCTACCGTTTGCTACCCTGTCAGTACTCAGCAGCAGCTGGTACAATTTTCAAAGTCAATGGCAATAAATCATCAGTTATTTCCCAGTTTTAAGAGTCAACAATTTGCAAACACCTCAGAACATGAGACATATTATGTGTAAATCAATAGTTGTAATTTCAAACAGCTATGGTGCATTTTTTTTACATCTGTACAGCAAACTGAAAAACACATGAGCATTGTGTGATGTTACTAAAGTCTAGCCTCACTATATTATGTTTTTTTCCTTTCGTCTTCTTGTATACACTCACAAACTTGATATAGACATTCTAACTAATCACAAAAGAAACCAAAATCAGACATTTCTGAGATCTTACTGTGGATCATCCATAGCGAGTTGTTGAGCAACTGCATGCTAGGTAGACCTACATACGAAGCAAGTACTGTGGAGTAGAATCTTACACTGACACTGCACCATTTAGTAATATGCTTATTTGTTCCACTACTTGAGAAACTTTGGCAATGGTGAAATTGATTGTCACCAAAGGGGGGGGGACTGAAGGAGGCTGAAGCCCCTCCCTTCATATTTAGGCTTTACTTGATCAATATGCTGAGTATTATAATGAAATTTTGTCTTAGCATAATTATATGATCACTAATAATACAAATATTCATACAACCACCTTATAAACATCTTTCCAAGGTATTATCAGTGGATTTATGCTAAAGTTTATGCAACAAGGACCCGGATCAGCATTGGAGGTGTACAAGATCGAGATACTCTAATAGAGCAGTCAGCTAACTACTCTAATAGAACATTCACTGGAAACATGTAGTTGGTTCTGTTATGGAATTTTTCCTAATCTGCCTGCACCTATACATACAATGAAGTGCATTGGTCTGTTTAAAGGGCTTCATTCATCTACTTGTGTAGTTAATATGTATGGTAATACTTAATTCAGGTACACAATTACCATTGAAAATGCTCTCAAATTCAATATTGTATTGTTCAAATTTCAAAATTTTCCACTTTCAACATTATTATTCTAACATGCACCTATTCTTGGTTGTCTGTGCCTACCCAAACTTTTCCATTAGCAAAATGCTTCAGATAGCCATACCTATAATCTAAAGGCAGTATATAAAATATCTACAGGCAGAAAATATTTGGGATTTTATGTGGAAATGTCTCCAAATTGCAGTATTTTAGCATCAAGTTTTCAAAATTTCCTGGGGGGGCATGCCCCCAGACCCACCTAGTTCCAGCATGCTTCGCACACCTCTACCCAAGAGATTAGTACCTTGACTTAGCCCCCCCCCCCTTTTATAAATCCTAGATCCGCCCCTGTGCCCTACCAGAGAGTTTTGGTATGTGAGATAAAGATATTGTAATAAAGCAGTCAATCATTCCAATAAAGCAGTCACACTATTCAGAGTGGCAGTGTAGCGTGTTATATTTGGTGGAGGACTGCCATTGTCAGCAGGCTGTGACCTTTTTTGCTCCAACCCAGAGTTGACAGCTCATTCAAGCTCAGCTGACTTATTGGGTTTCCATGCATGGTACAGTGATACTGCATGCTCACTTGTACTATGTATGCATTGTAGCCTCAGTAAGAACATGCATAATTTTTTTTATTATTATAATAATCACAAAATCAATATTCAGATAGTTGTACACAAACTAATGCTATCTAGCTAGAGTTAACGTACAAAATACAAGCATGTATATTATGTCATAGCTAGAATAAGATGACCACGAATTACCTTGTGGTCATAATGGCATGATTAGATCTCTGCCAGAACAAAAATCATTACAGAAGTATACAGCCCAGTAATGCACCTATCAATGTTATCCCCCACCTCCCCCCTCCCGGGCGTAGTGGTGGAAATGGTGGGAATTTGACTTTGAAAAATCAAATTCTCCACCCACTGGGGAACAACTAGTGGTCAAATCTCCATGTAGTATCGCTGGAATAAACTTTAGGAAACAGATCAATTCTTATAGCTCGCAAGCTAAAGCAAACGCCTAAAATTTCGAACGGTCAAATGCCCCATGATCAAATCGGCAAAAATCCCCCACTAATCCCTTAGTAAGCCCGGGAGGGGGGTAGTGGGGCTTAACATTGATACGTGCATAATCAATTTGCATTTGCACTTTCCAAGATGGACCTGAAGAATTTATGCTGATCAAGAATTAGCAAAGGCAACGATTTATTTCAAACATCAGTTGTGTGACATATGCAACTTCGGAATCTGACATGGGCTTGATTGCTACCCAGTGGTCATAGTTGGTGTAAGCATTTCCATAACACAGCATTCAGTAAAACTTGAAATACAGTCTGGAGTTCTTAAGATTGTGATTGTGCCCTGTAAGTCATGAGATTGGTCACACAAGAGCTGATGAGCAGCATTAACTCTTGCCATACTAGTGTAGCTGGGAGTAAGACACTTAACTCTTGTCATACTAGTCGGTTGTGTGTAGCTGGGAATGAGACACTCAACTCTTGTCACACATAGCTGGAAGTGAGACACTGAACTCGTCATACATAGCTGGGATTGAGACACTTAACTCTTGTCATACTAGTTATGTGTAGCTGAGAGACGCTTAATGTGATCAATCCGTCAAGTACATTGCAGCAGTAGTTGGGATTGTTGCTTATCTTGTAGCCAGGGTGACTGTTCAATGAATTGCTGCAAAGTAGAAAGTTTACAATGATGTCTGTTCATTTTAAGTGGTGACAATGATGGGTGGCTGCTAATCTAGAAGTCGAGCTAGAAGTGCATGGCTGCCAACTGTACAATCTATTATTTAGACATGATCACTAATCCGGTAATACTTACTCGTTCTACAACTATATGGTCCCTTTCTGAGTACTTCTTTGACGTACGTGTTGCCGACGCTGATTTAAATGATTCTCCTCGCCGGAAAATCGTCAGGGTGTCTGGCGTACAGAGTTGCACAAATTCGGCCGATAATTTGGCGATATTGCATCAAATAAAATCCACTATTCCAAAGCACTCTAGTCAAAGATGTACCAGACGTTCACACCACCAAACTTACGCGCCAAAAGCCACGTGTAGTTTCCGGAATGCAAAAGTAGTTGAACTAGCTCGTTTATTATGAATTACGTGACTGCCGTACAAATAGCCTAAGAACTATTCATACGTGAGTGCCGTACGAATAGCCACTCCGAAAATTTTATTGCCTCGATTTTCCGTTTCTAGTTCTGTCGTCCACAAGGGGAGAGAAACGTCTGGTGTAAGCTGAGATGGGGAAGACTGGTAACACGATAAAGGTCTCCAGAAAGTTGTGGACACATTCGTGTCTTCCTAGGGTAGCTATGGTGGTTTAAAGGATATTTCCCATAGTTTAACGAATCGCCACCAATCCCGGATCAAAAGATTCGCCTCAAATTTTAGATTTGAATGGTACCGATCCGATTGGAATCCGACCAAGAACGTCGGGGCAGTGCAGGAAAAGAGTTATAGAATTATCATATGAATAGAATAGATAAAAATTGAATGGCAAACAAGGAAGGATTTAATTGTGTGGGCAGTTGAATTTATATGAATTTGCTGCTGAAGAATACCATAACTTTGAAAATGGAATATGCAACAAGCGAGGCAACAGGTGTTTCTTAAATGCTAAAGATCTTCAATTTGGCGCCTAGTTTGAACAAATTGAGTGTTGTATGCATATGGGTGATATCAAGAGTTCATAATATATATACTAAGGAGAGTATCCTACTCTCATATACCCCTGTAGAAAGGCGTATCGTGAATTTTGGTGTAACGACAAGATGTAGTGGTTTGTGACGTATATGAAGCCGTAAAAGTGCAAAAATAGTTTGCACCGTTGCACACTTGCGACGCTCAGGATAGCCGTATTCGCGAATGGCCTAGTAAGAAACGCCTACGAAGCGGTCTTAACCCATGAAGGAACGATTGTAGTTGGGTGAGAAACGCTTAGAGCTGGAGTTAATTTGGTTGCTAGCGACGTTGGTAGGCACGCGTTCAATCGATACCATGTTCAACTAATGACATCATTAATTATACAAAGAAAAGCGGGCGAACTCAGAAGTGTTACGTCATAACTTCACGATACGCCATTCTACAGGGGTATATGAGAGTAGGATACTCTCCTTAGTATATATATATATATATATTATGAACTCTTGGTGATATATAGACAAAGGTCACTATTTTTGAGCATAAAATGAACTGTAGAGGACACCAAAGGACAAATCTGTGATGGATTCACATCTCAAAATACACTTCATGGTAGGTAAAAACTATGTGCTAAATGTCATCCTGACAATATTATTTTCTAGGATGACATTTAGCTGGTCAACAAGTCCCTAATCCTAGGAGTGCTTTTCCTAATCCTACAACTGTGTTTCTTAACTATATTAAAGGTAGAATTCCTAATGTTTACACAAAATGACTAGCTAAATAAATATTTGTACTATGACCAGTGACCAGCTAAATATCTACTTCATTTGTCTAATTATAGTGATACAGTTAGGCACTGGAGCAGTGGAGGGCGAACACAGAAGGCAGAGCCTGTACGAGGTGTTTACCACTAGCCCTGGCAAAAATCTTTGATAAATGTTTCAAGGACACCCAGTAGCCATTGCCCTAGTCTAGGTCCTAGCTTAATTACATTATCTATGCCTATGGCTATAATGCACAATATACAAAAATTCAAGAAATAAAATTCCTCTGGGTGGCAAACTCCGAGCCTGAGGCATACTCCAACTCACTGTGCCAATGGATCACATGCAATCTTGCTAGTCTGCCTTCTGAGCTTCCGTCTGGCACAAGATCGGCAACCTTGCTGCCACATTGTCAACAGAAGTCAATACTTTGTTGCAAGTTGTGGTCATTGAATCTGAGCTTCACTCAGTCAGTTCCTCAACATGACTATTGTCCATCTGCAAGGAGCTTGACTTGGCATTATCTGAATGGTGCTCTTTGTTGTTGTGTAGCTAACATAATACTCCAATGTATTAAAAAAAATTATTGCATGCATTTCTATACGTAGTAATTAACTAAAGCAACTCAGTAGTGGACTCAAAGATGGGAAGAGCATAAGGGCACTCCCCACTCGCATCCACCCCAAACCAAGTAACCAACACTCTGCACAAATTAAGTAATAATTATATGTTCCAGAGGTTTTGTGCATAAAGAATTGTGATATTTCATGTGACATTTCCTTGAAACTTCATTGTCAGGAATGTGAAAAATTCCTAGAAATGTAAAACAAAATTAATTTCATTGTAGTAATTTTATAACGGGATGTGCAAAATTCCATTCAGGAAATGTAAATTAATTATGTGGTATACATTTCCTGATAATTTTCATTTAAGTTTCATGCACTATAGAAATGTCTTGGAAACATATTTTTGTGCAGTAATATTTCATACAAAATACTCTAGTAGAATAGTTAAATACCCTAAAAGAACAGTCATAGTATGCAATCCTGATTGTTCTGATACTTTAGAATGCAATCCTGACAATATGCAATCTTGATACTTTAGTATGTCTCCCTGATTGCAAAAAATAGGAGGCTATACTAGTATTTCCTTCTAAAAGTAAATTACCATACAACACAACCTATGTATATATTAAAATTATCCTGGGCTTCAAGACATCCTTCTGCATCAGTATAAGGTGAGCAGGTTGTTGTGCTGTACATGTGTATATTAGGTGCAAGGTTGTGCTACTAGCCTATATAATAATAAAGTAATTATAATTAATGTGGTCTCAAATATAGTTGATGTGTAATCTGCTGTTTACTTGCAGCTGATTTGGTCCATATCAATGAACGCAGTTGTTTCTAGTTCATTGATTCAAGTATTTGTAGAGCATGTAAGGCATTTTGTTTAGGTAGCTATTGAACTGCTTTACACTCTTGACAGAGCTGCTGAACTCTATGCTGGATAGATCAAGGGTGACACTCACACCTGAAAGGTCAACATATTCTCATATTAATGCAACTAACAGCACAAACTTTGTGATGATCCCATTAATTCGTGACAATAAAGTAAAGAAAATACAATTTCTTTACCACTAAATGTCTGGTAACATGAGAGCAGCTTGAATGGAATGATCTGTTCAAAATAAATATTATTAGAGTTACCATACCATGACTTTCGCTGCATACCTCAATGATTTGATAGGTGTTCAATACATATGACTGTAAACGTTGGTTTTTATCCATTGTTACTATATGACATAAGAATGTTGAGTCTTCAGTGTTTGCAGGAACATAGAATTGTTTCTACAAATACAATACAAAGCATCAACACTATGTCGAATTATAGTAACCTTACTATAAGATCTGTCTTCTCTTTTTCTTCCCATAAAATAAAAGATCTCTTAAGAGATTTAACTTCATCCCAGGCTATTTAATTATTATCATGATATCGAACAGTAGGAATAATGTGTGTAGTACCTCTTTTGTATATTTGCTGCTTTTCAGCATTGGTTTGTCTTTCATGTGATTTCTCAAGCTTATTATCATATCGTATCTGTGGCATTCGAACCAAGTATAAACATACACAAGTGTGATGTAGTGTATGAATAAACACTACAACCAACATATCAATATGTAATAACCTAGCTAAATGTAATAATCTAGCTGTATACACACATGTACGCATGGACACAGACACAACACAGACACTACATGTCAGACCTTAGAGGGGACATCAGGGACTGGTGCATACATGTTGAGTTCAAACATCAGCCTGTACAATTACAGATGCTAACACAATACAATTGCAATTGTCTATGTACACTACATAGTTATAGCACCACACATTAGCACCACGCGTTTACATTGTGTTATAATAGTCTATTGACTACACACTCAACAGTGTACACCTGCTTTAATGCATGAATGCAGAATTTTAAGAACTCATTCAATAATCAGTGAAGTGTATGTTAGTCTAGGAAAGTAGTAAGCCAGACTATCAAGAATGTTGAATGGCATAAGTTTAGCAGCCAGATTTTACTGGAACTGGGAAAAAACAACCTGTTTCTTGCCTTGTTTTGTAACACTACATGCAGTACATTAAAATTGAATGTATTTCATAGTTCACTAATTATTTGTGACTGGATTTGCAAGAACCCCATAAGTTAGCACATTTTTCAAATTCCATTTTATTACATTTTCTTTATCTATATCTAGATAGAAAAAGGAATGGTCAGCCAAAGCTTCAGCTCTAAAAGCCAGAAGTTACAGTGCTACAAAGTGGCAACAACAAAAAAAAATTGGAAAATAAACTATAGGCACTTAATAAAATGGTCTGGGCACACTATGAGCACATGGACAGCCTTACGTGTTATACATTTTATGTGAATTACTCCTATGCTATCTAGCTATATACTTATAGGATATTTACGATTAAAAAGTTGTGAAACAAGAGTTATAACAATTATTTTGTTCAGTGCCAAAGTAGGGATTTTTCCACCAAGCTATACTGTAATACCATCATTCATCTATTGTTTCACTACATTTTATTGCTCGGATTCCTACTAACAAGTATAAGAAAAAATTAGGAATTTTAAATTAGAGTAGGGACAGTGTATAGTGCTGCAATAAAAATTACTGAAACAAGCTAGATCAGAGTTGCATGTATTGTCCAAATACTGTAAAACAACAAGAACTGAACATCCCTACTGTGCATTTTGAGTGTAGCACAGTAAGGATATTCACTTATTTTTGTTTTACAGTATTTGGACATTACGTACTACTCCGATCCAGCTTGTTTCAGTACTTTTTATTGCAGCACTATACACTATCCCTACTTTAATTTAAAATTCCAAATGTTTTCTTTCTTCTTGCTTGTGAATCTTTTTGTAAGCTCATGACCACTAAATAGCCTGCTTTTCACAAAACCAGTCACAATATTTTATAGAGTTAATCACAGCACTATATACTAGATTATGACTCATACAATAACAATTGATTAGTGGTCATGGCTCTACATAAGCCTTCAGACAATAACAGACGTGGATTCGTGCATACTAGACTGATACACGGGCGTGGCTACCATATGCAGTAATTTTACGTAAGTGGGCATGGCTCACAAAAAAGCAGGGTTACGCTATGACAAGTTAGTACATGTCCACATCGTTACACTAATTAATTTAGCATGTGATACCAATCCGGATCACGCCCGGATAATCTGTAAAGTGGGACCTGGATGACCTGACTCAGTTTTAATGCTGTTAATAAACTATATTTATTGACCTACACATTGCTATTTGATCAATATCAACTACATGTACCAACTTCAAAAACCACCAAACCACATGTATTCAAATAGTTTGGTGCAATGCTAAACTAACACACGTGTATTTGAATTGTTAGATGCAATATACACCCGTAGATGGAAGCCCTACTGTAGTCTATTTACACTATCAATGGTAGAACCTTGACTAATGGTCATGGTAAAGGATAAAAGGTAAGACAATAGTGCAAGCATTGTATGTTTATCAATATACTGAAGATTTTTTCTTCATTGAATTAGAAACATTTCTGTGAAAGAAGTAGGGCTGTAGCTTTAGCCAGTTTTGCGCTACACTTGGCTGAAGGTGTCAGGCAGGCAGTTCCATTGATAATTTAAAAAAATTCTGTAGCAACTTGACAGAATCACTTCGGGTTGATCTGAAGGCACTTTTGGGCTTGACTTTACCCAACCAATACTATCAAGTTATTGTGAGGAAAAGTTGAGGCAGGTTTTTGGATTACATTATATCACAGGCCATGCCCACACCTTCGCTGTCCCTACTATACAGTACTATCGTACTGTATGATAAGTTTAGGTATACCAGTTGTTGTTGTTGTTTTTTTATTATAGCATACAGCTATATACACATGTGACTGTTCTATTAGGGTAACTGCTGTGTTAGAGTATCTCAAGTCAGCCTCTTGCCTAGCAAGGAGTATGGACATTATTCCTTATTTTTATATTACATACAGCTAAACCAATAAGAGGTGTGGTCATCGTGTTCAAGTAAATAGATTGTTAAGAGGTGTAGTCTTCGTGCTTGCAACTGTGGTTAGCAAATCCTTGCAAATTGCTATGCGCTTTTGCTCGTTCTCTACAGTGCATTTAAGACATGAGTGTCTTGGTGAAATTCTTCTGTATACCACAAACATAACTGCAAGTAAACACCTATGCAATTTAATTTTATCCACTGTTTGCATATACACAGGTAGAATATTGGTAAGTGCACTTAGCTTAGTGGTCATATCATATGTTTCATAATCATGATGCCCTGTGCTTGGGTGGTGGATTGAATCCATATACGTACTAGTATATTAAAATATATTAATTAAGTAGGGATCCAAGCAATAAAAAGTTGTGAAACAAGAGATGAATGGTGATATTACAGTATGACTCAGTGGGAAAATCCCTGTTATAACGGTTCAATGCCAAAGTAGGGATTTTCCAACACCGAGCTATGCTGTAATACCATCATTATTCTCTTGTTTCACTACTTTTTATTGCTTGGAACCCTACTTCATTTTATAATTTTGTAATATACCAGTTTTTTTTTTTTCTTTTGTTTATTTATTTTTTATTGTTATAGTATACAACACGTTATATAGCAAGCTATACATACATGATTGTTCTACATAATATTATTAGGGTGACTGCTGTATTAGAGTATCTCCAGCCAGCCTTTCACCTACGTACCAGGGGTGTGGCATATTTTCATCATTGTGATAGCATTATCAAACAGTACGGTCGTACCGTTTAAGTAGGAATCCAGGTGAAAAGTTCGCGCGCCGCCAAAAATTCTGCCTTTAAAAATCATTCTAGAGATATCTTACGAGACGAAAATCACCTTTACGGAATAGTACTAGTCCATATAGTACATAAAACAGCATTGAATACAGCAAAACGCTTACAGGTGGCCGGATATTAATTTTAAAAAATTGCCAAAACTCGGAACTTTCTCCTCACTGCCTCACTGCCTCACTGCCTCACTCACTGACCACATTCGCAAGCCTAGAGCTCAAATGAAGCAGCGCACGGCCACCATTTTACACCACAATAACAAACTCACCAGTGGGATGTACCTTTTGGGGTTCCGACGAGTGTGTGCCCTCTGTGCCTTGTCTTTTCTTTTATCTTCAATCAGGCTGCTTGTCTTCTTCTTCATCCAGCGAAACCATATCGAGGCGTTAATTTTCCGTATCAACACTTTCTTTAAACAGCATAATAGACGCCACAAGATTATTCAAGACGCTTAGACTACGCTACTACACGGAGGAATAGATTATATATTCCTTACTGATATAATCTATGACGGAGGGTACTGTACGGAGGTAATGGCATTAGATAGCTTCACGATAGGTTACAAGCTCACGCCCATTCTTCATTCTACGCATTATCGATCTATCGATTGAAACCACGATGACACACCCCTTTTGCACTAGCTGTATTTCAGTGACCACACACCTTCAATTTGGAAGGCTGACTAACATACTCTATAATCGATCGAAACCACGCCCCTTTTTTGGCAAGCGGACATATTGCAGGCTGCCTTGAGATACTCTAACACAGCATTCACCCTAATAGAACAGTCACATGTTTATAGCTAGCTGTATGCCTTAACAAAAAACTAAACAAACTAGTATATTAAAAATTACAAATTTAAAAATAAAGTAGGAATCCAAACGATAAAAAGTAGTGAAACAAGAGAAGAACAATGGTAGTTATTACAGCATAGCTCAGTGGAAAATTCCTACTTTGGCATTTAACACAAAATAATGGCTATATCATGCCAATGTAGAGATTTCCCACCGAGCTATGCTGTAATAGCTACCATTGTTCTTCTCTTGTTTCACTACTTTTATCGTTTGGATTGCTACTTTATTTTTAAATTTATAATTTTTAATATACTAGTGAATATACAGCTAGACCAATAATAACGGGGTGTGTCATTGTGATCGAGTAAATAGATTGTTAAGAGGTGTGGTTTTGGGCGGTGCTCAATCATTATTAATCAACCAAGATTGCGTGGTATTGAACCTATTGTGAAGTTACTGGTATCTACTGAGTGTAAGTGTAAATAAGTTTGCAGCATCTAAATATGCTGCTCAAGAAAAGTGTTGATAGGAAAAGTAATGCCTCAAAATAGTTTCATTGCTTGAAGGACGAAGACAGCCTGATTGAAGATAAAAGGAAAGACAAGGCGCAGAGGCACACACACATTCGTCGGAACCCCAAAAGACACATCCCACTGGTGAGTTTGTTAAAATGGTGGCTGTGCGCTGCTTTGTTTAGCCTCCAGCCTTGTGACTGTGGCCGGAGGAAGGCAGGCAGGCAGGTAGTAACTGCAGCAGCTACAATATCCGTATCATGGACCTACTGTACCTTTGTCTTCCTTTAAGTTTCATTTCTTTTTCCATTGCCGTGTAGATATTGATTGGCAGTAACTCACAGCATGGTTTTATTACTTTATTTTCCCTTGGATTGATTATAGAGGCACTTTTTGTACTGTTCTTCATTTGTAATGCTGTGTAACAGGTGGAACATGGTTGGAGCTGAAGTGAATAGCCGCTTCGCAATTGATAGTCCGGACACGTGTTCAACCGTAATTTCCATAATGATTGGAGGTGCTTCTTATATTTTTCTTCATTAGTCGAAAAATAGGTGGACTACTGCATTTCAGTAATTGATATATGGGATGAACATTCGGTATGTTCCTGGTGCCATTCTTTCCTTTGCTGTGGAATGTGATGTTAATGAATTATGTTACTGCAAACAAACGTAATGAAAATTAGAAAATTTTGTTGAAATCACAAAAAAAGCAATAAAGCAATGGAGATCATCTACACTTGCAGCTGATATTTAATCACTACTTCTGCACATTAACAGGCTGAAATGGGGGAATTAAATGTCAGCTACTGTACTATACAGCTGCACTTGCAGATGACCTCTGTGATCCCTACTCAAATATTCAATTTCTAACTTTCCTTGCATGTATATAAGCTAGGTTAAAAAGCTGTTTGTCTGTGTTTATCACCATTTTTCTCTTTGTAATGCTACTAACTCTGTAACCTAAGCACATATGCACACAGGACCTCATTATGCAGGCAGGCAGGCAGGCAGGCAGGCAGGCAGGCAGGCAGGCAGGCAGGCAGGCAGGCAGGCAGGCAGGCAGGCAGGCAGGCAGGCAGGCAGGCAGGCAGGCAGGCAGGCAGGCAGGCAGGCAGGCAGGCAGGCAGGCAGGCAGGCAGGCAGGCAGGCAGGCAGGCAGGCAGGCAGGCAGGCAGGCAGGCAGGCAGGCAGGCAGACTGGCAAGTAGGAAGGAAGACCGACAAAAAATTAGAGTGTTTTTTACAGTTTTATATCTGGTGGCCTTTGATTGTTTTTATGCTAGCTGTATTTGATGTTAGATGGACTAATTATTCATAATCATTGTGTAAGATGTCACCAAAAAGGCAGCATTTTTTATTTTAGGTGGAGCGCATCATTTTAGGAGCAATCCCTACTTAAACAGTACTTCTGTAGTGTTTTACATGGTATATAGAACCTGCCTATTATCAACTTCCTTAGTACTTTAAGTTTCTATTCTTTTTTGCAAGTACAAAAGACACAAAAATGTGTTTGAAAATAGTAGGTACATAGTGAGAGAACAACAGTGATAGTTTGCATGGAAAACGTGTTACTAAAAGGGTTTCGAAAAGCAGGTAATTACCACTAAAAGGTTTGCAATATCAACAAATGAAGAAAAAAAATACAGTCATCTATCAAACAGTATGGTGGTACTGTTTAAGTAGGGATCCCCCCAAAAGTGATGCTCGCCGCCTAAATGCCTCCTTTAGAAATATTTTATGTGACGAAAGTCAACAATATTTAGTCCATCAGGTAGGCAATACTGTTTTCTTATGCAAAATCTTTCCCTCAAAGCCTTGAAGCTGCCCTTAATTTTCGATCGCATACAAAGGGGACACACCCCTTTTTGATTCGAAGAGTTACGCTATTTCTGATAGTTTACAAGGCTTGTTACATCGATTCTTGACTGATAAACAGCTGTAGCAGCCCTTAGGAAAGTTCCCGGAATGTGGTTTCAGTGACAGGATATGGGCCACACCCCCTTCACTGATGTGAGTTGAAGAACTCTAAAACATTCAGAAAAAAATTTCAGTGAGTAGCATTTATGTTTAATATTTTAGTTTAATACATCTTAATGCGTTTTAGTCCTGTGCGTTGCTTCAAATGGCATTTTTAAAACTGCTGTACTTTTGCTTTTATGGCTACGCGAGTGAATGGCATCTCAAAGCCATGACTCTTGCTCTATATCTCTCAATCGCCTTAGAAAGCAAAGATTTTAATACCACACAGACCTGGGTAGGAATGATTTTAAAACATGCCATATGTTTTTAGTGCTGATATCTACTTCCTGTGGGCTGTAGACGTGCAAAATAAGAAGAAGATGGAAATTTGGGGCAATTTAGGAAATTTTAAAAAACTCCCAAAACCACTTCTTTTGTGTTTTATACTTCCAGGTCAGTCTGTTCAACACTAGAGGAAGGTCTGGAAGGTTTTTGAAACACATCCAAAGCCCAGAAGGCTGCTTTTGGCATGCGTTCTATTAGAGAGTTTTGAAAATTTATGCACTGATCCCTATTATGAACCAGTATCGTGGTTCATGATAAGATGCATCTGCTGAACTCGCAGGGTGGCAATTGAACTCTCCACAGGTGATTGGTTTTTAGCTAAACTTTTTTCAGTGTGACTTTTTGTGGCTAAAATTCTCTACTGGATGACTTGTTTGTAGCTTAACTCTCTACAAGTAACTTGTTTGTAGCTGAACTCTCTACCGGTTATTATGTAGTTGAACTCTTTACAGAGTGAATGTTTGTAGTTAAACTCTCCACAGGGAGATTTGTTTGTAATTCAACTCTCTACTGGGTTACTTGTTTGTCTAACTAGATAACTGGTAAGTAACTGAACTCTCATGGGTTAGATAAACTGCTAACAGTGTGACTTGTTTGTAGCTGAACTCTCTATTCAGGCAGCATCCAGTTTATCTACAGTGTATAATTATTATTATTATTACTAAACCTGGGGCACATACAACCAAGGTCAATCACCAATGGGACAACCTACCAATAAGGCAGTGCATGACCAGCCAGTACAGTGTGTGTGTGTGTATGTTGGCACATAAATGCAATTATAATTAAATGTTTAAGCTTTATTGGGTAATCAAGACAACAGTCACGTGCACTCTAATATAACTAGATGAATTAAAAATTGGAAATTTTAAAATGGGAATAGGGATCGCTGAAAAAAGCCACAAAACAAGAAGGGATAGCTGGGGTGGTAATGTAAACCACAAATCCCTATTTTGACTCTGTCATAAATCTTTAGTTACATGCTCTGTCATTTAGAAGTGAGTAGGGATTTGTGGTTTATATTACCACCGACAGAGAGTCAAAATAGGGATTTGTGGTTTACATTACCACCCCAGCAATATCCCTTCTTGTTTTGTGGCTTTTTTCAGCGATCCCTATTCCTATTTTAAAATTTCCAATTTTTAATTCATCTAGTTTGTATACTTTTTAATTAATCCAGTAATGGATTATGAGATTTCTTTTATTGATAATAAAGACTGTTGTGAATAGTGTAATTTTGCATTCTGCATAGTAACACTGTCAACATTTCAGTACACACATGAAACTGATCAAATTGCAATGTGCATACAGTCTGAGAATCTCCTAATATGAGCTACAATTTACATTACTAGTGTCTTTAATAGCTGTCAAATTCAGTGCAAGGATTGTAGTTATACACTTGACTGCATTATTAGAGTATTTAAGTGACCGCTCTATTAGAGTATTGGATAACCCGCCCACGTACAATAATCACGGAGCGAAAAAAAACCACCTTGCAACAAAGTCATCAGCCCTATACTGAGTTTAATAAAGACAGATTCTATTAGCCACAAGTAGCGCACACCAAAAAACTTAACTCTGAGCGTGATCTTGTATGGCTTCTTGAGCGTAATGGCATTTTGGCAAGAAGAAACGGCCCAGTTTGGGCTGTTTCCATCCGAAAACGAAATCAAAAATAGGTCATGGACACGCACAATGATCCATTCAGCAAGCCTTGCTACTTTTTATCCCAGGATTCTCCTTGTAAACTTCGCTATGCCTGTGAAAGAAGAATAATAATATGAATAATAAGAACTAGACATATTAAAAATTTAAAATAAGAAATAGGGATCGCTGAAAAAAGCCACGAAACAAGAAGGGATCGCTGGGGGTGGTAATGTAAACCACAAATCCTTATTTTGACTCTCTGTCATAAATTTTTAGTTACATGCTCTGTCAATTTGAAGTGAGTCAAAATATCACAATAGGAGTTTGTGGTTTACATCACCACCGACAGAGTCAAAATAGGGATTTGTGGTTTACATTACCACCCCCAGAGATCCCTTCTTGTTTTGTGGTTTTTTTCAGCGATTCTTATTTTAAATTTTTAATATGTCTAGTTTGTGTACTTTTTTCCAAATCCATTTATGGATTATAAGTTAATTGGCACATTAGTATAGTAAGCTAACAGACATTCCTCAGTTTAAAAGGTTAACTCAATAACTAGATGTCTTAATGCATTATTAATTTTGTATTTAGAGAGAGTCAAAATAGGGATTTGTGGTTTACATTACCATTCCAGTAAAATTTTTAATATGTCTAGTTTGTGTACTTTATTCCAAATCCATTTACGGGATTACGTATAAGTTAATTGATACATTAGTGTAGTAAGCTAACAGAGATTCCTTAGTTTAAAAGGCTAACTGATTAGATATGTTAATGCAATCTAAACCAAAACAGCCAAGCTGTAAAAAAAGAGTGCGGCCCCCAAAAAGGCCAGGATGAAAAAAGATGTGAAATCCAAGGTGGCGGCCAAGAAATGGCTGTGATGGTAGATTAATGGCAAAAATTTAATTACGACAATTCATTTGAATTTGCATTGCCTCCTCCACTAGGATTCGGCATCAAATTACCTGAATTGTCATAATTAAATTTTTGCCATTAATCTACCATCACAGCCATTTCTTGGCTGCCACCTTGGATTTCACATCTTTTTTCATCCTGGCCTTTTTGGGGGCCGCACTCTTTTTTTACAGCTTGGCTGTTTTGGTTTAGATATCACTTCTTTTTGTATTGCAAGCCACAAAGCCAGCCATTAACTGGCTTTGGTGCTTACTTTTAATTTTTTTTTTCTTTTCTGCAGGGATTGTGGAACAAGGGAAGAAATATTGTTTACAGTTTTTTGTCTGATTAAAAATATTTGTATATTTAACAATGACTGATAATCATATAATGTAGGTCATAAGGTGACTTCTTATACATAACTGAACTGTAGCTGAAACCCTCATTGTTTGTAGCTGAACTCTTTTCAGAGTGACTCGTTTCTAGCTGAACTCACTACATGATGATTTGTTTCCAACACATATTTCTACAGGGTGATTTGTTTGTAGCTGATCCCTATAGAGTAACTTGTATTTAGCTGATATCTCTACAGGGTGACTTCTTCTACCTGATCTCTCTACAGGGTGGTCTGTTCATAGCTGAACTCTCTACAGGGTGAATTGTTTGCAGCTAAACTCTCTACATGATGGTTCTTTGTAGCTGAACTCTCTACAAGGTAACTTCTTCTAGCTGATCTCTCTACAGGGTGACTTGTTTGTAGCTGAACTATTTGCAGTGTGGTTTTTAGTAGCTGAACTCTCAACATACAAAGGGACTTCTTCTAGCTGGTCTCTCTACAGGATGACTTGTTTCTAGCTGATCTCTCTGCAGGGTAATTGTATGTAGCTGAACTTTCTACAGGGTGATTTTTTTACAGCTGAACTCTCTACATGATAGTTTCTTTGTAGATGAATTCTCTACAAGGTAACTTCTTCTAGCTGATCTCTCTATAGGGCAATTTGTTTTCAGCTGAACTCTCTACAGGATGGTTTCTTTGTAGCTGATCTCTCTACAAGGTGACTTCTTCTAGCTAATCTCTCTACAGAGTGAATTGTTTGTAGCTGAACTTTCTACAGGGTGATCTGTTTGTAGCTGATCTTTCTACAGGGTGAGTTGTTTGTAGCTGAACTATCTGCAGGGTGATTTGTTTGCAGCTGAAAGGTGATCCTTCTAGCTGATCTCTCTACAGGGTGATCTGTTCATAGCTGAACTTTCTACAGGGTGATTTGTTAGCAACTGAACTCTCTACCTGATGGTTTCTTTGTAGCTGAACTCTCTACAAGGTAACTTCTTCTAACTGATCTCTCTACAGGGTGAATTGTTTCTAGCTGAACTCTCCATAGGGTTATATGTTTGTAATTGAACACTCTACAGGATGGCTTCTTTGTAGCTAATCTCTCTACAAGGTGATTTGTTTCTATCTGATCTCTACAGGGTGGCCTGTTTCTGGCCGAACTCTCTACAAGTGATTTGTTTGCAGCTGAACTCTCTACACGGTAGTTTCTTTGTAGCTGAACTCTCTACAAGGTGACTTTTTCGAGCTGACCTCTCTACAGGGTGATTACTTGTAGCTGAACTTTCTACATACAAAGTGACTTGTTCTAGCTGGTCTCTCTACAGCATAACTTCTTTCTAGCTGATCTCACTGCAGGGTGACTTGTTTCTAGCTGAACTCTACCGGGTGATCTGTTCATAGCTGAACTCTCTATAGGATGATTTGTTTACAGCTGAACTATCTACGTGGTGGTTTCTTTGCAGCTGAATTCTCTACAAGGTGACTTCTTCTAGCTGAACTCTCTATAGGGCGATCTTTTCGTAGCTGAACTCTCTGCAGGGTGATTCGTTTGCAGCTGAACTTTCTACATGATGGTTTGTTTGTAGCTGAACACTCTACAATGTAACTTCTTCTAGCTGATCTCTCTACAGGATAACTTGTTTATAGCTGAACTCTCTACAGGGTGATTTGTTTGTAGCTAAACTCTCTACGATACGATTTGTTTGCAGCCGAACTCTCTACATGGTGGTTTCTTTGTAGCTGAACTCTCTACAAGGTATATCTTCTTTTAGCTGATCTCTCTATACAAGGTGACTTGTTTCTAGCTGAACTCTCTACAGGGTGATCCTTTCGTAGCTGAACTCACTACAGGGTGATTTGTTTGCAGCTGAACAATCTACATGATGGTTTGTTTGTAGCTGAACTCTCTACAAGGTAACTTCTTCTAGTTAATTTCTCTACAGGGTGACTTGTTTCTATCTGATCTCTCTACAGGGTGATTTGTTTGTAGCTGAACTCTGTACAGTTTGATTTGTTTGCAGCTAAACTCTCTACATGATGGTTTCTTTGTAGCTGAACTCTCTACAAGGTAACTTCTTCTAGTTGATCTCTCTACAGGATGACTTGTTTCTAGCTGAACTCTCTACAGGATGATCTGTTCATAGCTGAATTCTCTACATGGTGGTTTCTTTGTAGCTGAACTCTTTACAAGGTGACTTCTTCTAGCTGACTACAGGATGATCTGCTCATAGCTGAATTCTCTACATGGTGGTTTCTTTGTAACTGAACTCTTTACAAGGTGACTTCTTCTAGCTGATCTCTCTACAGGGTGATTTGTTTGTAGCTGAATTCTCTACAGAGTGACTTGTTGTAGCTGAACTCTCTACAAGGTGACTTGTTTATAGTTGAATTCTCTTCAGTCTGACTTATAATGTTCTGAATCTCTACAGCAACATATTTGTAGCTGAACTCTCTACAGGGTGACTTGCTTGTAGCTGAATTGTTTATAAGATTTACTGTTTGTAGCTGAACTCCCTACAGAATAACTTACAATGTCATATAATTCTATAATGGAGTAAGTTATAAACATAGCTGAATGTTTTATTAGGGTGACTGTTCTATTAGAGTATATCGATCTCGCATATGCTACACGTAGTTGGCTTTGGAATCATAACTCAGTGGTTTGTAATCTGATTCTTCTGTACTACTGCAAGGACTTTTTATGATAATTATTCCAGCTACACACCAATTTTCAGCTCACTGCTCTAAGCGGTTTGCCAGGTAGGCATGAAAACTGATAGTTTTTTTATTCATAATTTTTATTCATAAAAATCGATCGCGTAATTGTGACATAGGTTGGGTTTTGTGTCATATCTCGATGGCCTTTACCTGGATTCCTTTCAAACCACAAAAAGAGACTCCTACGATAGTTACTCCATCTACATAGCAATTTTCAGCTCATTCCCTCAAGCGGTTTACCCTGTGGGCGTGACAGACCTTCGACCTTATTTTACGCAAATAATCGGTCATAACTCCGTGACTGTTCATCGGATTCCTACCAAACTTGGTACTGAGATTCACCTTAATGAGCCCTTTAAGTGAGCCCTTTAAGTGAACCCTTTAAATTTCAGCCTGATTGGAGCACGCATTCGTGTTTTACGGCGGATTTTGCAAAGTGTGCGAAAAGAAGTAGAAGAAAAAAAAATGAAGAAAAAAAACCCAAACTTTGGCCACTCGTATCTCGGAAATGGCTGGAGCGATTTTCTTTAAATTTGGAATGTGGACTCCCCTACCTAGCCGGCACTTCTGTAGCAATTTTAGTTTCAATCGGATAAGGAATCACGGAGCTACAAAGGTGTGAAAATTGCGTTTACTTTCTTCCTGTAAATATACTCACGGTGTGGCGTGCCGGCATCTTGGGCCGCACGACACACTACCGTGTGTCTTGATATTAATTTTGTAATCTATGATAAAGACTGCATTTTCATCCTGATTTGTACACACACAAAATATAAAGCTGGATACCCAGTCTATACTCAGTGTTTGAGCCATCATCGTCACACTTGGTGCCGTTGCTGAAAACACACTGCTATATGAGCTACCTAACTGTCAGAAGAATTACTGATTGTGCACCTATCATACAGGAGACAGTGTTGATGACAGCACAGGAGACTTGAAGAAGAACAAGATGTCTTAGGTGTTTATTCTAACAGAAAGACAAGAATGAAACTCTATGATACAATTTATAAGAATGGTAACTGTTAGTGTTATAATTCCTGTAGAGTCTAATTTTTTTTTTTCAAAAAGAGAAGATAAATTTTCAGGTGATATAACGATGCATACATCAAGCACATGCATTATAGGTGTAGAGTTCTCTAGCAGAATAGGTAGTGAAGAGATAGCTATATACATTGTAGCTGTAGTGCTATTATTGTAGTGATGACGCTTTACAACACCTTTGTATAAATGCATGTATGAACAGGGCTGAATACAGCAGCAACACTGTGAGTTGGTATTAATCAAGCAAATAGGAGATGGCTAGGCTTGGCCGAAAAGTCTTCCTATGCCGGTGTCTGCATGTACAAATCACAATGTCACTACTAGTGGCCAGTGCATGGCATAGCCAGTCTTACATGATTACCAGGGATTTGGCAGTCATTACCCATGCAGGAGTATTTTAAACTGGCATATTGAGTTTTAATTGGCAGGACTTAGACTGGGCTCTAGCCCTGGAAAGCCTAGAAAGTCTGGTTAGCATGTGGTCATAGCTAAATGTTTGCAACTGTCAATGTCACTAGCTGATCGGAGAATGTGCTAAAATAAGTACACAGTAGCTAGTTAGTGACATAAGCACAGTAGCACACAATCCTCCCATATAAGACTGTCAGGCTTCACATTCTGTAAGTTGTTCATGACATGGATACCATATGGGAGGGTTGTTGATGGTATGTGGTTAGACCACAAAATATTTTAAATGGTAGGACACCCCACCCAACCTTTTTTTGCGTGTGAAAAGCAGCCATGATATCAGTGCTACCATTTATCTTCCACCTATAATGGACAAACAAAGCACTCACTGCGATGCCCGGCTAGGAAGAAGAATAAATTGGATGCCTTGCATGTGCGCTTGAATGGCTTCTCGTAGCAAAGATGGGCAGCTCACTAGAGACCCTATTACGGCGATCTTGTAAGGTAAAAGAGTGCTGCACAACTTCAATGTGCCATCTATTAACGTTATAAATACCATAGTCGAACAATACGCATCTTGAGTACACAAGATCCCATAATTTTGTTCTTCTATGGCTTCTTCCATATACAGAACAACAGGCAATGGCGAAGAAGAACTTAGAAATTTATCGAGGTGGAGGCCGGTTAGCGATCTGTGGAGCACGGGTTAATTAATGGGTCATGGACACACGGAAGGACTCAGTGAGTAAGGCTGTGTAGTTTTTATTGCAAAAAAAATGGAAGCCTTGGGCTGTACACGAGTGAAACAAAATAATAATATGAATAATATGAACAATTCGCGTAAAATTCGCAATTTTTGAATGTTTCCAAATTTCGTCTAGACCATTTTTACTGCTATATCACAATTTTTCTGAGTTCAGTGTTTGATAATAAGCCTTCCGAGGGTTATTCTATGCTCCAGTCTGCTTTCTAAGGCTGGTTTTAGGTGACTGCTCTATTAGGATTTTCAAAAATTCCACTGCGATCCCTATTATGAACCCACTATCGTGGTTCATGATAATATGAACAAACTGGCAAATTTCAGTGTTGTCTGAAATACACATACTGTTTCCTTTCCACTTGATACTTACTAGTGGACCAATACTCATTGCAAAGAACCACTAGAGGGTTGTTTTGAGTTGAAGGATGCTTTTCAAGGTGGTTTTTAGCTGTGCGTTCTATTAGGATTTTTGCAAAAAACATGGGCGATCCCTATTATGAACCCACTATCGTGGTTCATGATTATATACATATATAGCAGGCTCTCAGAATTCATACTGACCAGCAAATGCTTAATTAAGTCTAGGATATTAATTTATGCATTTGTACACAATTTGTGTCCTCCTCATGTGATACCAGTTGTTTAAATGAGGATGGATCAGGGTGATGGATTAAGACATGGCTGAAGTTGCCTAGGGCAGACCACAGTGATATCTGGGACAAAAGAAGCCATTATGTGTCGCACACAACCATTATCTGACTCATCTGCTAAGTTACATTTTTAAGTATGAGATGAGCCAATATGCCAAAAAAACGGTCACATGGTGTCTTGGATACACTGCGAGATGAATTAAAGTGTGTAGCAGATCGCTGTGAAAGGTGGCAGTGCCTTCAAAGGAATACTCATGGATATGGCACATCAGTGATGTACGTGTGGACACTGAATGGTAGCTACAGTAGTGATTGGCACTTCACAGCTACAGGAGACATTATTTTATTTATTGTTACTGGGTAGTTAATTACAAACACAGTACAAACAAACAATGCAAACAGTATTACAACATGAAACATCCTCTACCTCAGTTAATAATCAGCCTGAACACATGTGCTGGCAGCTGGCATGGTGACTGTGACTTGGGATGTTACAGTGGCGCCTGGCACTTGTTCGAACACTTAGAAAATGAAGATCTGGGCACAAACAAATAGTAGACAAGTTAGTAGTAGACCTGCGGATGGTTGCTCGTGGTCACTAATCTTCTCCTCAGCCTTTGGAATCATGGGTGTGGTACTGAGCATTATTTAGAATTACATGTTTGCTCAACTCATCAGTACAAACAGGCATAATTATTATACATTTGCAGGGGCGGATCCAGAGTTTGGAAAGAGGGGGGGCACCTTTCTGAAAAACAGTTGAAGACCAAAAAAACTTGCTGAAAACCAGTTGAAGACAAAAAAAAAAAAAAAAAAAAAAAAAAGGTCACGACAGTAATAGTTAGTTATCCTTACCAACTATATCAATCCTATTTATAGCTTCATAGGTAAGCTACACTGCCTCATGAACATTGTGAATGCTTTATTAGAGTAATTGACTGCTCTATTAGAGTATCTCGATCTTGTATGCAATTTCTTGAAGGGAGGGGGGGGGGCATTTGCCCCAAATGCCCCATCCTGGATCCGCCACTGATTTGTGCCTTTGTTCACTGGTGATTCGAACCCGAAGTTCATAGGCCTTGTAGTTTTTCACAAACATTATTTATTTATTCATTATTATTATTATTTACCAGCTAGATGAATAAAATATTGGAAAATTTAAAACAGGAATAGGGATCGCTGAAAAAAGCCACAAAACAAGAAGGGATCGCTAGGGTGGTAATGCAAACCAGAAATCCCTATTTTGACTCTCTGTCATAAATCTTTAGTTACATGCTCTATCATTTTGAAGTGAGTCAAAATGGGGATTTGTGGTTTACATTACCACCGACAGAGAGTCAAAATAGGGATTTCTGGTTTGCATTACCACCCCAGCGATCTCTTCTTGTTTTGTGGCTTTTTTCAGCGATCCGTATTCCCATTTTAAAATTTCTAATTTTTTATTCATCTAGTTTGTGTACTTTCTATTAATCCAGTAATAGATTATGAAAAATACTGCTGTAAATAGTGTAATTTTGCTTTCTGCATAGTAACACCGTCAACATTTCAGTACACACATGAAACTGATCAAAATTGCAATGTGCATACAGATTGAGAGTCTCCTAACATGAGCTACAATTTACATTACCGGTGCCTTTAATAGCTGTCAAATTCCGTACAAGGATTGTTGTTATACACTTGACTGCATTATACATCAGGGTGAACTCCCTTCAGACTGGAAAAGGGCATATGTAACACCAGTATACAAGAAAGGCCCGAGTACTAATCCATCGAACTATAGACCTATATCATTGACTAGTATTTGCTATCATCTCCTCAGCAATATCTTCTCACACTATTGACTACAATATCATGTGTACAAATTAACATGGATTTCTTTGATTGATAATGAAGACTGTGGTGAATAGTGTAATTTTGCATTTTGCATAGTAACGTCGTTAATGTTTCAGTACAAACATGAAACTGATCAAATTGCAATGTGCATGACTGAGAGTCTCCCAATATGAGCTACAATTTACATTACTGGTGCCTTTAATAGCTGTCAAATTCAGTGCAAGGATTGTTGTTATACACTTGACTGCATTATTAGAGTATTTACATGACTGCTCTATTGTAGTATTAAATCTAGTATAATAATATTGTAGTATTTATATAATATATTATATTATATATTATATATATTTATTATATTATTATATATTATTATTATATACTATTATATAATATGTAATATAATAATATTGTAGTATTTAATGTAGCCCACATACAATAATCACGGAGTGAAAAAAACCACCTTGGAACAAAGTCATCAGCCCAGATTAAGCTTCCTGGCCTATACTGAGTTTAATAAAGACAGATTCTATTAGCCACAAGCTGCGCACATAAAAAAAACTGAACTTTTTGTGCGATCTTGTATGGATTCTCAAGTGTAATGGTGTTTTGGCAAGAAGAAATGGCCCAGTTTGGGCTGTTTTCATCCAAAAACGAAATCAAAAATAGGTCATGGACATGCACAATGATCCAGTCAGTAAGCTTTGCTACTTTTTATCCCAGGATTCTCCTTGTAAACTTCGCTATGCCTGTGAAAGAATAATAATAATAATATTATGAATAAGAATAATAACTAGACATATTAAAAATTTAAAATAAGTAATAGGGATTGCTAAAAAAAGCCACGAAAAGGATCGCTGGGGTGGTAATGTAAACCACAAATCCCTATTTTGACTATCTATAAATGCTCCATTTGAGTATAAAGAGTCAAAATAGGGATTTGTGGTTTACATTACTACCCCAGCAATCCTTTCTTGTTTTGTGGATTTTTTTAGCGATCCCTATTTCTTATTTTAAATTTTTAATATGTCTAGTTTGTGTACTTTTTTCCAAATCCATTTATGGATTATAAGTTAATTGGAACATTATAGTGTAGCCTAAGCTAACAGAAATTCCTCAGTTTAAAAGAGTAACTCATTAACTAGATATCTTAATGCAATATTAATTTGTAATCTATGATAAAGACTGTATTTTCATTCTGATTTGTACACGAACAAAATAATAAGGTAGGATATATCCTAGTCTACTCAGTGTTTCAGCCATCATCGTCACACTTTGTGCCATTGCTGAAAACACACTGCTATACGAGCTAGCTACCTGTCAGAAGAATTACTGATTGTGCACCTATCATACAGGAGATAGTGTTGATGACGGCACAGGAGACTTGAAGAAGAACAAGATGCCTTAGGTGTTTATTCTAAAAGAAGGAAAAGAATGAAACTCTATGATACAAGTTATAAGAATGGTAACTGTTAGTGGTATAATTCCTGTTGAGTCCATTTTTTTAAAAAAAGAGAAGAACGACGCATACATCAAGCATGTGCATTATAGATGTAGAGTTGTCTAGCAGAATAAGTAGTGAAGAGATAGCTATACATTGTAGCTGTAGTGCTATTATTGTAGTAATGACGCTTACAACACCTTTGTACGAGTTGCACGTATGAACATGCAAGGCTGCATGCAGCAGCAACCGTGTGAGTTGGTGTTAATCAAGCTAAATAAGAGGAGATGGCTAGGCTTGGCTGAAGTCTTCCTATGCCGGTGTCTGCATGTACAAATCACAATGTCACTATACTAGTGGCCAGTGGCGTAGTCAGTCTTATATGATTACCAGGGATTTGGCAGTCATACCCATGCAAGACTACTTTAAACTGGCATATTGAGTTCCAATTGCCAGGACTTAGACTGGGCTCTAGCCCTGGAAAGCCTAGGTGTAGCCTGCTAGCAGCAGTGTATCATAATGTGGAACACCATAGGTATAGTCAGCAAATTTAAGTCTGGTTAGCATGAGTTCATAAATGCTTGCAACTGTTAATGTCACTAGCTGATCAGAGAATGTGCTAAAGTACACAGTAGTTAGTTAGCACAGTAGCACACAATCCTCCCATATAAGACTGTCAGGCTTCACACCCTTAAGTTGTTTATGACATGGATACCATATGGGAGGGTTGTTGATGATATGTGGTTAGACCACAAATACGTAATGTAAGTTATTTATAGATTGTAATCACGTGATTATGCCACACTTGTACATGTGATCATTAAGAGTTGTAGTGTGATATTTGTATCGTATTCCTCCCGAGTAATCCTACGCGTATTGAGCAAACCAGTGTTCTTATCGTGACATTCCCTCACATTTTTTGGTGCTGTGACTAGTCCGCTACGCATTCAACGGTTTGTTCATGGAGGAACTCAAGAAACTTCGCGCCTCTCGTCGCGCAGACCGATCACATCTTACGAAGACTCTCACAAGCGTCACAGAAGTACTAGAGAAGGGCAGTAGTGAGCCACTAACAGACCTTTAAGCGATCACTTTGACCACCACGTTGGAAGGTTTGCAATGCAGGAAAGAAATTTTGACAAACCTCGATAGAAAAATAACAGTGCTGATTGAACAAGAAGAAGAATTAGAGACAGATATAAACGAGTGCAAAGAAATTCAAACCAATATCGTCGAAAAGATTGCTCAACTTCAGTTTCTACTTTGCTCTCACACAACTCGTCCTTCAAAACCAGTATCGCCTGCAGTTACAGATGTTCCGACGACCTCAATACTGCCAGTCACCCCTCAACCTACAAACACTAGCTCACAGTCTGTCACTGAACAAGGAGACTTAATTCACATAGAAGACACTCCATAACAGCCACCCACTGATTGAACAGCCACTACACCCCCACAGAACACAGTCTCTGGATACAACGTGAGTCGTCTACCTAAGCTTAACATTCCAATGTTTACTGGAGACCCCCTAATGTGGCAACCATTTTGGGACAGTTTTGATGCGGCCATCAACTCAAACCCTGTATATTAAGCAATGTACAAAAACTGAATTATCTCAGAGCTCAATTACAAGGGGACGTGGCCAGAGTGATATCAGGTTTTCCTCTCACCAATAACAATTATTTACCATCAGTTGAATTGCTTCGTAGTCGATTTGCTCAACCTCACAAGTTGGTCAATGCTCATATGCAGGCACTCATCAACCTACCAAGCCCTAGTACAACAGGGGACTTTAAAAAGTTTACATTTGGTTCAAAAAGAACTATTGTAATACTATTGGTAATACTATTAGTAATTACCATTGGTTTTTTGATTGACTTAGTAATTACAATAGTAATTATGATTGCTTGTGTTGTGTTGTATGTTGTACAGGTATTGTTTTGTTAATTGACTGCTACATGACAGCTACTGAGTTACAAATTTCACTGGCCTTGGTGTTATCAAGCTTGTTGCCAGCTGGTAGTTGCACATTTAATGTGTTCTTGCCCCTCTCTGTGTGGTTGTGCATGCAACTGGCAACTAGACTTGTTTTGTTTCAAATATGTAAACATATGTAGACATGATAGTAATTATGATATGTTTGGTTTTTACCATTACAAAGGTCATCGTAAAACTATTACATTACAATGGTCTTTACAAAACCAAATGTAAACTTTTTAAAGTCACCTACTGTAACTCTCACTAGCCTGCAACAGTTTCACGATTCTATTGAGAGCCACACCAGAAGCCTTACTGCACTTGGAAAGAACAGTGACTCCTACGGTGATTTACTTGTGCCCATCACTCTTGGGAAACTGCCTACTGAGATTAAGAGAAACCTAGCCAGAGAGCGGCAAAGTGAAGAATGGACACTTAGTGAGCTACAATGTGCACTATTTGTGGAAATTCGTATTCTAGAAACCACTACATCTACTTCCCACAAGCATCCTACTGCTTCATTCCTTGATAACGCCCATAACACTAGTAACCCAGAGATCAAGAGGAAGTATCCGTGTGTTTATTGTTCTGGTTCTCACCCTCCATCCAATTGTGTAGCCATTACTGACCCTAAGAAACGTTTGGAGATAGTCAAACAACAACGACTGTTCTTTAACTGCCTAGCTCATCACAAGAGCTCACAGTGCTAATTGAAGAACCGGTGCCGCAACTGCAAACGTAAGCACCACACAAGTCTTTGCACAGCTGTTGATAGTGAGATAAGTTCCAAGCAACGACAACCACCACCAACTGTAGTACCACCTCCTACCACTGAGACTACTACACATAATCCAGCTTTGCCAAACACTGCAGTTACCACCATTTCCTCTACCTCACAAGAGACAATACTTCACTCTAACAACAGAAACTTATGTTTACTCAAAACTGCTGTTGCCACTGTTTCCAGTTCTAATTATCGTGCTGAAGCAAATGTTTTATTTGACGAAGGCTCACAGCGATCTTTCATGTCACAGTCTCTGGCAAACACTTTACAGTTACAGTTACAGCCACTCAAGAAAGAGATGATTTATCTCAGTGTTTGCATCACAGACACCATCACCTCAACATTTGAAAGTAGCAAAGATCTATCTTGAAACTAAGACTGGCATCAAGCTACCATTATCTGTTCTGATCGTACCAACCATTGCTGCCCTTTTTCAAAACGCTGTTCAATCGTAACTTACCCAGTTACCATACCTACAAGGGCTTACAATTGCCCACCCAGTTACCTCTGAGAACGAATTTGAGTTGTCATTGCTTATCGGAGCAGATCATTACTGGGACGTCATCGAAGATCACATCATCCGAGGAAATGGACTCACAGCCATGAAATCGAAATTAGGATATGTACTTTCAGGGCCACTCCCACAATCTGTTGACACAACCGCAAGTGCTCTCCACATTGCTGCTCTACAGACCAACGAATAAGACTTGCAAAGATTCTGGGCTATTGAGGCATCTGGTACATCACCTTCCTGTAACACTGACAATGAACCCATACAGTCCTACATTGACTCTTGTATTTTGAGAAATGATGATGGATCCTATACTGCAAGATTTCCGTGGAAGGAAAATCATCCTACCTTACCAAGTAACAGATCTACATGTGAGAAAAGAACACGCTCCCTAGTTAATAAGTTAGTGCAAACTCCTAAACTATTACATGTTTATGACAGCATCCTGAATGAACAAGAACAACGAGATTTTATTGAACAAGTATCAACACCAACGTTCACCAAGAATTGTCACTACATACCACATCATGCAGTCAGAAAAGACTCAACTACAACGCCAATAAGAATCGTTTACGACTGCAGCTGTCATGAATCCAAGGACTCACCAAGCTTAAATGATTGTTTAGAGGTTGGCCCACCGTTTCTTACTGACATGTGTTCTGTTCTCCTTAGGTTCAGAGGTCACAGTTTTGGTATCTCAACAGACATTGAGAAGGCCTTCCTTCACGTCCAGCTCCACCCCCATGACAGGGACTTCACAAGATTCCTATGGCTGTCAGGTGTAACCAATCCCAACAGTGAGTTCAAGGTGTACCGTTTCAAAGTAGTATTGTTTGGTGCAACCAGTTCACCATTTATGTTACATGCTGCACTGTTTCACCACCTACAACAATCAAACACTCTAACAGCAGCTAACATGCTAAGAAATCTGTATGTTGATAACATAATCACAGGATGTACTACACCACAGCAAGCCACTCAGTTTTATCATGAATCTAGATGCATTATGTCTGAGGCAAGATTTAATCTTCGAGCTTGGGCATCCAATTGTACGCAACTCAACACTCTAGCACAACAGGAGAACGTGGCTGATAGCACTACCTTAGTCAATGTACTTGGATTGCAGTGGGACACTGTTACTGATAAACTTCACTTTATCCCAAAGATGATCCTTCCTCAGAACCACACTACTGTTGTAGTCACAAAGCATCAGGTACTCCAGCAATCATCAAGAGTGTTTGATCCCTTAGGTTACCTGGCTCCAGTCACAGTCCAGGCTAAACTGTTCCTTAAGAAACTCTGGCAACAGAAGATCAGTTGGGATGACCCACTGGAGAACAGCCTTAAGGATGAATGGCTTACCATAGCCCATGAAATTGAAGATGCCACCATTGTTTCCATGCTGAGACATTATTCTGCTACTAACAGTTCTGATACAAGTCTACAACTACATGTTTTTGCTGATGCCAGTTTGAAAGCTTACGGAACTGTGGCTTTCAAACTAACTTCACAGCTGGAGACAAAGTAAACTTCATTATTGCCAAGTCCCGAATAACACCAGTAAAGACTTTGACTTTACCAAGATTGGAGCTGATGGCTGCCGTACTTGCTAGCAGGGTAAGCAAGTTTATTGTTAACTCCTTGTCATTACAGGCCATAGCACTACACCTTTGGTCAGACAGTCAGATCGTCCTCTACTGGATTCAAAGTAATAAGCAGCTTCCCTCCTTCGTTTCTCACCGTGTCACTGAGATTAAGGATCTTACCAGCAATGCACCGTGGAGATACTTCCCAACTGATGACAATCTGGCTGACCTTCTGACCAGGGGACTGAGTTCACACGTACTGAAGTAGTCTACACTTTGGTCATCTGGCCCATCATGGCTTACAAGAGACACCCTTTGGCCAACATGGCAGTCCTCACCAGATATTCAACTTCATGCTGCTGTAATCACTGCTGAAGAATTTACTCCATCTCAGCCTACTACTGAACCATTGGGACTACACTGTGTCATTGATCTGAAGAAGTTCAGCAGCCTTGGTAAGCTTGTTGTCACCACTGCTTATGTCCTCTGTTTCATAGCAAACTGTAAACCTGGTGTAACCAAGCAAACAGGAACACTGACACCACAAGAACTATATCATGCCAAGATGAAATGGGTGAAGAACTGTCAACCTCAAGTGTACGGAAAAGAAATATCCAGTCTCATGTCCACTTCCAAAAGAAGCAAACAATTGACATTGTTGTGACAGTTATGTCTTTTCCTTGATGATGATGGTTTTATCCGATGTGGAGGGAGAATTCATAATGCACTGCTGAGTCAACTTACCAAGTTTCCGTACTTATTACCACCTAAACACCATCTTACCGCCCTCGTCGTACTCAATACTCACATCAAACTGTACCACACTGGTGTCAATAGCACAGTTACTGCTATAAGACAAGAGTATTGGATTCCCACAGCAAGACAATATGTTAAGAGCTTACTGTGCTGCTGTACCATATGTAAGAGACATCAGGGAAAGCCATACATGGCACCAGATTCAGCACCTCTTCCACAATCTAGAACACAAGATTTACCCCCATTTACAGTATCTGGAGTAGACTTCACTGGGGCACTCTATGTCACTGGGGCACTCTATGTCCAACAAGGCAGAGATGAGATGAAGGTTTATATCTGTTTATTTACGTGTGCCACAACCAGAGCTATACACCTGGAAGTAGTCACCGATCTGTCAACTGAAACATTTTTACTTGCTTTTTGCAGATTTACCAGTCGCAAGGGTTTACCTCAAATTGTTATTTCCGACAATGCATCCACTTACCTGTCGGCTGCGGAGGAAATAACTGAGCTGTTCAATTCAATAGATCTAGCAAACACTCTGAGTAAACAAGGAGTAACCTAGAAGTTCATATCAAAGAGGGCCCCCTGGTATGGGGGATTCTGGGAGAGGTTGATCGGGCTAACGAAGAGCTGCCTTAAGAAAGTCTTGAGTAGAGCACACATTAATCTCCTAACCCTGCAAACTCTAGTGGTAAAAATTGAAGCCATACTAAATGACCGACCGCTCACCTATGTCTCAAGTGATGTCAGGGACCCAGATCCGTTAACACCAGCTGATTTACTTTATGGAAGACGTATCACCTCTCTACCCTACAGACATGTTGAGGAAGATGAACTGACAGATCCTACTATTGGAAATGAAGCACAGATCCGGAAGAGAGCTAAGAAACAGGCACTGATCATAGAACATTTTCATTCCAGATGGAAGCACGAATATCTGACATCGTTAAGAGAATCCCATAAGACTTCCGGCAACAACCAACAGAAGGTCAAGACAGGTGACATTGTGTTAATACATGATGATAAACGCCGTGTGGACTGGAGATTAGTTGTCATTGAAGAGTTGATACCTGGTGGTGATGGATTGATTCGTGCAGCAAACATACGTACCTCAACTGGTAAAACAAACAGACCGATCACCAAGTTATACCCACTAGAAGTCAACACTAATGTGGATTCTACTGTACCTGAAGTGACCAATGCGAAATCTGATGATTCTACTTGTAGCAGCAAGAGATGTACTACTGACTCCTCCACTTTACCTGATAGTCGTCCTCAGAGAGATGCAGCCAGAAGGGGAAGAATGCGAGTTTCAGAGTGGACCAAAATTCTACGCTCCCCCTGGAGGATGTCGAGATGAACTAGTCACATTTATTATTAGTAGTAATCGTAGAATACGTAATGTAAGTTATTTATAGATTGTAATCACGTGATTATGCCACGCTTGTACATGTGATCATTAAGAGTTGTAGTGTGATATTTGCATCGTCTTCCTCCCGAGTAATCCTACGCGTATTGAGCGAACCAATGTTCTTATCGTGACATTCCCTCACAAGCGCTACCATTTATCTTCCACCTACAATGGACAAACAAAGTACTCACTGTGATGGTTAAGAAGAAGAATAAACTGGATGCCTTGCATGCGTGCTTAAATGACTTCTCGTAGCAAAGACGGGCAGCTCACTAGAGACCCTATTATGGCGATCTTGTAAGGTAAAAGAGTGCTGCACAACTTAGATCTGCCATCTATTAACGTTATGAAGACTATAGTTGAACAACACGCATCCCCAAGTACACAAGATCCCGTAATTTCGTTCTTCTAAGGCTTCTTCCATATACAGAACAGCAGGTAATGGCGAAGAACTTAGAAATTTATCGAGGTGGAGGCCGGTTAGCGATCTGTGGAGTATGGGTTAATTAATGGGTCATGGACACGTGGAAGGACTCAGTGAGTAAGGCTGTGCAGTTTCTATTGCAAAAAAATGGAAGCCTTGGGCTGTACACAAGTGAAACAAAATAATTATACAACCAAGTACTAAGAATAATACGAAATGTGATTAAAATTACGTCATTAATAATGAATGAATAAATAAATAACTAGACATATTAAAAATAAGAAATAGGGATCGCTAAAAAAGCCACGAAACAAGAAGGGATCGCTGGGGTGGTAATGTAAACCACAAATCCCTATTTTGATTCTTTATACCCAAATGGAGCATTTATAGATAGTCAAAATAGGGATTAGTAGTTTACATTACCACCCCAGTGATCCCTTCTTGTTTCGTGGCTTTTATAGATAGTCAAAATAGGGATTTGTAGTTTACATTACCACCCCAGTGATCCCTTCTTGTTTCGTGGCTTTTTTTAGCGATCCTTATTTCTTATTTTTAATTTTTAATACGTCTAGTTTGTGTACTTTTTCCAAATCCACTTATGGAATTATAAGTTAATTGGAACATTATAGTGTAGCCTAAGCTAACAGAGATTTCTCAGTTTAAAAGGGTAACTCATTAACTAGATATCTTAATGCAATATTAATTTGTAATCTATGATAAAGACTGTATTTTCATTCTGATTTGTACACGAACAAAATAATAAGGTATATATTAATTCCTAGTCTACTCAGTGTTTCAGCCACCATCGTCACACTTTGTGCCATTGCTGAAAACACACTGCTATATGAGCTAGCTACCTGTCAGAAGAATTACTGATTGTACACCTATCATACAGGAGACAGTGTTGATGACGGCACAGGAGACTTGAAGAAGAACAAGATGCCTTAGGTGTTTATTCTAAAAGAAGGAAAAGAATGAAACTCTATGATACAAGTTATAAGAATGGTAACTGTTAGTGTTATATTTCCTGTAGAGTCCATTTTAAAAAAAAGAGAAGAACGATACATACATCAAGCATGTGCATTATAGGTGTAGAGTTGTTTAGCAGAATAGGTAGTGAAGAGATAGCTATACATTGTAGCTGTAGTGCTATTATTGTAGTGATGACACTTACAACACCTTTGTATAAATGTACGAGTTGCATGTATGAACATGCAATGCTGCATGCAGCAGCAACGGTGTGAATTGGTGTTAATCAAGCTAAATAGGAGGAGATGGCTAGGCTTGGCTGAAGTCTTCCTATGCTTGTGTCTGCATGTACAAATCACAATGTCACTATACTAGTGGCTAGTGGCATAGCCAGTCTTATATGATTACCAGGGATTTGGCAGTCATACCCATGCAAGACTACTTTAAACTGGCATATTGAGTTTCAATTGCCAGGACTCAGACTGGGCTCTAGCCCTGGAAAGCCTAGGTGTAGCCTGCTAGCAGCAGTGTGTCATAAAGTGGAACACCATAGGTATAATCAGCAAATTTAAGTCTGTGTTCATAAATGCTTGCAACTGTCAATGTCACTAGCTGATCAGAGAATGTGCTAGAGTAAATACACAGTAGTTAGTTACAGTGACATAAGCACAGTAGCACACAATCCTCCCATATAAGACTGTCAGGCTTTACACCCTTAAGTTGTTTATGACATGGATACCATATGGGAGCAGAGGAGGTCGGAAGCGGTCTCACGTGACTTGATGTTTTACATTGTGAACTTAAATATGCATATTTATTACTTACAAATATCATAAACACAGAGATTTGGTAATCACAAAACCAAAGATATGATTATCCCCGTTCATCCCCACCATTTAAAATGTTAAAACGTTGGTAAAAGTTGACTGGATCACGTGAATATCTGCAAATGGCGGAACTGAATTGCGCCAGATCAGTGACACCGGTACAGGACCACGAGAACTGTTTTACCAAGGGTGTAACAGTTGGGAAACGACTCAGGAGCTCTCCTACAGGCTGTACTCCTAGCAGGCAAGAGAAAAGAGCTCCACTGAGAAGCCTGGAAAACCATGAGGCCCAGCAGGAGGTTCGAGAACTACCTCGTGGCGACGTTCCTCAAGAGCTTCAGTCTACCCCAGTTGGACTGCAGCCAAGAACACTGATTAGCTCTACTGGGATCATTACACGTGATTCAAAGGAGAAATGGACCGAAGAAGAACTGAAAGCACTTGCAGAATTTATATTGTTTCACACACCAGGTGAAAGATGGCCAGCTCACAAGCACCAGGAGTTCTGGATCAGCGCCAGTGATTACATAAAGCACAGGGCTAATACACCTGGTGTATACAGAAGTGGTATGTTATAAACCCAAACAATCTCTGAAGTTTAATTAGTTTTTTTTTGTTACAGTTAATGCTCTTCGGGGCAGAGTTACAGGCTGGCTAGCCAAGAGGTATTCACAGAGTACTGTTCGCCAATGATGCTTTTATGTCAAAACTGTATTATAATTTTAGGTACAAAACACCCAAGGACGCAGAAGCATGGTGTTGTGGACAGTCTGTTCCTAATGCTATTATGCAAGCATCAGTGTCTCATACTGTACAATCAGAAAGTATACAGACAACCCCTGTGGATTTAGCTTTAGTACAGTACATGTTCAACCAATTACAAGCAGAATGTCAACTAGCAGCTTTATCAGAACTATTCTCATCCTATATGAATCAGTTTGCCCTTGCAGTTCCCAATGACTTTCTGAGCAATGCTGCAAATGCAATGGTACAGCTATCGGATGCTGGACGGACAAACATTCTGTACAATCTTGCAAAGGGAATAGGAACTAGTCTCGTGCCCAGACCACTTTTTTTCTTTTTGTGTGGGGGCGGAGAAAAAAAGGGTCTGGTGGATCTCCAATACATTTTTTGTGCAGCCGGATCTACAACTTTTGGGGATCGTTTATTAGTGGTGATGAATAGCAAAGGTTTGTTAATGAAGCAACAATAGGAATACGGCATGCGTCTGCTTGGAAAGGCTGCATCCTTGGGTGCGTGCGCCGTATTTCCTATTGTTGCTTTGTTAACAAGCCTTTGCTATTCATCACCACTAATCAACGATCCCCAAAAGTTGTAGATCCGGCTGCACAAAAAATGTATTGGAGATCCACCAGACCCCTTTTTTCTCCGCCCCCACACAAAAAGAAAAAAAGGGGTCTGGGCACGAGGACCCTTAGGCTGGACGAAAGTGATTCTCGTTTCCCCATCAATTGAATGCCTATCGGGCTTGTTGAGTATATTGCACAATTTTTTGCTGTTGACAATTTACAGCAGGTAAACTATTCATGGTTTTATGCACCTGTCAAAGTCAAGACCCACTCCCTGGGGTCCCCATACACCGACTGGGGATTTGACATCTACGGCTTGCCCCACCCCTGGGACTTTTGACGGCGGCAGTTTCAGAACCAAAATTTTTTTATAGGTAAATCAAATCCCCTATATAAACCCCTCTTATGAGGTGGGGACACAGTGGGGAATTGGCCAGCTTCTTTGCCCCACCCCCAGGGAATTTGACACTAGAAATTGTCAAAACCCCTCTATTGCATCACTCCTCCTGGGGGCAGGGGATAACATTGATAGGTACATTATTACTATATATATATATTTATATTACACACAGGTATCTTGTCCAGCTGATTACCATCTATGGCAACAAACTATGTATGTAAACTTTGGACAGAAATGGGTCAGACTACATCGTGGACCTATGTGGTGTTCAGTGCCATCAACTCAGGACTCAGAAGGAGCATGCTACAGTACATCTCGGAGTCAGAAGACTATGGAGGTATAAATACTTGACATAATGTGTTCTGATATTATTAATGTGCCAATTGTGTAGGCTTTGGTTAACATACCTGCAGTTTCAGAGAGGTCCTTAAGGTATGATTTTTCAATGAGCGACACCACAGTAGACTCTCGGATACACACTATTTTTTGACCTGTGACTTATTGAGTTTTAGGTGAAAGTTCTTGATGAAGCTGCTAAGTGTAATCCGGGGGGGCATGGTGGTGGTTGAAAGCAGATGGATGTGACATTGTGAAGGGCCTGAAGGAATCCACCAAGCTTCAATGGAGTGGAGATGTAGATTTAGCTGATGGAGCCCTCCAGAAGCAGTACAAAGCATATAAGCAACGTTTAGAGGAGACAAAGGAAATTGGCCTTAGGAGAGAAAGTACAGTGCAGGATTTGGCTTCGATTTTGAGCTCTCTCAGTACAGATTTAGAATTTGTTCAGTCAGGTATGCATTATTACATGCAAATTGCCTGATGATTAAATCGACTTATTTGTAGAGTTGGTCAAGTCCAATGATTCGTATTCAGAGAAAACTGTATCTTCAAGGCAGAACGAGAAAGAGGTGATAATTTTAGCTTGGAAAATTAAAGAGCTGACTGAGCTTGGTGAAGTAGGAAGACAGTTGTTCAATGAGATCAGGGTTTTGAAAGACAAGATCCAGAGGCCAAACCTTGAAAGTGATGAAAATGTTCCTAGTCAGTTGAGGTCAATACGGCAAAGGCTAGTCACTGTGATTAAGGGTGTGACTCGACATCAGCGGACTGCAGCTTCACACATATTGGTCTTTATGATCAGCACAGAAGATAGGAGAAGAAAGCCTTATGCTCTTCCTGTTCAATGCGTACCCTACAAGGGATTGAGTGACTCTAAAGTGCGTGACCTAGCCAATAACATAATCAGTGAAATGGTCAAGAGAAAGATGAATGTAGCAGGTAATGGTGTATGGTATTTCCAGTGCAACAGTTGATAGATGCATACCTTTCATTCAACTTGCAGGATTTACATCTGATGGAGAATGGAATTCGTTACGCACTAAGGGAAACTCAAGGCCCTTGTCAGTGTTCCAGATTCGTGCAGATGTTAGATCGAAGTACACCCATATGAGCATGAAGAGAATGATTGAAATGATCACTCCCATATGTACGTGGATGTTGTATTGTACAGATATGCCAGTAAATTTTCTATTATCAGAGCTGTCATTATTGTTGGATATGTTGTTCATTCTAGGTGAGAATGGAGCTATCACTGCACTTTTACCAAATCATGCTGTCTCCCCTGAACTTCTTGGTGACCTAAAGAAATGGAACTCAGAAGGTGCCAGTTTGGATGATGCAATTGAACGGCTGAGGCTTCGAACAGTCCCATCTGGTTATGAAATTCATATCTGGATAGAAGGTATCGTATGTAACTTTTGTTCAGTGGTCACTTAAAGCCCTGGTTTTTGTAGGGAAAGATGAGACTAAAGCTGAAAAGTTACGCTCTATATTGGCACAGCTGGAGTACCAGTATCAAGTGAATTTGTTTCATTCAAAAGGAATCCCCTTCAAGAATCATCTGTATGTGCCAGAAGTGCACCCTATTACAGGTAAAGGGTTTTGTGAGCGTGAAGATGAAAGCCACATATTTAAGGTATTCAATATTCATGGTGTAACATGTGTAAAAATATTTTGGCCTTTAGAGGATTGGTTATAGTCTCCGACAAGGCAGTCCAAGTAACATTCAGTTGGAGAGGTTTGCAGAAGCGCTACATGATTCATCAGCAGAACTTACTTACTGTGCACTATCTGGTGTCCGTAAACAGGGTGTGGAGGACGTTGAGCGATTATTTGGTCAACCTCTGATAGAATGGATGAAACAGAAAGGCTACTGTGATGAAGCTGCATATCTACAAGTTGTCCGCAATTGGAGACGTGCATGTGATGAAAGGGGTCTGACTGATGACCAACGGAGCATATTTAATAAAGAATTTTTAAGCTTCATATTGGACGATCTTATGTCTTGGCATAAGGATGATGGCTATGATTTCAGTGTCTTGGAAGTTAACCGGTAAGCTGAGTGAGACAAATATGCATATGTCATATTACATGTATGCAGGAAAATCAACATCATCAGGGGTTTCAGTAGGGAGACTTTGATAGCTCTGGTAGCTAATACTGAGTCTCGAGAATGGAGAAGAGAATACAACATTAAGAATGGCATACCCCCAGAAAATCCCAGATCAAGCACCACTGATGATGTGGAATGTTTTTTCAGCATTTTGCGGGACACTGTTGGAAAGGATTTCACCCTGAAAGAAGTATGTATATATGAATTGTGTATAAATATATGTGCAGTTTTATACAATATCTGATACAAAATTTTTCGAGGGGAAATATTTTTGATATTGAACAGGGCAAAATTTTTGCAGATTTACAAGCAATTCCAAACATAAAATATGGGGTTTAAATATTTCAAGGATAAAATTTTTGCTGGTAACTCTCTAAACATCAAAATCAGCAAAAAAATTTCCCCCTCAAAATATTTATTAGGCTATACGGTATATGACCATTTACTTATGTGGTTTTTTAATGAAATGTAGGTTTATTATGGATGGGAAAATAAAAGGTGACTGAAGAGTTTAAGAAACGAATGGATCAAAACTTGCCATTCTTTTATCACACATCAACACACCTTAGATTTTATGAAGGTTTAATGCCAGATTTCAGCATCCAGAATCCCAAAAAGAAATCCAAACGATTACCCAGATTCGAGCTGTTAGGAGCCAATGACAGTCGAGTCACTTTGTCTGTGCGTGGTGATACTTCAATCCGCACGAAATTTCACAATGTGCCAATTAATCTTCCACCACCACCAGGAACTAATCCGTGCGTTATGCAATTTAACAGCAAATAAATAAACAAGATTCTACAGTAGCAATGCAAGTTATGTATATAAAACATGTTCAGTGTGTCAACTAGCTGAACGGCTGAGGAGGACTTGCTGTGACCAATTGCCATTTTTAGTTATCCTTATCCCAGCATACCAGACAGGGGTATGATAAAACTTGATCGTATCCAATCAAATGCTACGTTCAAAATCTTTTGTGCAATAAGTGCAGCATGTACATCATCAACTGCTTCCTTCACAACGTAACCTATCCTTCTCCATTCATCATCATCAATTTTTTAAAGAAAAGCTATGGATTTTGAATCATAGGGGTTATCAAATTTGAATCATAGGGGTTATCCGGTTCCGGATTCAGCTTTACAGCAACAGGCTTTCCATCTTTAAGGTTCTTCTTGGCAAGTTCCAACTGGCCTTGGTAATCAGTTTATTTGTGAGCTCCAATGCATTTAAAAATCACAGTATGTGTGATTGCTGGTATGTCATCTTCCTCTGAATCTGAGGTTGCTTGTGTACCTGGATTTGGATCGGGAGTACAGCTGTTGCTGTGTGGGATCGGTGATGGTGATGTGCTAGGACTAGTATCAAGCCAATTCCATTGCCATAACACAAACACGCTGTCATCTTTAAAGAAAATGTAGGGACTAATGTCCACAGATCTGCTAAATTCTTCTCTCTGTATGTAGATATTAATACATATGTAGAGTTGTACGTGTTGCTGTATATACTTACATGAATAATGAAAGCACAATCGTAGCTAAATTCCACGTAAGCAGTGGCGGGCAGGGGGTGATCTAGATTTTCACAGTTCCTAGCAAAGCCGTCAAATACGTGGAGCTCAGGCAGTAATCCTTTGTGATATTCTTCCCACTGCAGCTTAACCTCCACCAGCTCAGCATTAAACCCTGGGAAACTCGGTACAACATAGTGGAGAGTATTCCCTTTTGTTAACACCGATACTTCGACGAAATCATCACTGAACTTGTCTTCATCGGCCATTTTGGTACTCAAAATATTCAATTAAAATTTATTAAATTTAGTAGCGCTTGTATCGTTTCCATCTTCCTCTGATATGGGAGGGTTGTTGATGATATGTGGTTAGAACACAAAATATTTTTAAATGGTAGGGTTGTAATATACACCCCACCCAACCTTTTCTGTGTGTGAAAAGCAGCCATAATATCAGCGCTACCATTCTTCCCCCTATAGTGGACAAACAAAGCACTCACTGTGATGGCTAGGAAGAGAATAAACCCATGCCTTGCATGCGTGCTTGAACGGTTTCTTGTAGCGAACACAGGAAGCTTACTAGAAACTCTATTATGGCGATCTTGTAAGGTAAAAGAGTGCTGCATAACTTCAATCTGCCATCTACTAAGATTATAAATACTATAGTTGAACAATACGCATCCCTAAGCACACAAGATCCCATAATATTGTTCTTCTATGGCTTCTTCCGTAGACGGAACAGCAGGCAATGGCGAAGAACTTAGAAATTTATCAAGGTGGAGGCCGGTTAGCGATCTGTGGAGTACGGGTTAATTAATGGGTCATGGACACGCAGAAGGAATCAGTGAATAAGGCTGTGTAGTTTTCATCGCGAAAAAATGGAAGCCTTGGGCTGTACACGAGTGAAACAAAATAATAATATTAATAATAGTATGAACAATTCGCATAAAATTTGCAATTTTTGAATGTTTCCAAATTTCATCTAGACCATTTTTACTGCTATATCACAATTTTTCTGAGTTCAGTGTTTGATAATAAGCCTTCTGAGGGTTGTTTTATGCTCGAGTCTGTTTTCTAAGGCTGGTTTTAGGTAACTGCTCTATTAGGATTTTCACTGTGATCCCTATCATGAACCACAATAGTGGGTTCATAATAGGGATCGCCCATGTTTTTTGCAAAAACTCTAATAGAATGCACGCCGAAAAACTACCTTGGAAAGCATCTTCCAACTCAAAACCACCCTCTGGTGGTTATTTGCAATGAGTATTGATCCACTAGCAAGTATCAAGTGAAAAGGAAACAGTATGTGTATTTGGGACAAAACTGAAATTTGCCGTTTTGTTCATATTATTATTATTCTTCTTATTATTCATAATATTATTTTGTTTCACTCATGTACAGCAAAAGTTATCCACTTTTTGGTGCTAAAAACTATATAGCCATGCTTACCGAGTCCTTCTTCATGTTCATGACCTATTTTTGATTTTGTTTTCGGATGGAAACAGCTCAAATCGGGCCGTTTCTCCTTGCCAAAATGCCATTACATTTGCCATACAAGATCATGCTCAAAGTTAAGTTTATTGGTGTGCGCTGCTTGTGGCTAATAGAATATGTCTTTATTAGACTCAGTATAGGCCAGGAAGCTTTAATCTGGGCTGATGACTTTGTTGCAAGGTGGTTTTTTCTGCTCCATGATTATTGTACGTGGGCAGGTTATCCAGATTAAATACTCCAATAGAGCAGTCATGTAAATACTCTAATAATACAGTTAAGTGTATAACAACAATCCTTGCACTGAATTTGACAGCTATTAAAGGCACCAGTAATGTGAATTGTAGCTCATATTAGGAGACTCTCAGTCTGTATGCACACTGCAATTTGATCAGTTTCATGTGTGTAAGGAAATGTTGACGGTGTTACTATGCAGAATGCAAGATTACACTATTCACAATAGTCTTCTTCATAATCCATTACTGGATTAATAAAAAGTACACAAACTAGATGAATAAAAAATTGGAAATTTAAAAATTGGAATAGGGATCGCTGAAAAAAGCCACAAAACAAGAAGGGATCGCTGGGGTGGTAATGTAAACCACAAATCCCTATTTTGACTCACTTCAAAATGACAGAGCATGTAACCAGTGGCGTAGCTACCATTGAGGCAACTGAGGCAGCTGCCTCGGTAATAATGCTCAACAACAGACTGAGCAGGCCTGAGTTTTGGCACTCCGAATTTTCTACTCAAACATTACTGGACAGCAGTACTGTACCTCAGTAGCTGAAAAGTGGTCCAACACCGTGAAAGGCACCATGTCACCATAGGCTCCAGCCCTGCTTAGTACTCATTACAGCCATAGATTCTATTTTGCATGGCTTGAATTTGTAAAGATCGAGATAATCTAATAGAGCAGTCATCGTAATATACTCTAATAGAGCATTCAATACAGATTATAGCCACTGTTCTCATTACATTGCTTGATCATTTCTATTTATGTAAATCGTCTTTACATTACTTTTCAAAAGTTCCAATGAGTTAACTGCATGGCATTACATTGAGCTAATTGATCATGCATATCATGCATTAGCAGTTACAATAAAAAAAGAATAGGTGCTCCACATACCTTTTCAAAGCATATACAAAATTTTCCTTAAGGGAGCATTCCCCCAGATTGCTAGCTTGACATGCTTAGCACATGCAGTTGAGCATCACATGAAAGAGATAATGATCTCAGACTTAAACATCACATCAGATCAATAAAAAGTAATGTGCATGACTATGACAGTTCATGGATGCAGTTCATGGATGGCCTGACCACTCAAAATATCTCCGGAGTAAGTTGTGTTGCATGCAATTAAACTAATCTAATAATTGAAGTATGGTATACTGTTGTATGCTGGAGCATCACTTATGACATGTAGAAAAATTCCCAGAGTTTTCTGAAACGGTTCAGTTCCTTCATCCAACCTGCCAATGCTGTACCACCCATGCTTAAAAGTATTTGTGAATCAGTTGAGTCAGAAATAGACCCTCTCAATTTATAAACTTTGCCTCGGTAAAAAATTTTTCCTGGCTACGCCACTGCATGCATGTAACTAAAGATTTATGACAGAGTCAAAATAGGGATTTGTGGTTTACATTACCACTCCAGCGATCCCTATTCCCATTTTTAAATTTCCAATTGTTTATTCATCTAGTTTAATATGAACCCACTATCGTGGTTCATGATAAATAAATAATAAATAATGTTTGAGAAAACTACGAGGCCTAGAGACATGAACTAAGCGGGGATAGATTCACCTGTGAATGAAGTCACAACCGTATAATAAGTACGCCTGTTCGTGCTGATGACTTTACCGTATGTGTAATTCTATATAACGCCTGGCACCACACCCTTTTTAAATTACAGATTGCTCGAAGAAGATTAGTAAATGTCCGCGGAGAGGCCAGACGTCACTTTACTGGTAAACAACAACATTACAAGTACATTTAAATATTTGTAACTGTGTATTTTGTGTGCAGGATATGCGTTCCAGGTGTCATGCAGTGAACAACCAGCTGATGACCAGTTGAGATACCAGCTGATGCACTCATAAACAACCAGCTGGAACAACAAGGTAATGAGTAATGTGATACTTGTACTGGTGGTAGTTGTATTATACATCTTCATCCTTCATCTGGCTTGCTAGCGGCTGAAATTATTTTCCACTGGACTTATTTACTACTCTACTGTGAGTCTGTATAATAGCTAAACAAGAAGCCGATGCAGTACTGCATAAACAACAGTGTGTAACTATCTTCTGTATGTTGTGCATAGCTGTATGCATAATATTATAGACTGTGATCACTGTGCCAATGCCACACCGCTGATATACTGGCACATCACCTGTGGCCTCTAGTTATAACAGAGTCTGTTGTATATTGGCTTGATTGGGATCAATTGTTAATTGTTCCTTCACCATGTCCCTTGTTCTGCATGCATAACCTCACTTCACTACTGAGTCATCTTGAGAGACATGTCACACCTACAATATATAGCTACTTTCAATATAGCTTGGTTTTTGTGTAGGTTGTGTTTTAGTATTGTGGTTTTCTGATGCCAGTTAAACTCCCTTGCCTGTGTACGTATGCATATGTATCATTTCCACTGGTATACGCACACTGCTCTGAGTGCTGCCTATGGCACTGTTTATACTTTCCCAAAGAATAGGTTGCAACGTTAGTGTATGTACTTGGTTGTATGTGACGCGGTCCTAGTAATAAGAATAATAATAATATTAACAATTCGCGCAAAATTCACAATTTTTGAATGTTTCCAATTGCGTCTAGACCATTTTTACTGCTATATCACAATTTTACTGAGTTCAGTGTTTGATAATAAGCCTTCTGAGGGTTGTTTTATGGTCGAGTCTACTTTTTAGGTGACTGCTCTAGTAGGATTTTCAAAAATTCCACTGCGATTCCTATTATGAACCCACTATCACGGTTCAGGATACTAGATGAATAAAAAATTGGAAATTTTAAAATAGGAATAGGGATCGCTGAAAAAAGCCACAAAACAAGAAGGGATCGCTGGGGTGGTAATGTAAACCACAAATCCCTATTTGACTCTGTCATAAATCTTTACTTACATGCTCTGTCATTTTGAAGTGAGTCAAAATAGGGATTTGTGGTTTACATTACCACCCCAGCGATCCCTTCTTGTTTTGTGGCATTTTTCAGCGATCCCTATTCCTATTTTAAAATTTCCAAATTTTATTCATCTAATTTGTGTACTTTTTATAAATTCAGTAATGGATTATGAAGAAGACTGTTGTGAATTGTGTAATTTTGCATTCTGCATAGTAACACCGTCAACATTTCAGTACACACATGAAACTGATCAAATTGCAATGTGCATACAGACTGAGAGTCTCCTAATACGAGCTACAATGTACAGTACTGGTGCCTTTAATAGCTGTCAAATTCAGTGCAAGGATTGTTGTTATACACTTGACTGCATTATACATCAGGGTGAACTCCCTTCAGACTGGAAGAGGGCATATGTAATACCAGTATACAAGAAAGGCCCGTGTACTAATCGATCGAACTATAGACCTATATCACTGAATAGTATTTGCTGGAAGTTGTTGGAACACATCATCTCCTCAGCAATATCTTCTCATGCTATTGACTACAATATCATGTGTACAAATTAACATGGATTTCTTTGATTGATAATGAAGACTGTTGTGAATAGTGTAATTTTGCATTCTGCATATTAACGCCATCAACACTTCAGTGCAAACATGAAACTGATCAAATTGCAATGTGCATACAGACTGAAAATCTCCCAATATGAGCTACAATTTACATTACTGGTGCCTTTAATAGCTGTCAAATTCAGTGCAAGGATTGTTGTTATACACTTGACTGCATTATTAGAGTATTTACATGACTGCTCTATTAGAGTATTTAATCTGGATAACCCGCCCATGTACAATATTATAAATCACGGAGCAAAAAAACCACCTTACAACAAAGTCATCAGCGCAGATTAAGCTTCCTGGCCTATACTGAGTTTAACAAAGACAGATTCTATTAGCCACAAGTAGCGCACTCCAAAAAACTTAACTCTAAGTCACTTAACTCTAAGTGCAATGTTGTATGGCTTCTCGAGTGTAATGGCATTTCGGCAAGAAGAAACGGCCCGGTTTGGGCTGTTTCCATCCGAAAACGAAATCAAAAATAGGTCATGGACACGCACAATGATCCATTCAGCAAGCCTTGCTACTTTTTATCCCAGGATTCTCCTTTAAAACTTCGCTATGCCTGTGAAATAATAATAATATTATGAATAAGAAGGATAAGAATAATAATAATATGAACAAACGGGCATATTTCAGTTTTGTCTTAAATATACATACTGTTTCCTTTCCACTTGATACTTACTAGTGGACCTATGAACAAACGGGTATATTTCAGTTTTGTCTTAAATACACATACTGTTTCCTTTTCACTTGATACATACTAGTGGACCTATACTCATTGCAAAGAACCACCAGAAGGTTGTTTTGAGTTGAAGGATGCTTTTCAAGGTGGTTTTTAGGTGTGCGTCCTATTAGGATTTTTGCAAAAAACATGGGCGATCCCTATTATGAACCCACTATCGTGGTTCATGATGATGTAATTTTAACCGCATTTCGTACTATTCTTAGTACTTGGTTGTATAATTATTATTATTACTTTACAGTGACCAGCACTGAAGGTCTGACATAACTTACAATTGCTAGTAGCTATGAAGTCCTGTGCTTTTTTTTTTCAACCACAAAAACAGTACCAAATGAATAAAAAGTGTAATAATAGAACACAATGAAGTAACTATATAATTTATGTAAGTAAGTTAAACTGTATACAAGCAAATACTCTAATAGGGTGACTGTACTATTAGAGTATCTAGATCGCGCACTTGCTACACATCGTTGGATCTCGTATTATAATTTGGTGGCTTTTATCCCGATTCTTCTATACTACTCCATGGACTATCTATGATGAAGACTCCATCTACATATGGGTTTTTAGCTCACTCTTCTAAGTGGTTTACCTGGTAGGTGTAAAAATTAATAGTTTTTTTATTCATGACTGAACTCTTGCATAATTATGACACAGGCCTTTCAAACCAAAAAAGGCACTCCTACGATGGTTACTCTCCATCTACATAGCAATTTTTAACCCACTCCCCCAAGGGGTTTACCCTGTGGGCAGGTGAGAAGTTTGACTTTATTTTACGGTTATACTCTGTGAATGTTCATCGGATTCCTACCAAACTTGGTACTGAGGTTTGCTTTAATGAGCCCTTTATGTGTGTGCCAAATTTCAGCCCGATTGGAGCACACGTTGGTGTTTTATGGCGGATTTTGCAAAGTGCGTGAAATGAAGAAACTAAAATGAAACTTTGGCTGCTCGTATCTTGGAAGTGGCTGGGCGATTTTCTTCAAATTTGGTACATATGTAGGCTCCCCTTCCTAGCAGGAACTTCTGTAGCAAATTTGGTTCCAATCAGATAAGGGATCGCAGAGCTATGTATGTGTGAAAATCATGTTTCTTTCTTCCTATCAATATACTCACGGTGTGGCGCGCCGGCTTCTTGGGCCGCACAACACACTACCATGTGCCTTGATACCATCATTCGTATCTCTAGTTTCAGTACTTTTGTCACATAAATCCCTACTTTATTTTTAATGTTATAAATTTATACAGCTGTATATATGTGACTGGATTTGCGAAAAGGTACCTTTTCCACACATTTGACATATATACCAGCAAACAAAATGATGTAACACTTGACTCCTTGTACTGATTAACTTGCTCTTAGTGTAAAAATGTAGCCAGATACTGTAGCTACATTCATTGAAACTTTCAAGCAATTATATGCTATGATCAAAGAGTTATGAAGCTTTAAAGGTAAAAAATGGGTCAAATTTGTGTGTGAAAAAGGTACCTTTTCACAAATACAGTCGCATATATACATACATGTAACTAACCTATAACATTTTCTTGGAATGTACCATCCATAGCCACTAAAGCCTTCCCTAATAAATAGACAAAATAAAATTAAACAGTGTTATTTGACAATCTGACTTGCTATAGTCCCATTGGCATAAATTGTATGTGACGTCCAATGAAAACATTGCTCCAATTAAGTCACAGAATACTATGCTGACAAGAGATTTTTCATGACCACGAAACAACTCAACCTGTTATGCATACCAAATTAGTTAACATAAAATACAGCAGTAAAGTACTTACAGGATAATCATTTTGTAATGATAGTACACATTCAACAGGGGTTTCCTGCACAATAAATTCACCATTATAGTGACATACGTATATGTAGTTATGCTTACACACATACATACAGCCAATAGTTGCATAGTGCTACAAAAATGAATTTCTTTACACAATTTTCTACATTATCAAGACTCACGGTAGTAAGTCGCGCAGCCAAGAAACTACAAAGCGCATGCCCAATTAAAAGACGTGCGGCCACTACTGTGAGTTATTTACGTGTAGGGCCGGTTTCACAATATTAGTCCTAAATTACGCAACATCTCTCAATAGATTTGTATTGCGTTACGTGATAAAAAATCTTTAGGAGTCGTTATCATCATCATCATAGTTTTCTTGCGACCTCGCTAAAATAAAAAAGTAACCATCGCAAAATAAAAAATAGGCGTATTTCACTTTATTTCTCTACCATATGTTATAACTACTGTCACGTTATACCAGTCAACCAGTCAACATAGCCGTGTTTGTATAGTCCATCTAGCACTGACATTATCCAATCCTGGTTTGCCTATACGCGTATTTTCTTCAATCAACCTCTAATCCGTACAATAACTTTTAAAGACACGACGTGGACACAAACTCTAATGCCTGATAAACAAGTTGTGACAGCGTGCTGAACCGTAAGTTCCCTAGGGATGGCGTTTTAAGCAGAAATCTTTTAAATTCCATTTAGTACCACACCCCATGCGAGCGTTTATAAATCGAACAAAATCACTAGCGAAGGTGCTTTAAGCATACTCTTCAATTCTCTATTTACATGTAATTTTTAATAGATTAACCACAAAGGCCGATAAGGTGAATACAAAAGGTAACAAGCCTTTAGGGGTTACCACCTCTATGTAGTGTGTACCATGTAGCTTGTGTTGTGGCTTTCATTAAGTATTATGCACACACAAATGGTGCAACAAAATTTTGTAATGGATTGTTCGAATGTGGTTCGTGGTTTGCCAGTGACCATGTATGAGTTGGGGTTGGTCCACACAACTTACACAATATTCAAATTTCATGATGGCCATGATAATTTCTTGCCATATGGTAAACATACAACAATGTGTAACAACGTTAATTAACATCACATCAAGACTTGACTAAAAATAGTTCCAACAATAGTGATGATTTCTTGTATGTCAGCATGACGATACTGAGACCTGTAAAAGAATAAGCAGGCACTGAAGTTAACCTTAAATTAAACACTCATGCAACTGACCTGGAACATCGGTCGCAACACCAAAAACACTTGTTTCGATATCTGATGACACAATCCAGCAGGCACTGAATTAAAAGAGAATGTACAAAAAATCAATATGCTGGGCTGTGTCAATAATAGCATGGATAATCAAAATGAACAAAAATTATATCCCAGGCTAAGTGAATGAATAACATAACTGTTGGGTAAGCATGTTAAACCAGAACATTAGGACATTAGTCAAACCAGAACATTAGGACATTAGTCAAACAAAAGTACGCTATCACAACTTGGTCATAATACAATGTTTGTACTACTGGACTTCACACTGGTTGCCCAAAAATTGTGCCATTCCGGGACAACAGCATAATATTATGAAACAAATAGTTACTACAACACAGAAGGCTTACTGTTGCACTGTCTACACTGATATACCATAATTTAAAAACATAACAGGTGGGCATTAAATACAATACACTTAATATCTGGGCACTAGGAAAAAATCACTAACATCACAACATGTAAACTGACCTGGAAATTAACACCCTTGATGCCACTACAGTCTACACTGGATACTTGTTTGAACCCATCAACACTATGCCTGATACATCTGAGTAGACTGACCTGCAAATTCACATCACTAGTATACAGTGATAATTGATAACTGCAAAAACAACAATTGCAATAATACAATTCTTCTGTACGTCAACTGACCTGAAATTCATGACACTCAATACCGAGACCTGTAAAAGAATAAGCAGGCACTGAAATCAACCTTAAATTAAACACACATGCAAACTGACCTGGAACATCGGTCGCAACACCAAAGACATCTGTTTCGATATCTGACGAAACAATCCAGCAGGCGCTGAATTAAAAAGAGAATGTGCAAAAAATCAATATGCCAGGCTGTACCAATAAAGGATGAATAATCAAAATGAACTAAAAATATATATCCCATATGCAGGTTAAGTGAGTAACATAACTGTTGGTTAAGCATGTAAACCAGAACATTTGGTCATTAGTCAAACAAAAGTACGCTATCACAAACTGGTCACTGATAATTGATAACTACAAAAAGAACAATTGCAATAATACAATTCCTCTGAATGTCAACTGACCTGAAATTCATGACACCTGTATCTTTGTTCCTGCATGGTCTCAACTTACATATGTACCATGATCACATTCAACTGCTAGTGGATAAAGATGGCCTGCAAAAACCAACAAGCAGGTGTTAAATACAATACACCTAAAGCCTGGAATATGAAAAAATATTATATAAGCATTATTCCACACTGATATAGTAATAGATTATAGGATGTTGTGGAACTTGCCTAAACGTGTAAACTTGAACATGAGGACAACTGCATAATCTGGACACTTGGAATTGTCCAATACGTACCTGATGAACCGCAAGTAGGTACTATAATGACATTCACTTCAACATTTTATCCCAGCTGGGTGAATCTCTTGTAACTGAGTAAAAAGGTGTTTATTTTCCACCTGCAACCAAAGTTCTACATTTCTGTGGTTGGGTGTACATAAACTGACCTGGAAAATCAGTATGCCATAGGGGTATGGAAATGGTTCCTTTCCTTCTGTTGTGACATTACTTACAGCTGACTGGTAAATGATCATCGATGTCCCCATGGACCCCAACAATGAGTATATCAATAACTTCACAAGTTGGAATGAATTTCCTTTCAACATGTGGTGGAATGAATTTCCTTTCAACATGTGGTGGAATGAATTTCCTTTCAACATCTGGTGGACAGGTCCAAAAACCCTATCGCACAAACACGGTGAATCAGTGTGTGGCGATGTGACACGTTGCACAAACTTCACTCCTCGTTTCGTTAGCATTCAAGACCGGCATATATCATAGAGTCCCTCAGTATTCTTGACTCTTACTTTTTCAAGCGTTGCTCAAGCGATGTAGTTTCTCACGAGGGGCTCGAGTTTCTCAGTAAAGTCGAGCCGATTAAAGTACGCCTCACCATCCAGTTACATTCTTAAACCATTCAATTTAAAACCACGTATCATGAGTGTCCGCTTAAGGTTATCAGGGACTTTCCACGAGATTTCCCCTAAATAGATCACGTGTTAGTTGTCAATCTGGTGGATTCTAGTGGTATACATGGTTCAACAATGCGGTAAGTGTAGTATAAGCTGTCAATGAATAATTGTTTGTGCACTACTAAACTAAGTTATTTTTGTGTGATAAGCATGCTTGAGGAAGGATCTGGGGGACGAGACTAATGTTTTGACAGCAGTTGATGGACAGCAGTTGATGATGGCCAGGCAAAGAACTGCGAGAAGAACTACTATGATAGTATGATAGTAGGGAAAAATTCCCACCCCTATAGCTCTGCCTAGGGGCATTAACTAGCATTATCTACAGCTACTGTATTATGTTGCTGATATGTACATTCAGGCCAAGAATAAAGGTGAAAGTGGTAGTAAGGCTCAATCCTATTATTCTGCTGAACAGGCAAGGGAGTCTGGGACTCTGGGGACATGTTCCCTCAGGAAAGTACAAGTACTACAACTTTTTTGTTTTAATTGCTTCATCAAGTATAAAAATTTCAGTTAAAAGGTGATGATCGAGCTCTGGTCGTATGCACTGGTTGGAGTGGTTGTATCGATACTGCACTGTGACATCCTTGAGGGGTTAGTGCTGGCATTGTCCATGGCAATACTATTCCATCTCCCCGAGTCTTGATGATTGAGTCCTCCATTCCTTTCTCTGCTGCTCCAATCCTGAAGTGGTGACCACAGTCAAAAGGTGACGATCGAGGCTCTGGTCTTGCATCTATACTGTACTGCAACACCCTTGAGGGGTTAGTACCGGCATTGTCCATCGCAATACTGTTCCATCTCCCATATACAAGTCTTGATGGTTGAGTCCTCTATTCCTTTCTCTGCTGCTCTAATCCTGAAGTTGTGACCAAAATATTAAAAAATGGTTATAACATGATAAATGATTATGATGATAACAATTACAAATGTATTTATAGCTGTGTAGCAACTGTGAACTAATTAGGCACTTGCAAGTTTAATTAGGTGTCTGAAGCATTTAACATGCACAGATATGAGATATATTCATGACGTGCAGGCAGTAAAGATAAATTTACTCTAATAGAACAGTCATACTACACCGTAAATTCATACTTCCGAATTTACGGTGTTATGAAACAATCATTATTATGTATGGATTTTACTGACTCTCCAAGATAATACTCTGCATTAATGTTAATTGCTCATTTCCAAAAAAATTACCTTTTAAACCAAATGTACAGAGCCTATCACTGACAAAAATGAGTGATATCCACCCCAAAAACACCTTCGCTGTAAAAAAGGCGCGCCCAAGAAACTACAAGTACCTGGAACCCAATGTAAAATACAAAAAGAAAAATCAGCTTAGCTGAAGTGAAAAGTAACTGGTAACTTAAAGAGCTGATATCTGAAGCGGCCAAGAATACAATTACTAAAGTTTAATCCATGCAAGAACACCTGGCTATAAAACAGGTGTATACATGAAAGTAACTGGCAACTGAAATGGCTGATATCTGAAGCGGCCAAGAATGAATGGTCATATACAACTAATTCAAAAATTTAACACTGAACCTTTATAATTCAGCTGTGTTCTATATTCACTCTTGCTGCATCGTAAAGTAATTTCTTTTAACTCTAATTGGCTGGTAATTTGGCCGCCTCTTTTGCTGACTATTAAAAAAGGCGGCCAAATTACCAGCCAATTAGAGTTAAAAGAAATTACTTTACGATGCAGCAAGAGTGAATATAGAACACAGCTGAATTATAAAGGTTCAGTGTTAAATTTTTGAATTAGTTGTATATGACCATTCATTCTTGGCCGCTTCAGATATCAGCCATTTCAGTTGCCAGTTACTTTCATGTATACACCTGTTTTATAGCCAGGTGTTCTTGCATGGATTAAACTTTAGTAATTGTATTCTTGGCCGCTTCAGATATCAGCTCTTTAAGTTACCAGTTACTTTTCACTTCAGCTAAGCTGATTTTTCTTTTTGTATTTTACATTGGGTTCCAGGTACTTGTAGTTTCTTGGGCGCGCCTTTTTTACAGCGAAGGTGTTTTTGGGGTGGATAGTTTATACTAATTTAACAATGAAGTAGGGTTCCAGCGACAATAAGTTGTGACACAAGATGTATGAATGACAGTACAGTAGCTATTACAACATAGTTGTATGGGGGAAAAAATCCCTACATTGGCATCTGTCCAATACCAAAGTAAGGATTTTCGCACCTGTTGTAATAGCTACCATCATTCACATCTCTTGTTTGTTTCATTACTTTTTATTACCAAAATCCTATGTACACACTTCCTTTACTTACAATTTCTAACTGCATTAGTTTGCTAACTTTTGTTTTAGTGTAGGTATGAAATACATGTGTTCTTTTATCAGAGCTTCCTACTAATCTTGAGCGAACTACGCACTAGATTATGTCTTGTTTTATGATTGCAGCTAGATCACTATGGGGCATGGATTGCTTAATGGCACATATGGTTTCCAAGTGACTGTTTTTAAGTGCAGCTACAAGTATCTATTTCCTTTTACAATACAGCACACTTCGAATAATTATTTGGCATCTTAATATACTCTTTCAAGGAAGTATCAATATGGAAAATTAGCACCTTGGTATGGTTTCCTTGCAAGAAAAGGTTACCATGTAATTAAAAATAAAAGGAAAGTAAATAACAGTACAAAAAGCAGATACTCACATGTGCCACACATGTGTTTGTTATTGTGGCATGAAATTATGGCCTTTAGCCTTGCATCTTCGGTCAGGCAGGCTAGCAGACCAAAATCGGGTATTGGCAATTAAAAGATAAATTTCAATATTCAACCTTCTGCCAGTGTTTTCTTGCTTTTAATATTAGATTTGATGTTAGATGCACTAGATTCTTCCACAACACACATGCAGTCTAGACATTCACCAACAGAGCCACAATAGCCACAACAGGTTTAAATAGTCATAAAACTCACCATAGAGTAAATGTCAGTCATAATACAGCATTTGATTATATCACCTGATGACATTCCCAACATGACCCAAGGCTGTAGCCACAGGAAACAAAAACAGTTAAAGACAAGTACAGGTATAGGAACAAGTACAGTACTATATACATATTCAATCATACAACTCCTTATTATTTACCTGAATGCCAAGCAATGAAAAGCTAGGATAAAATTTGGCAAGTGTGACTTGTGATCCTGTTAGCAAGTTAATACTACCTATGCATAGAAAATATACATAGGTATTACTACTGTACAGTACATGGAGGATAGTGGGATTCATGAATACCTTTAAGTTTGTAATCGTCCTCACAAAGTCTTACAATAATCTGTGGTACACACAATCCTATTAGTGAAGCTAATTGGTACTGCAGAACTCATACAATTTAACACTTTACCAACAGATGTAAACTTCTCTGCAAAGAGTTGCCAACACTCCACCCCGCCCTACAACAGCACAGTACAATATACACACAGAGTAATAGCACACCACCATACATCTGATGTAACACAGAGAAAGTAACTAGAATCCAAACTCCAAGAAAGATGAATTTGAGTATGTTTATCCTTTGATGTGATACTCTCGGATACTGGTGATGCATCATTGCAATTATAGATAAATAGTTGACCTACATGTAAAGGAAAACCACATATACTACATTATCCCATATAAAATAAAAGGACACAGTAATCTTATCATACTCACTGAGATTAAGAGTATAGGCAATGGCAAAAGTACACTAGGGTATAGTAAAATGTAATGAATTTCAGGTTGATTGTAGTGACTAAAAAGCAAAACAAAAGAAAGATTCTAGGGAATAAATCTAAGCAACATACATACCATTGGCTTTTCTGAAAATTTGAGCTCTTTAGAAAACTCTTGGATCAATTCAGTAAAACATAAGTTCTGGTTAAGTTCTTCATTGTGCAACAGGAACTTTAGTTATCTGAAGTTATGCATAAATCCCAAGTGTTGCTTTCAACTCAATTACTATATACACTATACATGCATGCACAAATATGAATAAATGAATACAGCTGTATTAATCTAGCAAGTTCACTACTTCGTATGGCCTAGTAGCAAGATCTCTAAACATGTATCAAACAGCACAGTAGTGCAGGGAAATCTAGGGTATCCAACAAAATGCTACTTACAATTAAAATCCATCACATAAATATCATATTAAACAAAATGCTTTTCACAAAAGAACCTGACTAACATGAAACGTACTGTAGTGCTAAACACAAGAAAACCATTACAAAAGCACAAAATTGAATTCTAAACAATTGATTTTAGTCTGCCTACCTGGCGCAGTGCTAAAGATGAATGACACATTGTATGGTCACCATTTTATGCCACAATACACAACTCATGTCTCAGAAGTGCTTTTTTGGGTTCCAGCAAATGTCTGACCTCTGTGCCTTGCTTTTCCTTTTACATATCTTCAATTATGCTGCTATGCAAAGAACCATATCAGTGTATTATTTTTGTATCAACACTTTCGTTAAGGCATCACTGTTGCATTAGGGCAACTTATTAGAGTATCTAGAGTGAGCCTCTAGCCTATATGATATTCAGTAGGCATGACCACTATATACAGGTGTCCTATTTACTATAAGTGCAGCCAGACCAAAAAGGAAGGGGACATGGTAGACATGTACGTACAACTATAGTAGATCATTAAGGGGTGCGTTCACCATGTTCATCATTAATATTGATGTTGTGTTAAATCACTATTAGTGCTACTAGGTGTGGCCATCATGTTCTATTGCAATATTTAAATGGAGTCAGACCATCAATTGGTATGGTCAATTGGTCATTGTGTTTGACTAGATTATTGGTGTCAGGCTCTGTTTTCAGTGACTGACCTACAATATTGTATAACTGTAGGTACTACTGAGTGTCTAAAACCCCTTGCAGTAGCGTAGGCACTTACATAAACACACTGAACATTTTCTAATCGAACTGCCATGTTTGTATACCATACACTGGCATGCTATCACCTTTCTGGCATGCTATCACCTTTCTTTGGCCCACCTTATTGTTAGCTAGGTCAAGTACTGTTCTTAGGTTTCCAGTTCCAGTTTGCTAGGTTAGGTAATCCAAAGGCTGCAGCACAATTGCTGTCAGATCTTCAGTGCTGGTCACTGTAAAGCTTTAATAACAATAATTACTTTAGGTTAAAGGAAGAAAATCCAGCCTTCCTAGAGGAAGACTGAGTGTGGCTCCGACTAGACATTGAATGACCTGTGGTTTGAATCCTGGGATAGGAAGGATTTTTCCCTTTCTTTGGTTTTTTTTGTTACACCTTATTGTTAGCTAGGTCAAGTACTGTTCTTAGGTTTCCAGTTCCAGTTTGCTAGGTTATAATCCAAAGGCTGTAGCACAGTTGCTGTCATTGCTGTCAGACCTTCAGTGCTGGTCACTGTAAAGCTTTAATAACAATAAATACCTTAGGTTAAAGGAAGAAAATCCAGCCATCCTGGAGGAAGACTTGAGTGTGGCCCCGACTAGACATTGGGTGATCTGTGGTTCGGAATCTTGGGGTAGGAGGGATTTTTTTCCTTTTTTTGCCCCTTTAGGTCAAGTACTGTTCATAGGTTTTCAGTTCCAGTTTACTAGGTTAGGTAATCCAAAGGCTGCAGCACAGCTGCTGTCAGACCTCCAGTGCTGGTCACTGTAAAGCTTTAACTAGCTATTTAAAAAAATTAAAAATTTAAAAAGAAGTAGGGGTTGATATACACGCTACAAAAAGTAAGAAAACAAGCTCAAAAATGTTACAGCTGAAATGAGAAACGATCCAGCAGTAAAAGTAAGGAAACAAGACTACTTGCTAAAATGAGACACACTTTAATGCCTACTTTTGGCTAGCATCTTGAAATGAGACCATCAAATTAGCCAAAAGAAGGGATCAAAGTGTGTCTCATTTTAGCAAGCAGTCGTCTAATCTTGTTTCCTTACTTTTTACTGCTGGATCATTTCTCATTTCAGCTGTAACATTTTTGAGCTCGTTTCCTTACTTTTTGTAGCATGTATATCAACCCCTACTTCCTTCTGAAATATTTAATTTTTTAAATAGCTAGTTTGTTTACTTTTTTTGTCTAGCTAGCTAGCTATATTATACTCTTTTTGTCTTCCACATAGTATAAATATCACTTGAAGCAGCTATCTTTTACCTTCATACGCAATAAGTGCCTCTTAAAATAATTATCGTCTTGTCTTTTAAAGCTATTACAGTAACTGTTTAAGGCTTCAGCTGTATTTCTAATGGCCTAAATGTTGATAATTTTACAGTAAAACATTGCTGGAGAATCCACCATTATCAGAGTGAACCCTCGCTTTTAGAAGTCTGGATCCCGAAGTAGATCTGCCCCTCAAAGACATTATTAGCTAGCTACCTCACAAAAAGCCGATTACCCAGCGTTAATAAATGCTAGAAACAATTCCTTGGGTACTACACCCATTCACCCTCATCTTAAGCACATGTATTCACACTTCGCTAAAATCATGTGTTTGGGTTGTGGCGCGTGCTGCAACTATTAAGCGCTGCAATTATTAATTTTCCTTCGAGAAGAACAAAGAAGCGGATGAATGATGAAAGCAAACAGCATGGTGCAGTGTACAGAACGTAATCGGAACAACAGATTCATGAATCCGACGTCATTACCTTGACTGTCTGAAATTTCTGGAGCCGTACACCTAACGCTACCGGGTCTTATAGCAGGCAGGCTGGCAGACGAAATGTAGGCAAACTTCAAAACTTTTAAAACTCACTGTACATCGAAACATTCGACTTTTCGCTTCGTTTACACAAGGTACAGCATCATTATAACAGTACTAATACATTCCAGGTGGTTTTTTCAAGTAAAATTTACTATTGTACTGTATGATAACAATAATAACAATTATTTCATTCAGTGCCAAAAATTGGGATTTTTCTACTGAGATTTGTTGTATAACACTATACCTTGTTTCACTATTTTTTATTATTTGGATCCGTACTTCATTTTTAATTTACACATATATAAGGCTAGATGTGGTACCTGCCCTTTGTGCAGGTTAAACTAAGTGATTGATATAAGCCTGCCCTTCATGCAGGTCAGTATTGTATTGTTATACTTAACCATACAAGTATTGCTGTAAAAGCAAAGTACACTCTAGTAACCATGTCTTTGATCCATTTAGCTCACCAACTGTAGCACTGATTGATGCAACAGGCATTTAAATTTATGTATGCTCTTTTCTACATTGACACATGCACATGCATCTGTATTTGTAACTAATAAAACATCCTACAGTGTACAAGTGTACCATATTAGTAGGGTCAAATACAGTGGTTTCATGACCAACCTCTGGCTAACAAAGTTTGATGGTTTAATATTTTACTTTTGGACATTTTAAACAGAATGAGGTCCCACGTCACTTTTAAAAGTCCGGGAAAAGTTTTGTGGAGCCAAAAATCCAAAATGGCTACCAGCCGACATGTGTAAATATAAAGTAACAAAAACTTCATGTAAAAGTTCTTATTAGACTAATTTGGGGTCAAGGAATCCATGTTTGATTGAATTTTGTGATTGGATGCTCTGTTAATGTAAAATTTTAAGAATTTTGCTCAATAAGTGATGTAATGCATATAAATGGTGTGTTTAGTCTAATTCAAGGTTCCACTCCAACTCACTTGATAATTCAGGTTCAGCACCAAAATCAGATGCAGATGTAGCTTCAGATTCAGATTCAGACTCTGAATTGGGCTCAGAGTCAGAGTCATAGCCATACTGTCGCATTGATGGGATTGGAAGTGAAATTAGAAGGGCAGGCTTTGCGTGGCACGCACTGTTCTGCAACAGCCATTCACCAATTCCCAACCATGACCTATAAGTAGGGATGGGCGATATCTTCAAAAACAAATATCAATGATTTTTTGACACATTATCTTGATAACTACTAATATTACAATATGTCTCTTGAATAACTGATAACTAGTCCATATCAACTGACCTGACTGTCCAAATTGTTTTAAAATTCAAAGAATGCTGATTTATTGCATAGAAGCTGGTTGTCAATACTTAGTATTGCATGCCTGAGCTGTATCCATGATTTGATTTGTACAAGATGTTGCATCATACTTACCAAGGTAACAGCAGCTATAACACATTGTGCTTGTTACAGTGTACCTCAATATCATTATTGCACATCGATATCAGTAATTTATTGAATTACTCAATATTATTGAAATATTGCCCACCCCTACCTATAGGAGAGGGGTGTCTCCTAAAATAAGGGTGGTGCTGAATAAAGAGTTGGCATGTTCGATATGCTGCTCAAGACTGTCATGGACAGGAAGCAAATGCAACAAAGATTTCTTCTTTAGTCTTTTCCACTTGGTTGCACATGCTAGATTCAGAGAGTAACTTTTTGTGTCTCATAGATGTAGCGAATAACAAAAGACTTGAGGTCATTCAAGACATCATCACTCAGGAGAAGGTCTTCCCCATACTTTGAGACGAGGTTATGGGCCTCATTACTTTTTGACAACGTCACATAATAAGAGTGACACTTTGCTGTGCCCAAAAAAAGGCAGCTGTTGGCATCACAGCCAGTCAAGACATAAAAAGGTATAAGACATTTGGCAAAATCTTCAGTACACATGCCTCTGCAGAAAAAAAAAACTGCTTATTTTATAAAGAGAATACCTGGAATGTAATGTGAAATGGCTGCAGCCTGAATGTACATACACTCACATCTGTGTCTTCTGCATTAATTACTAAGGGATTGCTGTAATCAGATGATCTTAGAGCTGTATAAATAGATAGCATAATAGTGTAATCCTCAACCTGGCTGAAGCTCAAGTTGTCACCAGCTGACAGGCTCACACAATCCTCACCTACTGAGTAGACCAGTTCCTGACTGATGGACCTAGACAGTTCTGACAATTGTGAGTACTTTTGGCATTGATCAGTGTTAGGAATTCTTCAGATATACAATGTTTCATGGGATCAATGAGAGGCAGCAGACCACTGACATTAACAAAGTTGACAACAGATGCTAGTTCCCTGCTTTCCATTTCATTTTAGTGCCTCTACAGAGATCTTAATGAAATCTGCAAAGGTGAGACACAGATTATGTTTTAAGCGATCATTTATGGATTATTTTTTGAATAGATGCGCTCATCGATGAAAATTTTTAGCTGGGTTTCCCCTATCTTACTTGGCTTTCTTGGAGTCTCAAATGAGCGCAGGCGTAGCTGGAATAGCTGATTGTAAGGTTCGCAGAATAGGTGATGCTGGGTAAATTGAAAGCAATCAAATTCCTTGAAGCATGATATACAGTTTGCTCATCTCTGCACATATGTGCTGGAGTACATTTCTTGTGCTTTTGAGAGAATTGCTTTCTATTCACTTGAATGTGAAGAGCAGCTCGAATTCAACCATTGTTGTTGACATTTTTGGTATCAGCCATTAATTGCCTCTCATTGAGAAGAATTCACAGCCAGTCAGCCTTCATTTTCGAACCCTTGTTCATCATCATCTTTATACACATGTCCCAAGGAATGGATGAGTTTGGTTTACCTATCATAGAATGAGCAAAGTTTAAGCTCAAACACTGTTTCTGCCCAATATTTAGTGAAGAGAGCTTTGCCCAAAAATCTGGTAACCAACATAGTTGGTCAGGTCGTAGACTACAAGCCAGGACATCATTTCCTGCAGTGAGATTAGATACTCTTCCAATTACATGTGTGTATAGCATATACATTCATTACCAGTAGCTCTACCATTGATATAAAATCAATCCAGTAGTGATCATATCTGACACTTCCAGAGCACGAAATAACTTTTCAGACGTATCCTGTTGTACTGTCAGGGCATTGTGAAATTTGAGTGGACATCAAGCAATTTGACCGGACATTTTAACTTTTATTGTTTCTCCTTTCCTGTGTTTCTACCACTTGTATGTTTGTTTCAAACATTGGGGCCACCAATGTACTGTAGAGCTGATTACTTGTGAAAACACTCACTGATACTGATAGTACAGCATTTTAAAGAGTAGCTACTGGCTACATGAAACGGCTTCTATGAAATCAATTGGGCCTTTGTAGGAAACGAGTCATAAGGACTTCAGTCAAGGCCTTCTGCTTGCCTTGGAATGATATAGCTACCCTGTATATGGTCAAACTTAGTAGAATATATAGTGGCTCTATCTCTAATATGAACAGATGCACTGTTCATTCTAGCTTAAAAAAAATCTGGTTGTGCAGGTGATATCATGAATACCACAAGTAAAAGCACTAATGGCAATCAGATTATAAGTACATTTTACTACTGCAGTACAGGTGACTGATACAAGTAGGCTGACACAACATAGTAAACTGTTAATCTCAGAAGATAACTTGGGCATGCCTTTGTGGTCAGTACAAGCGAACAACACATAACTTAATTATATGTCTGTCAATACCATCATGTCTGGCCTCCCTCCTCGCTCAATCCTAACACTATAAGGACAGCATTTCCAGACAAATTCAATTATAGGCTGACACCTGGTGCAATTGACCAGAAATTGTCTGGTGACCGAACATTATTTCATGCACTGCACCTCCAGACACTGAAACATGCTTCTGCAAATTAGACCATCTAGGGCTGGATCATTCCCAAGCCCCTCTAGAGCAGAAGAAAGGAACCCCCTTGGGAGTTTGACATGGAGAACAGCAAGTTGAGCCTTAGTGAAAGCATCAAGCTCCAAACCAGCAAGATTCCCATTCAGTAGAAGATGCATGAGTGCAACAAACATTGCATTACAGGGCATGCCTATAGTGTTTTCCTCTCAAGGCTTGATTGGCTGAAACCTCAGCTAGCTGTAACTGCAGCAGCAACCAGAACATCAGCAATACCACATCCTTTGTAGAACTTGTAGATCATGCAGCTTTGAATAAGAAAAGGAAAAGTTTAAGCTTAGTGCAAGCTTAAGAATGAATCAGCAATGCAAGTCTGAGCAGGTGTAAATCGGTTAACCCTGCCTGGGGGTGTGCACTGTCAAGAAAGGCACCACTGACTGTGCAGCTGAAAGAACAACGCTTTTTGTTAATCAGTGGACACAAGTTCAAACAGCTCTGCTCTGGTAGCTACCAAATTTGACTTTCTGAACATCCAATCACAAAAATAACATCATCCTTGACCCCAAATTAGTCCAAAAACGCCATTTATTCATTTTTTTCCCGTTACTTTATTTTTGCACATGTCGGTTAGTAGCCATTTTGGATTTTTGGCTCTACTAAACTTTCTTCGGGCTTTCAAAAGCAGCGTGGTAGCTCATTTTGTTCAAAATACCCTACGGTATAATATTAAACCATCAAAACTTTGTTAGCCAGGTGTTGTTCACGAAACCACTGTTTTGACCCTACTATATGGAGTTTGTTTGTGCATATATCAGTTGAATACACAGAGAAGTTGAATTAAAGTTGCAATGTTGATCATGTGATTTAGAGCATTAAAGCTAGACGGGTGGACCTGTTGCTTTCACTTGTTATCCATCTGCTGTGCCCATGTGCAAACTACATGTATTGGCGTTTAACTTCCATCATGTCAACTGCAATCTAATCCAAAACAGCCAAGCTGTAAAAAAGTGTGCGGCCCTCAGAAAGGCTATGGTGAAAAAAGATGTGAAATCCAAGGTGGCGGCCAAGAAATGGCTGTGATGGTAGGTTAATGGTAAAAATTTTAATAACGACAATTCAGGTGAATTTTTGTGCCGCTTCACAAAATTTACCTAAATTGTCATTATTAAAATTTTTACCATTAACCTACCATCACAGCCATTTCTTGGCCGCCACCTTGGATTTCACATCTTTTTTCACCATAGCCTTTCTCAGGGCCGCACACTTTTTTTACAGCTTGGCTGTTTTGGATTAGATTTCATTTCTTTTTGTATTTGTATACCCCAAAGCCGGCCTATGGCCAGCTTTGGCACTTTTTTAACCTATGTTTTTTTTCTTTACTACAGGAAGAAGAAAAGATGAAGTAGATGTACTTTAAATATTTTATCAGTAAATGTACAAATTATATATATAATACATATGTGACCGGATTTGCGAAAAGGGGTCTTCCACACACATCCAATTTGCCAACTTTGACAATTGATAACTTCAGATTGGAAAGAGCTATTGCCTTGAAATTTGGGCAGTGGTGAGCACCACTATAGCTGAATACATGGTGAAATTTTCTGGTTAATATGTTACTTGAACACTGAGTTATGGTCTCCAAGGTTTACGGAATTGGATGTGTGTGAAAGACCCCTTTTCGCAAATCCGGTCACATATATTGATTACAGAAATCTCCATGGTAGTTTCTTTGTAACTGAACACTCTACAAGGTGACTTCTTCTAATTGATCTCTCTACAGGGTGAATTGTTTGTAGCTGAACGATCTACAAGGTAATTTCTTCTAGCTGATCTCTCTACAGGGTGATGTGTTTGTAGCTGAATTCTGTACAGGTGATTTGTTTGCAGCTGAGCTCTTTAAAGAATGGTTTCTTTGTAGCTGAACTCTCTAAAAGGTAACTTCTTCTAACTGATCTTTCTACAGGGCAATTTGTTTCTGGCAGAATTTTCTACAGGGTGATTTCTTTGCAGCTGAACTATCTACATGGTGGTTTCTTTGTAGCTGAACTCTCTACAAGGTAATTTCTTCTAGCTGATCTCTCTACAGGGAGATTTGTTTGTAGCTGAATGATCTACAAGGTAACTTCTTATAGCTGATCTCTCTACAGGGTGATTTGTTCGTAGCTGAATTCTGTACAGGTGATTTGTTTGCAGCTGAGCTCTTTACAAAATGGTTTCTTTGTAGCTGAACTCTCTCCAAGGTAACTTCTTCTAACTGATCTTTCTACAGGGTGATTTGTTTGTAGCTGAACTATCTACAAGGTAATTTCTCCTAGCTGATCTCTCTACAAGGTGATTTGTTTGTAGCTGAATTCTGTACAGATGATTTGTTTGCAGCTGAGCTCTTTACAGAATGGTTTCTTTGTAGCTGAACTCTCTCCAAGGTTGAACGAGATATCATGACTACATTCTAAAGAAAGCCTATAAGACTCTGGGACTTGTACATAGAACCTTTTGTAAAACCATTGTGCCTTCGGTTATGCTCAAACTATATATATCCTTAGTAAGATCGCAGCTCCTATACTGTGCACCAGTGTGGCGACCTCATCTCTTAAAAGACATCTCCAAAATTGAACAACTTCAACGTAGGGCAACTAAATATATTTTACAAGACTTCTCCTCAGACCACAAAACACGGCTGACAAAACTCAATTTGCTTCCATTAATGTACATCTTTGAAATATCAGACATAATCTTTTTTGTCAACTCTCTGAAACATCCCACTCCAAGCTTCAATATTAACCTCTACATTTCATTCTCCCATAGTACTACAAGATCCAATTCAGTCAAGCTACACCACAACATATCCTTTACTAATAAAGAGCGTCATTTTTATTTCAACCGAATCTGTCGCCTTTGGAATTCCCTACCAATCATTGATATAAGTTTGCCTATAGAAACCATCAAAGACGTATCAAATCTTTCTCTGGAATCATTTTATCACAAACTTCAATTCTACTGACCCACACAAATATCACTATCTCTGTCCGTGTGGTAACTGTGTCAGCAATCATCTTGTCATGAACTTTGATCTCTTGTAGTTACATACTAATTGATTTATAATTAAATAAATAAGTAACTTACTGTAGTTAAGTAATTAATTTTTGTAACATACTCAGGCCACTAGCACAGGTTGCTAGTGGACCCTCAGCATGGACTAATATTGTTTTCATGAATGTATAACCACTGTATCTGTATGTAGTTGTACCCATGCTGAAAAGCCTTATAAATAAATAAATAAATAAAAGGTAACTTCTTCTAACTGATCTTTCTACAGGGTGATTTGTTTGTAGCTGAACTATCTACAAGGTAATTTCTTCTAGCTGATCTCTTTACAGGGTGATTTGTTTGTAGCTGAATTCTGTACAGATGATTTGTTTGCAGCTGAGCTCTTTACAGAATGGTTTCTTTGTAGCTGAACTCTCTACAGGGTGATTTGTTTGTAGCTGAAATCCCTACAAGGTAACTTCTACTAGCTGATCTTTCTACAGGGCGATTTGTTTGTAGCTGAGTTCTCTACAGAGTGCTTGTAGCAGCTGAATTCTCTACATGGTGGTTTCTTTATAGCTCTACAAGGTGACTTCTTATAGCTGATCTCTCTACAGGGTGATTTGTTTGTAGCTGAACTCTCTACAGGTGATTTGTTTGTAGCTGAACTCTCTACAAGGCAATACTTCTAGGTGATCTCTCTACAGGATTCCTTGTTTCTAACTGAACTCTCAACAGGGTGATCTGTTCATAGCTGAACTTTCTACTGGGTGATTTGTTTGCAGCTGAACTCTCTAAATGGTGGTTTCTTTGGAGCTGAACTCTCTACAAGGTAATTTCTTATAGCTGAACTCTCTACAAGGTGACTTGTTTCTAGCTGATCTCTCTACAGGGTGATCTGTTCATAGCTGAACTTTCTACAGGGTGATTTGTTTGCAACTGAACTCTCTACATGGTAGTTTCTTTGTAGCTGAACTCTCTACAATGTGACTTCTTCTAGCTGAACTCTCTACAAGGTGACTTGTTTCTAGCTGATCTCTCTACAGGGTGATTTGTTTGTAGCTGAACTCTCTACATGGTGGTTTCATTGTAGCTGAACTCTCTACAAGGTAACTTCTTCTAGCTGATCTTTTTACACTGCATATTTGTTTGTAGCTGAGTTCTCTACAGGGTGATTGTTTGAAGCTGAACTCTCTACATGGGAGTTTCATTGTAGCTGAACTCTCTACAATGTGACTTCTTCTAGCTGAACTCTCTTCAGGGTGATTTGTTTCTAGCTGAACTCTCTACAGGTGATTTGTTTGCAGCTGAACTCTCTACATGGTGGTTTCTTTGTAGCTGAACTCTCTACAAGGTAACTTCTTCTAGCTGATCTTTCTACAGGGTGATTGATTTTTTGCAGCTGAACTCTTTACATGGTGGTTGCTTTGTAGCTGAACTCTCTAAAAGGTGACTTCTTCTAGCTGAACTCTCTACAGGATGATTTGTTTGCAGCTGAACTCTCTACAAGGTAATTTCTTCTAGCTGAACTCTCTACAGGGTGACTTGTTTCTAGCTGATCTCTCTACAGGGTGATCTGTTCATAGCTGAACTTTCTACAGGGTGATTTGTTTGCAGCTGAACTCTCTACATGGTAGTTTCTTTGTAGCTGAACTCTCTACAATGTGATTTCTTCTAGCTGAACTCTCTACAAAGTGACTTGTTTCTAGCTGATCTCTCTACAGGGTGACTTGTTTCTAGCTGAACTCTCTACAAGTGATTTGTTTGTAGCTGAACTCTCTACATGGTGGTTTCGTTGTAGCTGAACTCTCTACAAGGTAACTTCTTCTAGCTGATCTTTTTACACTCCATATTTGTTTGTAGCTGAGTTCTCTACAGGGTGATTTGTTTGAAGCTGAACTCTCTATATGGGAGTTTCATTGTAGCTGAACTCTCTACAATGTGACTTCTTCTAGCTGAACTCTCTACAGGGTGATTTGTTTCTAGCTGAACTCTCTACAGGTGAGCTGAACTCTCTACATGGTGGTTTCTTTGTAGCTGAACTCTCTACAAGGTAACTTCTTCTAGCTGATCTTTCTACAGGGTGATTGATTTTTTTGCAGCTGAACTCTTTACATGGTGGTTGCTTTGTAGCTCAACTCTCTAAAAGGTGACTTCTCCTAGCTGAACTCTCTACAGGATGATTTGTTTGCAGCTGAACTCTCTACATGATGATTTCTTTGTAGCTGAACTCTCTACAGGGTGATTTGTTTGTAGCTGAAATCCCTACAAGGTAACTTCTTCTAGCTGATCTTTCTACAGGGCAATTTGTTTGTAGCTGAGTTCTCTACAGGGTGATTTGTTTGCAGCTGAACTCTCTACGTGGTAGTTTCTTTGTAGCTGAACTCTCTACAATGTGACTTCTAGCTGAACTCTCTACAGGGTGACTTGTTTTTAGCTGATCTCTCTACAGGGTGATTTGTTTCTAGCTGAACTCTCTACAGGTGATTTGTTTGCAGCTGAACTCTCTACATGGTGGTTTCTTTGTAGCTGAACACTCTACAAGGTAACTTCTTCTAGCTGATCTTTTTACACTGCATATTTGTTTGTAGCTGAGTTCTCTACAGGGTGATTTGTTTGAAGCTGAACTCTCTACATGGGAGTTTCATTGTAGCTGAACTCTCTACAATGTGAGTTCTTCTAGCTGAACTCTCTACAGGGTGATTTGTTTCTAGCTGAACTCTCTACAGGGTGATTTGTTTGTAGCTGAACTCTCTACAGGGTGATCTGTTCGTAGCTGAACTCCCTATAAGGTAACTTCTTCTAGCTAATCTTTCTACAAGGCGATTTGTTTGTAGCTGAGTTCTCTACAGGGTGATTTGTTTGCAGCTGAACTCTCTACGTGGTAGTTTCTTTGTAGCTGAACTCTCTACAATGTGACTTTATCTAGCTGAACTCTCTACAGCGTGACTTGTTTTTAGCTGATCTCTCTACAGGGTGACTTGTTTCTAGCTGAACTCTCTACAGGTGATTTGTTTGCAGCTGAACTCTCTACATGGTGGTTTCTTTGTAACTGAACTCCCTGCAAGGTGACTTCTTCTAGCTGATCTCTCTACAGGACGATTTGTTTGTAGCTGAACTCTCTACATGATGGTTTCTTTGTAGCTGAACTCTCTACAAGGTGATTTCTTCTATAGCTGATCTTTCTACAGGGTGATTTGTTTGTAGCTGAACTCTCTACAAGGTAACTTCTTCTAGCTGATCTCTCTACAGGACAATTTGTTTGTAGCTGAACTCTCACATGATTGTTTCTTTGAAGCTGAACTCTCTACAAGGTGATTTCTTCTAGCTGATCTTTCTACAGGGTGATTTGTTTGTAGCAGAACTCTCTACAAGGAAACTTCTTCTAGCTGATCTCTCTACAGGGAGATTTGTTTGTAGCTGAACTCTCTACACGTGATTTGTTTGCGGCTGAATTCTCTACATGATGGTTTCTTTGTAGCTGAACTCTCTACAAGGTAACTTCTTCTAGCTGATCTCTTTACAGGGTGAATTGTTTGTAGCTGAACTCTCTACAGGGTAACTTGTTTGTAGCTGATCTCTATACAGGTTTCTTATTTCTAACTGATCTCTTGAATTCTGTTCAGGGTGACTGCTCTATTAGGATCACTGCTCTATTAGAGTATCTCGATCTCGCACTTGCTACACCAAGTTGGATTTCGTGTTATAACTCCGCGGCTTTAAGTCTGATTCTTCTACACCATTGAAGAGCCTTTCTAAGATGATTACTCCATCTGTACAGTGAATTTCAAAGCATAACCCCAAGCGGTTTATCTGGTAGGCGTGGCAAGTATTCGTTTTTTATTAGCTAATCTTTGTTGCATAATTGTTACACACTGTTGGTTTTGTTGTTGTATCTTCCTGGTTTTTAGCTCAATTTCTTTCAAACCACAAAAGGTTTGAGGTTCAATAGTTAACCTATTCACCCTCCAATTTTCAGCTTCTTTCCATATGCGGTTTACCCTGTAGGCGTGACAACATATTGGTGTTATTTTTCGTGCATAATCGCTCATAACTCTTTGCCTGTTTATGGTATTCCAGCCAAAGTTGGTACCGAGATGCGCCTTTATACCCCCCTTCTGTGTGCCAAATTTCAAGGCAATTGTATAACGCGTTCGCGTTTTATAGCAGTTTTTGTAAGTGTGCAAAAAGAGGAAGAAAATAAGAAGAAAAAAAAAACGAAGAAACTAAGCCAATTTTTGAAGTCGCATATCTCAGGAATTCCTGAAGCGATTTCGCTCAAATTTGGAATGAGGAGTACTGAAGTTGGAGGGAATGTACACAGCAAAATTTGTCTTGTTTCATCGAGGCAGCACAGAACTACGGAGGTGCGAACATTACGTTTTCTTTCTTCCTGTCAATATACTCACGGGGTTGCGCGCCGGCTTCTTGGGCCGCACGACACACTACCGTGTGTCTTGATTCTCTTGGGAGTTCTAGAATATGTAGTAAGTTAGTTCCAGTTCCCCTCACCAAGTAGTTACTTGTTAATATTCGTGTATTCTTTTGCCTTTGGCCGGCTCACTCAAAGCTGTGTTTCTATCCCCTTCGGTTCTGTACTGTGCTGTTCCTGCCCTTCTCCAGAGTTCATATACTGCTGTGCCCATGTGCAAACTATTGGCTTTGAAATTCAATCTTACCAGCTGTAACTGTCTTGAAAATTTATAAGTTTTAGCATACATACAGTAGTTCCAGTCATCGTAGTTTCGTAAGAGCATAGATTATACTATGGAAAGAGCTTGTCAAATTTTGAAGTTATGTTTGGTTTCTTTGGTCTTTGGCTTATTCAAAGCCGTATTCCTATCTTATTCAGTTCTGGCCTGCACTGTTCTTACTCTTCACCAGAGTTCATATTCTGGATAGCCAAAGATATCAAGCTTCTTCAGTCATGGGTTTGTGTTGTTTGACATCGATGTTGTAAAACAGACATCACTCCAGGCAGAGATGCCTCATTGTTACTCTTCTACTTTACTGTGATCCATCTATTTACCTTGGCTGCACACATGATGCTTTTCTTATCTTGCAAGCACCATAATGATATAAGAAATCTGACTGCCACATTGTTATCCAAGGTGTGTCATGATGTGCAAACTGAGTACCAATTGCAATTGATCTGTGGTGATGTCTTGCATCATCGTTCTGTTGTGGTTAAGAATAATGCTACAGTGGATATCCGGGCTGCAGAATTTTGGCAATGCTCACATCATAAAACCTCTTTCGATGTACGTGTCTTTAACAGCTTTGCAGCAACCAACTGTTCTTCCACCCTTGCTGTTACTTTTCGTTGACATAAAGGTGAAAAGCGTCATGCCTATGAAGAACGCATAATTATGTGGAATTGAGCATGGCAGATTTACCCTCTTGTTTTCCCCAGTTCTGATGGTATGGGTACAGCTACTACCATGATGTATAAGCACCTGGCTCATTTGCTGAGTGTTAAGTGGAATTCCCCATATTCTTTGGTGATGAACTGGCCCCGCTGTTGTTTGGGGTTTCCTTGGCCCGTTCCTCTGTGAGATGCTTAAGGGGCTCATTTCAACTTTTCAGTCTAGAGTAGTCCCCCCTGCTATCGGTCTCGCTGTTGCTGAGGAGATCCTTGCTCTGCCGTGATCCCTAGGCTTGTAGGCCCGTTTAAATACTTCAATTTTTCTGTTTACTGAATTGTAAGGTTAATTCAATAGTTTTAAGCATGAATTCCACCATAAGATATACAATTTGGGATAGAGAGTAGGCTTGTAGAGTTGAAGCTAATTACAAATGAAATGTGGGCATGGCGCATGTCAGAAAATGTTGAAGATTTCCCATAGTTAAATCATAGCGGTAGAAATCGCCATGTAACTACCACCAAGGGGTGTTCATTATATTATAATCCACACAAAAACAGCCAAGCTGTGAAAAAATGGTGTGGCCTTAAAAAGGCTGGGTGAAACCAAAGGTGGCAGCCAAGAAATGGCTGCAATGATGTTAATGCTAATAAATTTTAACAATACACACAGCCATTATTAATTTTTTTTTAAGCATTAACATCATTGCAGCCATTTCTTGGCCACCACATTTGATTTCACAACTTTTTTCCACACAGGTTTTATAAGACCACACCATTTGTCACAGCTTGGTTGTTTTGTGTGGATCTCACTTCTTTTTGTACTTTATAAAGGCCCCAAAATCAGCCTATGGCTGACTTTGAGGTTTGTTTTTACTCACATTTCTTCTTTTCTATGTAGATACAATGATGATTATTGAAGACAGACTTATAAATGTATTTCATTACATGATTTAATTCATTATTTGATAATATTATTGTAGTACTCTAATAGAGTGCACATTTTTTGAGGACTACTAATAGAACATACATAGAATGTTCTAGAACAATCTAGTACTTCTAATGGTAGATCTATGAAATTACAAGCGTTTGATTATAAGCAGATTTCAACTAGAAATTCCATTTATAAAGCAGAAATTAAATGAGGTGATCAGCCAAGGTAGCAGTGGTTCAGTGGTTAAGGATGCAGGTGTTAGGTATGGAGGTCCTTGGTTTGAACTCTGGTAAGTTATTGTTTTGACATCTTTTGCACACCTTTTTTTACCCCGCAGTGACTGCTCTATTAGAGTATCTCGATCCTGCAATTTTACACTTGCTTGGGTTTTGCTTTATAACTTTGTCGCTGTAACACTTTTGCTATTCAAACTATAAAAGGCACTGCTATGATGATAAACCTATCTACACATACTCAGTTTACCTTGTAGCCATGACAGAAGTTTGATTTATTTTTACGTGAATAAACGCTCATAACTTCTTGAATATTCCTCAGATTCACAACAAACTTGGTACGTAAATCCACCGTTACACACTCTTTATTTGTGCTAAAGATCGAGGCAATCAAGTCACACATTTACATTTTATAGCAATTTTTGCAAAGTGTGCAAAAAAATTGAAGCCTCCATACGGCATAAGAAAAAAACGAAGAAATTAAAGCGAAATTTTGAACACCCATATCTCGCAAATGGCTGTTGCGAATTTAATCAAATTTGCTGTGTGGCGTACGCTCGCTACCTGGGGGACAACTATAATGCAAAAAATGGTGTACTTTGGGCCATGGAGCTATGCACACATGAAAAATCTGTTTTCTTTCTTCCTGTCAATATACTCACGGTGTTGTCGCTGGATTCTTGGCCGCACAAAACACTACCGTGTGTCTTGATGTAGATCCAGTGGCGGATCTAGAAATTTCAGAGGGGGTTTCAGGTTCAGGAGGTTTTCAAGAACTATGATCCGAGACTGAGAAGTCCAGCTCAGGTGAGTGTTAATTAGCTCAGTCTTTGATAGCTCAGTGGCCAATAGCTACAGTAAAAAATCACTCCACAACATTGTTCACAGTTGAACTTTACCGTACCAGGCCTTCCCAGAAGCAAAAGAGCACTTGTACACAATTAAACAAAAATTATTTTTAGATGCTCTTAACACGCTGAAAAGCTGTAATGACATTTTCAGTGATTTCAAAGGTAATAGTATGAAATTTAAAAAGTTAACCCATGGTGATTTTAGTGCCCACACAAATTGTAAACAAATTTTGGGCGCACGCACTATTTTCAGAGGGGGTTTCAGCTGAAACCATTGCAACCCACCTGTATCTGCCACTGAGATCAATAGTGTAGGACTGCAATCGCCATTCCAGCTGTGTTCAAAAAACCTGTTTACAAACTTGTGGTAATGGTAAATTTTTGGTGATGTACAGCAAACAGGATATGCTGAAATTCTTATTAACAATCTCCTTGGTGCCAGCTTGATGGCAATTAATATGCAGCAAATCCAGGGCTACTTTTCGAGTTAGCTGGACCACAGACAGACAGACAGCATTTCAGCTTTATATAGCAGAGTTTTTTGTTGTGGCATATATAATGAAGTGATTGTAATAACATACCAACGTAATGATTTTCCAATCGTACTAATGTACATTATACAATCATTCATGTAAATCGCTTCATTTCTTTTATCCTACTTAAAATATCAGCCTTATAGCCTGTCAAATTTTGACCATAATTTCAAAGTTTGAAATTCAATAACTTTTCGTGTGGAAATGATAACTGTTTAAAATTTTCACCACTTATGTAAAACTTTATGGAGGTTTTCCCAAGCTTACAGAACAAACAGAAATGGAAATACACAATATTAAGTGAACACATGTATTTTCCGGCTATAAGACAGATTTCATCAGACTCAGTCACATATACTGATGCATATATATAGAGCCACATGAGTCTCTGTAGAGAAGAGACCATTTTCAGCTATTCATATTGTAAGATATATGTACACAATAATCAATGTCACATACAACATGACAGTTTACATACCTGTGGTTGTTCCAAGAGCTACGTATTGCTGATTTGGTGAAAGTGATATTGCCGAGATGTACTTAATCGCTTTAGTGTCTTGTAGTGTCAAAGATAACTTCTGATAAAAAAGCACAGTAAAAGTATAGGATAATGGTTATACCGTATAGTAAAAAACTTTGGCAAAAACCCATTATTGCAAAATTAACAAAAAAAAACTTTGGTGAATGGGGCTTTATGTGAATTTTTTTACCTACCACGTACTGTACCGCCTGAATGCAAAATCGATACCTCGATTGCAAGTGATTACACAACTCGCCAATTAAGGGGTGTGGTAGCCATTTTGATCGCGAGTCTTTATCCCTCGCATTGAGGGATAACGACTCACGATGGAAACAGTTGCCACACCCCTTAATTAGCAAGTATTTTAATTGCTTGCACTTGTGCATAGCGATTTTGCATTTGAATGGTAACTACCTTCCAAGTGTAAACAACGTTTGCTGGTTCTTGTTAAGCCGAGAGAAAGTTTCATGAACTCTTGTGGAATAATTAACCTCACGACAATTGAAGGGAACGCTTGGAAATCTCCATGACACCTGTTATGATACTTCAATACCCATCCTTTCAACATGGTTAATCTGCTCAAGTGATGGCTAAAAATAATTGGCACATAAAACTTTGGCGATTGTAATGCTATTCGCCAAATTCGCCAAAGTTTTTAATGCCAAAGTTTTTTTACTATACAGTAACATTATAATTTATTTCTGCCTAATATAAATACAACCACAAATTTACAAACCACCTTTAAGCAAACTACAAGGACGATATAAACACCATACATGTGTAAGAAAACAATATTAGTGATTATTAGGATAACAATACTTGATGCAAAAATTTATTGGTCGGTTTGGTCTGATGCTAAATACTGTATACAACTATAGTAGGGATTAAATTTGTGCATTAGGTGAACTTCCTTGTTTCAGTACAGTGAGAAGAAGACAAGCAGCCTGATTGAAGATAAAAGAAAAGACAAGGCACAGAGGGCCTGCACACGTCAGAACCCCAAAAGGCACATCCCACTGGTGAGTTTGTTATTGTGGCCTAAAGTGGTGGCCTTGCGCTGCTTCATTGGCCTCTAGTCTTGCGACTGTGATCAGGCAGTCAAGCAGTAAGGTAGTGAGTCTAAAATTCAAGTTTTAGCATTTTTTTAAATTCTGTATCCGGCCACCTGTAAGTGTTTTGCTATGTTTAATGCTGTATTGTATATTATATGGACTAGTACTATTCCATAAAGGTGAATTTTGTCATGTAAAATGTCTCTGATTTTTAACGGCGGAATTTTTGGCTGCACACAAGATTTTCACCATGATCCCTACTTAAACGGTATGGTAATGATAACAACTAATGCATCAGGCAAAGAATGGTGCCAAACAGTGAATTGATAATCATCGGAATGAGTATCCCAAATAATGGATACTGGTAAGCAAAGTAGCCAATTTTGTTTAGTTTACTACATACATTCTGTTTGTTACACGGTATTACATAACCTGTATAGCAAACAGTATGAGAAGTGCGCCCTACAATGGATCCCATTACTGAGACAGTGAGACTGCATGCATGTATAGTAGATGCAAAAATTATGGTTCATTGCCAACATAAGGAATTGAGTTGAATAATGTATGCATGTACAGGTTATATGTGATGTACAGTATGGTAGTACTGTGGACGCCACCTCAAAATGCCACTTAAACTATCCTACATGATGAAAAGCTTCTTTACAAAAATCTAACTGATGTCAAATAGTGCTTTAAAAATAATAATAAAAAATACAAAAGAACGAAAAAATCCCCAAAATTTAAATTTTGGTATACCTGCCCATCGGACCACAGTAAAAAAGGCTAGAGGTTAAACAACGCATCATATCATCACCATTTTTATGCCTCAATAACAAACTCACTAGTGTATCAAACCCACAATTTTATTAGCACCATCCTTGAGGATCATATTTAGGTGCCAAAAAACTATTTAAAGCACTTTGTGTTGGCGAGATCAAAGCAAAAAGAGTGCTGTATTCTCCGTAACGCATTCAAGTGTGCTATATTTTCCATTTGCGTCACAATAAAGTACAGTTATGGAAACTAAAGAACAGTTATGTATTGATTGAAAAATAAGTACGAAAACAAGATCACGTGCATAACATTTCTAATCGCCAAAAGTAGCCAAAAGATGCTATTTGCTTGTATTACTACAACATCTGTACCACATAGACACTTACCGATTGTCTGATGGCTGAAAATTGATGCGGTTCGAATTCACGAAATGAATGCTCCAAGCAATACGACAAGACAGCACTCTAAACTAGTTAAAGCACCGCTACGCTTGTACAATATGAAAATAAAAGTACTTGGGCATGGTCTCAATCCTTTTATAGCACTCGGCTTCGCATTGCACTATATTAGTCTCTCACCCACGCCCTCATGCTTTTATTTCCATATTGTATGTGCAGCGGTGCTTTAACTAGTATTTAAAGCACTTATGTACTGGACACCCAGTAGATACCCATAGCTTCATGATAGATTCGAGAACCAATCTAGGTCAACTAATAATCATCGAGTGTAGAGACCACACCTCTTAATAATCTATTTACTCAAGCATGATGACCACACCTCCTTATTGGTCCATGAGATCAAGACACACGATAGTGTGTCGTGCGGCCCAAGAAGCCGGCGCGCCACACCGTGAGTATATTAACAGGAAGAAAGAAAACGCAATTTTCACACCTATGTAGCTCTGTGATCCATTATCCGATTGAAACCAAATTTGCTGGAGACGTGCCGCCCAGTTAGGGTAGTCTACATACCAAATTTGAAGAAAATCGCTCCAGCCATTTCCGAGATACGAGCGAACAAAATTTCGTTATAATTTCTTCGTTTTTTTTTTCTTCTTCTTATTCTTCTTCATCTTCATTTCGCAAAATTCGCCATAAAACACGAATGCGTGCTCGGATTTGGCTGAAATTTGGCACACTTAAAGGGCTCATTAAGGCGGATCTCCATACCAACTTTGATAGGAATCCGATGAACATTCACGGAGTTATGACCGATTATTTGCGTAAAATAAGGTCGAAGGTCTGTCACGCCTACAGGTTAAACGCCTTGGAGGAATCAGTTGAAAATTGATATGTAGATGGAGCAACCATCGTAGGAGTGCCTTTTTGTGGTTTGAAAGGAATCGGGATAAAGACCATGGAGATATGACACGAAACCCAACCTGTGTCAAAATTACGTGATCGATTTTTATGAATAAAAAAACTATTAGTTTTCATATCTACCAGGCAAACCGCTTAGAGCAACGAGCTGAAACTCAGTATGTAGCTGGAATAATCATCATAGAAAGTCCTTGCAGTAGTACAGAAGAATCGGATTACAAATCACTGAGTTATGATTCGAAAGGCAACTAGGTGCAGCAAATGCGAGATCGAGATACTCTAATAGAACAGTCACCCTAATAAAGCATTCAGCTGCATTTATAATTTACTCAGTTATATTACATTGTAAGTTATTCTGTAGGGAATTCAGCTACAAACAAGTCACCCTGTAGTCAGATCAGCTAGAAGAAGGTACCTAATAGAGAGTTCAGCTACAAATAAGCCATCATGTAGAGAGTTCAGCTCAAATAAATCACCCTGTAGAGAATTCAGCTACAAACAAATTGCCCTGTAGAGAGATCAGCTAGAAGAAGTTACCTTGTAGAGAGTTCAGTTACAAAGAAACAATCATGCAAAGAGTTTAGCTACAAACAAATCACCCAGTAAAAAGTTCTGCTATGAACAGATCACACTGTAGAGAGTTCACTTAGAAACAAGTCATCCTGTAGAGAGATCAGCTAGAAGAAGTCACCTTGTAGAGAGTTCAGTTACAAAGAAACAATCATGCAAAGAGTTTAGCTGCAAACAAATCACCCAGTAGAAAGTTCCGCTATTAACAGATCACACTGTAGAGAGTTCAGTTAGAAACAAGTCATCCTATAGAGAGTTCAGCTAGAATAAGTTACACTGTAGAGAGTTCGGCTACAAAGAAACTACCATGTAGAGAGTTCAGCTGCAAACAAATTGCCCTGTAGAGAATTCAGCTACAAACAAATCACCCTGTAGAAAGATCAGCTAGAAGAAGTTACCTTGTAGAGAGTTCAGCTACAAACAAATCACCCTGTAGAAAGTTCAGTTACAAACAAGTCACCCTGTAGAGAGATCAGCTAGAAACAAGTCATCCTGTAGAGAGTTCAGCTAGAAGAAGTTACGTTGTACAGAGTTCAGCTACAAAGAAACTACCATGTAGAGAGTTCAGCTGCAAATAAATCGCCCTGTAGAGAATTCAGCTACAAACAAATCACCCTGTAGAAAGATCAGCTAGAAGAAGTTACCTTGTAGAGAGTTCAGCTACAAACAAATCACCCTGTAGAGAGTTCAGCTAGAAACAAGTCACCCTGTAGAGAGATCACCTAGAAACAAGTCATCCTGTAGAGAGTTCAGCTAGAAGAAGTTACATTGTAGAGAGTTCAGCTACAAAGAAACTACCATGTAGAGAATTCAGCTACAAACAAATCACCCTGTAGAAAGGTCAGCTAGAAGAAGTTACCTTGTAGAGAGTTCAGCTACAAACAAATCACCCTGTAGAGAGTTCAGCTACAAACAAGTCACCATGTAGAGAGTTCAGCTAGAAGAAGTTATATTGTAGAGAGTTCAGCTACAAAGAAACTACCATGTAGAGAGTTCAGCTGCAAACAAATTGCCCTGTAGAGAATTCAGCTACAAACAAATTGCCCTGTAAAAAGATCAGCTAGAAGAAGTTACCTTGTAGAGAGTTCAGCTACAAACAAATCACCCTGTAGAGAGTCCAGCTAGAAACAAGTCACCCTGTAGAGAGATCAACTAGAAACAAGCCACCCGTAGAGAGTTCAGCTAGAATAAGTTACACTGTAGAGAGTTCGGCTACAAAGAAACTACCATGTAGAGAGTTCAGCTGCAAACAAATTGCCCTGTAGAGAATTCAGCTACAAACAAATCACCCTGTAGAAAGATCAGCTAGAAGAAGTTACCTTGTAGAGAGTTCAGCTACAAACAAATCACCCTGTAGAGAGTTCAGCTACAAACAAGTCACCCTGTAGAGAGATCAGCTAGAAACAAGTCATCCTATAGAGAGTTCAGCTAGAAAAAGTTACATTGTAGAGAGTTCAGCTACAAAGAAACTACCATGTAGAGAGTTTAGCTGCAAACAATTCGCCCTGTAGAGAATTCAGCTACAAACAAATCACCCTGTAGAAAGATCAGCTAGAAGAAGTTACCTTGTAGAGAGTTCAGCTACAAACAAATCACCTTGTAGAGAGTTCAGCTACAAACAAGTCACCCTGTAGAGAGATCAGCTAGAAACAAGCCACCCGTAGAGAGTTTAGCTAGAAGAAGTTACATTGTAGAGAGTTCAGCAGTTTAGCTGCAAACAAATCGCCCTGTAGAGAATTCAGCTACAAACAAATCACCCTGTAGAAAGATCAGCTAGAAGAAGTTACCTTGTAGAGAGTTCAGCTACAAACAAATCACCCTGTAGAGAGTTCAGCTACAAACAAGTCACCCTGTAGAGAGATCAGCTAGAAACAAGTCATCCTATAGAGAGTTCAGCTAGAAAAAGTTACATTGTAGAGAGTTCAGCTACAAAGAAACTACCATGTAGAGAGTTTAGCTGCAAACAATTCGCCCTGTAGAGAATTCAGCTACAAACAAATCACCCTGTAGAAAGATTAGCTAGAAGAAGTTACCTTGTAGAGAGTTCAGCTACAAACAAATCACCTTGTAGAGAGTTCAGCTACAAACAAGTCACCCTGTAGAGAGATCAGCTAGAAACAAGCCACCCGTAGAGAGTTTAGCTAGAATAAGTTACATTGTAGAGAGTTCAGCTACAAACAAATCACCTTGTAGAGAGTTCAGCTACAAACAAGTCACCCTATAGAGAGATCAGCTAGAAACAAGCCACCCGTAGAGAGTTTAGCTAGAAGAAGTTACATTGTAGAGAGTTCAGCAGTTTAGCTGCAAACAAATCGCCCTGTAGAGAATTTAGCTACAAACAAATCACCCTGTAGAAAGATCAGCTAGAAGAAGTTACCTTGTAGAGAGTTCAGCTACAAACAAATCACCTTGTAGAGAGTTCAGCTACAAACAAGTCACCCTGTAGAGAGATCAGCTAGAAACAAGCCACCCGTAGAGAGTTTAGCTAGAAGAAGTTACATTGTAGAGAGTTCAGCAGTTTAGCTGCAAACAAATCGCCCTGTAGAGAATTCAGCTACAAACAAATCACCCTGTAGAAAGATCAGCTAGAAGAAGTTACCTTGTAGAGAGTTCAGCTACAAACAAATCACCCTGTAGAGAGTTCAGCTACAAACAAGTTATCCGGTAGAGGGATCAGCTAGAAGGATCACCTTGCAGAGAGGTCAGCTACAAAGAAATCACCCTGCTTCATCTTTCCTTCTTCCTGTAGTAAAGAAAAAAATGACAGGTTAAAAAGCCCTAAAGCCGGCCATAGGCCGGCTTTGGGGTATACAAATGCAAAAAGAAGTGAAATCTAATCCAAAACAGCCAAGCTGTAAGAAAAGAGTGCGGCCCTGAGAAAGGCTATGGTGAAAAAAGATGTGAAATCCAAGGTGGCGGCCAAGAAATGGCTGTGATGGTAGGTTAATGGTAAAAATTTTAATAACAACAATTCAGTGAATTTGGTGCCGCTTGGTCTTGGAACAAAATTCACTTGAATTGTCGTTATTAAAATTTTTACCATTAACCTACCATCACAGCCATTTCTTGGCCGCCACCTTGGATTTCACATCTTTTTTCACCATAGCCTTTCTCAGGGCCGCACTCTTTTTTTACAGCTTGGCTGTTTTGGATTAGATACTCTAATACAGCAGTGACCCTAATAAAAGTAAAGTGTTTATAAAAGGAAAAAATACACATGACAATAAATGCTACAATTACAATTTACAAAACAAACTATATAACCACCACGACTAAAATATAACTACTGGGAAAGGGGAACAACAAAGAAAGAACAACTACAGGGAAAGGGAAAAGTCATCATCACCACCTTGCAGAGCCCAATACCCTAATAAAAGCATACCCTAATAAAACAATCATATACAATATTCTACTAGAACAGTCACACGTGTATATCATATCTGTACGATAAACAAACAAACAACAAACAAAAATTAAACAATTGCAACCTACACACCTGTAAAACTATTTTTAAAATGTAGCAGTGATATTAAGGGATAAATAATAAAACAAGAGAAGAATGATGGTATTACAAAAAATGAGAAAAACACTACATTAGCACGCTATAACAAATATTTTTTTCTGGATATTTCCCACCAAACCCATGCATCATTCATCTCTTGTTTCACTACATTTTATCACTTTATCCCTTCTTCATTAATCTACTAGCGTAAATGGATGTGTCTTGTTGTATATTACTGTATGTGAGGATGAAATGCATTGCATGCGTGTATGTACCTATGTGAGGTGTATTTTCAATATCAGTATCACACATACAACAATTTTATTCACTTTCAAAAACATTTCTATTTCATTTCCTTCTCTAAGCTGCTCTGCAACACCACGCAGCAAGGCATCTCGAGGAAGCTTGACTTCAGTAACATCAGACCTACAGAATCAGTTTACAAACACTAAACACACTTTAAATTACCTTTTTCTACAGTTAACTATTTCTTTGGCTTTACCATCAACAGCCCATCTAGTTAATAGTTGCGAGTGCCTCCAACATGACTCACTAAAGGTATGGCAGAACTACAGTAGCTAGATGACAACTTGGCAGTATTACACCCCATTCACACTACTCATCTAATCTGGGTAAAGTGTGGCACGACTTGAAATATATGTAAACTGTAATGTGAACTGAGCTGAGCCAGGTCCAGCATGACTCAATCAGCTATTAATTAGCATGGGTTGGTACACACTGTAAAGACATTTATTTTAGGATTTGCTTTAGTTTGGTAGAGTAGATAAGCAAAAAATATTGTTCACTATATGACAAAACATCAAATACAGTAAAACATTTCCTTTATTCATACCGTTTCATATTAGATACGGTGCAATTAAAATTACCAATCATATTGAATACAAAGAATCCGACAAATACCACAAACAGAAAATGTATGGAAACCATACCAAAGATGTGCATAGTAAAACAATGCCTCCTCAAGATAGTTGGCAAGTAAGATCCAAAAGCTGATCAAGGAGGTACCCACCCAGGTCTGTACAGTAGGTGAGAATCTAAGAGCTACACTGTATGAAGCCATAGATGTATAACTATCAAAGTGAGACTTTACTTTTACATTGAAATATTGACACCTCCAAAAGAGTAACTAAAACCATCTGTTTTAAGATATTTTGAATGACACCAGGAGTTTATGAGCCGCCGAAGGCAGCGAAGGAGCATGAAACTGAGTTCCATGACAATCCAAATTACGTCACTGCGCTTGTTTCGTGTCACATGCAAATGGTGCTCTAGCTGCATGAAGTAGAGACGAGTTCACCACCATCAAAGAAGAGAAAGACCTCAAGGAAGACTCAGCCAACTTTACCATCGCTATGTGTCACTGGTCACACGCAATTTCGTATATGGCTTCAAATAACGAGATGTTACTGTCCTTATATGGAAACTAATCTGCGATTGATTTGGATTGTGATGGCAACTGGCAGGCAGCATAATTTCATGCTCCTTCACCGCCTTCGGTGGCTCATAAGCTCCTACATCTATAACACTGAAACAAATTTAGGCTAGAAAGACAAGTTTTAATGATGACCCAGATTACACTTGTAAATATTCATGACTATATTTGTTAGTAGAACACATGCTGTACCTTTGGCTTCTATCAATCTTCATTTGATTAAAAATTTTCTTCAGTGTTGCTTCCTTTCTTAGACCAGTGTGTGATGTTTCAATCTTTTTTACATGTAGCTGGATAAATAAATATTTGAACTATAAAAAGCATTTTGCAATCCTGTTCACTATAGATTGGTACATATATAACAAAACATACTTATGAGATTTTATCTTCTTGCTTAATTTTACACACGGAAAGTGAACCTGGTTAAAGAGTAGAGTGATCAACAAGCTTTTAACAAATTAAACTTATTGTGGTGTTCAAAGCACACAACAAGCCTCCATTGACATGTATGCTATTAAGGGTTTTGAGGAATGTAAAACTTGTACAATAAAATTATTAATCTAAAAATGAAGTATGGTTCCAACGATAAAAAGAGAGATGATGGTATAGCTATTAGGGAAAATCCCAATAGGAATTGTAGCAATATGGGAAAAGTTTAGGTCACATTGCTACAATGCAAGTAAGGATTTTCCCTTGTAGCTACCACATCAAATCTAGTTTCACTACATTTTATTTCTGGAACCCTACTTCTTTTGTTAAAAAAACTTTTTTTATTACACTAGTTTATTAACCTTTTCTGTTAAAGAATGGCCATATAAAATACATGTGTGGTTGTGACTGCTGTATTACAGTATCTTGATCTTTGTACAGTACTACTCAGTAGATTAAGCTGGGTGTGTGGTACAATACATTGTCTTCTAAGAGCTAGATTGTTGGAGTGTGTGGCCTCAGCACTTATTATTAGAGGTGTGGTCTGTGGTGACATGTTCTAATCATTTAAGGGGATGTGACCCACTGCAATCGTTTTATAAGCCCAATACTACCAAGGCCTCATATGCTTTCATGGTATCTAAATATGTTTCTTCAAGAAAACTGTTGATACAGAATTAATGCTTTGATATGGTTTCCTGGCATGAAGAAGACGACGACAATTTCAATGATGATTAAAGGAATGGCAAAGCACAGAAGGTAGACATTCGTCAGAACCACAAAAGGCATATTCCACCTGTTTGTTGTTGTGTGTAAAATGGTGGCCGTGCGTTGCTTCATTGGGCCCGTTGCTTCATTGGGCCCGTTGCTTCATTGGGCCCGTTGCTTCATTGGGCCCGTTGCTTCATTGGGCCCGTTGCTTCATTGGGCCCGTTGCTTCATTGGGCCCGTTGCTTCATTGGGCCCGTTGCTTCATTGGGCCTCTAGCATTGCAATTGTGGTCAGGCAGTAAGCAGACCAAAATATGCATTTAAAAAAATCTTTGATGTAAATGTGTTATATCAGTACAGCATTAGTGCTTCTCATACTATTCTTTGTTTGTTGTAACACTAGAACATACCTGTAACTGAAAATGAAGCAGAATAGTCATGTTACTTTTCAGTAATTCACAGTCAGGGTTTGTGTTCAGTCACGTAGTTAGTGTATGCAACCATTTGTTCCTTTGTTCTGGTGCTCTGGTTCGGTGTCATTCTTTTCTTTATTGCTATAGTAGTAAGTACACTTATAATTCTTATTTCAGCAATAGCTGGTTAATATGGCTGAAATATCAATAGAAATTAAATATGTTCACCTAGTCTGTCTCCTATTTTGCACAGATTATAACAATACAAGTAACCAAACCTGACATGTGATTTGTATTAGCTCCAATGATTACCCTTGGCAAACTTTACCTGTACAGCTGTTATCCTTTCAGCAATATCAAACGCCACTATAACTGCCTTGTCAATAAGTTGTGCAACTTCTTGACACATATCTTCAACAACCTGGTAAAAAAATACTTCATAATCCAATCAATGATGTACCACTCTATGTGGGCAGTTCAAAGGCACTGGCAGTTCAAAGGCACTGGCAGTTCAAAGGCACTGGCAGTTCAAAGGCACTCCCAGTGTCATAATTTGTATATTGCACTGCTGCAGATCGCAGCGAGTACATTATAACTTATAACGCACTGGTTGTGGTTTTGTAGAGTGCATTATAAGTTATAATGCACTGACCACAGTGCAATATACAGATATTGCAATGGCTTTTTTGTGCAGCATAGCATAAGTGCCTGTGCCCCAAGACCACTGACACCTCACCTAATAGGTGGAAAGACACTTCACAGCTCACTCGAATTCTTTTATAGCCCGACATGTAAAGGTCGATTATGGGCCATAACGTCACCAATACGTATGTTTACCAAACAGCCAATGGCAATTGAAAAAGCCAACGCGGTGGCCACAACTCTAGTATACATATATATATAAACGTACTTATACACCTTACTAGTCTGGTGCAGATTAAACTGTAGTCCACTTCGACAATGACTCAATAAAACTATTATATTCTAAATAATACTCACCTTTACATTTGATTGTGGTAGCCAGTTTTTGTCATACCACCAGACTCGAATTTAGCCAGTATGAATAGTAAGAATTAGACTAGTATCATTTAGTAGTTAGGTTTTGTTTACTTAAACCGTCTATTTAGCTACTTTTTATTTTGGTTGAGAGAGTCACTATGGCGATTAGTCTGACACTTAGTCTATATGGTGATTGAGTGATCATGCTGGCATGCTGAGCACATACATGATGAGAGTTGAATAGCGAATGCAGGTTAGTGATATAACCCATAGTGTACTAGCTTTCAATATCTCGGGTGGCTGCAGACTGTAGAGGGAACATTATCGCAACGTTCAGTTTGGTTACCCACAATCGATGTTAGAAACCTGGCCTTTATAAGTGTACAGCAGTCTTGTGAGACACTTCCCACTTATTAGGTGAGTGGTACATAACAGTTATACAACATGCACTCGTGCTCTGCCTGTATAAACGCACTTGCCTTCAGGCCTAATGGCCCTCAATAATATGAGAGTACTTGCCTCATTCAATAACTTCATGCCAATATCTATGACAGTCTGATGTGTCAGCAACTGTATGGCTCCTTCAGCAAACTGTTCTTTGCTGGTGTGTAACAACAATCTATTCTTAAAGTACTTTATTAGATACTATGATCAAAAATACAATACAATTACTTCTCAATGTTTTGCATGTATTCAACTGGAGATGGTCCAACTAATTTTAGCACATTCTCAACAACTTGTTCCATAATGTCATTCACCTAAAAATAAACATAACTGAATATGAAAAGTAGAGATGGGATGATACAGGATTTCAAAGTATTGATACATTACTCCAAAACTATCATGACACATGATATATTGCAATACTAGGTGTGCCCGCGCAAAATGTGCACTACTAATGTTTCCTATATATATATAGCATGTGGGACACACGCAAATGCACTTCATTCATATACACTCAATCATTGCACATTCATTCAAACTAATGCAATACATCAAGACACACGGTAGTGTGTCGAGCAGCCCAAGTAGCTGGCACACCACACCATGAGTATATTAACAGGAAGAAAGAAAATGCGATCTTCACACCTATGTAGCTCTGTGATCCCTTATTCGATTGAAACCAAATTTTCTTCAGAAGTGCCGTCCAGGTAAGGGAGTCTACACATCAAATTTGAAGAAAAGTGCTTCAGACATTTCCGAGATACAAGTGATCAAAAGTTCTGTTTAAATTTCTTCATTTTCTTCTTTATTTTGCACACTTAGCAAAATCTGCCATAAAACATGAATGCGTGCTCCAATCGAGCTGAAATTTGGCACACTTAAAGGGCTCATTTCAGCAGATCTCAGTACCAAGATTGGTAGGAATCCTATGAACAATCATGGAGTTATGACCGATTATTCATTTAAAATAAGGTAGAAGGTATGTCACGCCTCAGGGTAAAGTCCTTGAAGGAATGAGCTGAAAATTGCAAAGTGGATGGAGTAATTATCGTAGGAGTACCCTTTTTTGTGGTTTGAAAGGAATCCAGATAAAGGCCATCGATATATGACACAAAACCCAACCTGTGTCACAATAACATGATCGATTTTTATGAATAAAAAACTATTAGTTTTCATGCCTATCAGGCTAACCACTTAGAGCAATGAGCTGAAAAGTGGTGTGTAGCTGGAATAATTATCTTAGAAAGTCCTTGCAGTAGTACAGAAGAATTGGATTACAAACCACTGAGTTATGATTCGAAAGCCAACTACGTGTAACAGATGCGAGATCGAGATACTCTAATAGAACAGTCATCCTAATAGAGCATTCAGGTATGTTTATAACTTACTCCAATATAGAATTATATTGCATTGCAAGTTATTCTGTAGGGAGTTCAGCTACAAACAGTTAATCTTATAGACAATTCAGCTACAAGCAAGTCACCCTGTAGAGAGTTCAGCTATAAACAGGTCACCCTGTAGAGAATTCAGCCACTCTGTAGAGAATTCAGTTACAAACAAGTTACTGTGTAGAGAGTTCAGTTACAAAGCAACTATCCAGTAGAGGGTTCATCTACCATATACAAACAAGTTAGCTACCCTATAGAGATCAGCTACAAACAAGATACTTCATACAATGTTCAACTACAAGTAAGTCACTCTGTAGAGAGTTCAGCTACAAACAAGTCACTCTGTAGTACAAACAAGTCACCGCGTAGAGAGTTCAGCAACCAATCAAAAAACACTCTGTAAAAAGTTCAGCTACGCAAATTAGTTATAACTCTATACAGAGCTCAGCTACAAACTTAACAGATCACACTGTAGAGAGTTCAGCTACAAACAAGTCACCCTTCATGTTGAGAGTTCAGCTACAAACAAATCACACTGTAGAGAGTTCAGCTACAAAAATATTACCCAGTAGAGCTTCAGCTAGAAGAAGTCACCTTGTAGAGAGTTCAGTTACAAAGAAACCACCGTTTAGCTGTAAACAAATCAGCCTGTAGAGAGTTCAGCTACAAACAAATCACCCTGTAGAGAGATCAGCTAGAAACAAATCAACTTGTAGACAGATCAGCTAGAAGAAGTTACCTTGTAAAGTTACCTTGTACAGAGTTCAGCTACAAAGAAACTATCATGTAGATAGTTCAGTTGCAAACAAATCATCCTGTAGAGAGTTCAGCTCCAAACAGATCACCCTGTAGAGAGTTCAGCTAGAAACAAGTCATCCTGTGGAGAGATCAGCTAGAAGAAGTCACATTGTAGAGAGTTCAGCTACAAAAAAAAACCACCATGTAGAGATTTCAGCTGCAAACAAATCAGAGTTCAGCTGCAAACAAATCAGAGTTCAGCTACAAATAAACCACCATGTAGAGAGATCAGCTATAGAAACAAGTCATCCTGTAGCTGTAGAGATCAGCTAGAAGAAGTTACCTTGTAGAGAGTTCAGCTACAAAGAAACCATCATGTAGAGAGTTCACCTGCAAACAAATCATCCTGTAGAGAGTTCAGTTAGAAACAGATCACCCTGTAGAGAGTTCAGCTAGAAACGAGTCATCCTGTAGAGAGATCAGCTAGAAGAATCAGAGTTCAGCTACAAACTAATCGCCCTGCAGATAGTTCAGCTAGAAACAAGTCACCCTGTAGAGAGATCAGCTAGAAGAAGTCACCATGTAGAGGGTTCAGCTACAAAGAAATCACTGTAGAGATTTCAGCTGCAAACAAATCACCCTGTAGAGAGTTCAGCTTCACAGATCATCCTGGAGTGCTCAGCTAGAAACAATTCACCTTGTACAGAGATCAGCTAGAAACAGGTCACCCTGTAGAGAGATCAGCAAGAAGAAGTTACCTTGTAGAGAGTTCAGCTAAAAAGAAACCACCATGTAGAGAGTTCAGCTGCAAACAAATCACCCTGTAGAGAGTTCAGCTATGAACAGATCACCCTGTAGAGAGTTCAGCTAGAAATAAGTTACCCTATAAAGAGATCAGCTAGAAATAAGTCGCCCTGTAGAGAGATCAGCTAGAAGAAGTTGCCTTGTAGAGAGTTCAGCTACAAAGAAACCACCCTGTAGAGAGTTCAATTACCCAGTAGAGAGAGTCCTGTAGAGAGTTCAGCTATATGTAAATCACACTGTAGAGAGTTCTGCAAACAAGTTATCTTGTAGGAAATAATTGGCATGTAATATATATCTAATCCAAAACAGCCAAGCTGTAAAAAAAGTGTGCGGCCCTCAGAAAGGCTATGGTGAAAAAAGATGTGAAATCCAAGGTGGCGGCCAAGAAATGGCTGTGATGGTAGGTTAATGGTAAAAATTTTAATAATGACAATTCAGGTAAATTTTGTGAAGCGGCACAAAAATTCACCTGAATTGTCGTTATTAAAATTTTTACCATTAACCTACCATCACAGCCATTTCTTGGCCGCCACCTTGGATTTCACATCCTTTTTCACCATAGCCTTTCTGAGGGCCGCACACTTTTTTTACAGCTTGGCTGTTTTGGATTAGATTTCATTTCTTTTTGTATTTGTATACCCCAAAGCCGGCCTATGGCCAGCTTTGGGACTTTTTTAACCTATGTTTTTTTCTTTACTACAGGAAGACGAAAAGATGAAGTAGATGTACTATAAATATTTTATCAGTAAATGTACAAATTATATATATAATACATATGTGATCGGATTTGCGAAAAGGGGTCTTCCACACACATCCAATTTGCCAACTTCGACAATTGATAACTTCAGATTGGAAAGAGCTATTGCCTTGAAATTTGGACAGTGGTGATTTCTTTGCAGCTGAACGCTCTACATGATAGTTTCTTTGTAGCTGAACTCTCTACAAGGTGATTTCTTCTAGCTGATCTCTCTACAGGGAGATTTTTTGTAGCTGAACTATCTACAAGGTAACTTCTTCTAGCTGATCTCTCTACAGGGTGATTTGTTTGTAGCTGAATTCTTTACAGGTGATTTGTTTGCAGCTGAGCTCTTTACAGAATGGTTTCTTTGTAGCTGAACTCTCTACAAAGTAACTTCTTCTAACTGATCTTTCTACAGGGTGATTTGTTTGTAGCTGAACTATCTACAAAGTAACTTCTTCTAGCTGATCTCTCTACAGGGAGATTTGTTTGTAGCTGAACTCTCTACAGGTGATTTGTATGTAGCTGAATTCTGTACAGGTGATTTGTTTGTAGCTGAATTCTGTACAGGTGGTTTCTTTGTAGCTGAACTCTCTAAAAGGTAACTTCTTCTAACTGATCTTTCTACAGGGCAATTTGTTTCTGGCAGAATTTTCTACAGGGTGATTTCTTTGCAGCTGAACTCTCTACATGATGGTTTCTTTGTAGCTGAACACTCTACAATGTAATTTCTTCTAACTGATCTCTCTACAGGGTGATTTGTTTGTAGCTGAACTATCTACAAGGTAACTTCTTCTAGCTGATCTCTCTACAGGATGATTTGTTCGTAGCTGAATTCTGTACAGGTGATTTGTTTGCAGCTGAGCTCTTTACAGAATGGTTTCTTTGTAGCTGAACTCTCTACAAGGTAACTTTTCTAGCTGATGTCTCTACAAGGTAGCTAGTTTGTAGCTGAACTCTCTACATGGTGGTTTCTTTGTAACAGAACTTTCTACAAGGTGACTTCTTCTAGCTGATCTTTCAATAGAGTGATTTGTTTGTAGCTTCACTCTCTACAAGGTAACTTCTTCTAGCTGATCTCTCTACAGGGAGATCTGTTTGTAACTGAACTTTCTAAATGATGGTTTCTTTGTAGCTGAACTCTCTACAAGTTAACTTCTTCTAGCTGATCTCTCTGCAGGGTGATTTGTTTGTAGCTGAATTCTGTACAGGTGATTTGTTTGCAGCTGAGCTCTTTACAGAATGGTTTTTTTTGTAGCTGAACTCTCTACAAGGTAACTTCTTCTAACTGATCTTTCTACGGGGCAATTTGTTTCTGGCAGAATTTTCTACAAGGTGATTTCTTTGCAGCTGAACTCTCTACATGGTGTTTTCTTGTAGCTGAACTCTCTACAAGGTAACTTCTTCTAGCTGATCTCTCTACAGGGTAACTTGTTCGTAGCTGAACGATCTACAAGGTAACTTCTTCTAGCTGATCTCTCTACAGGGAGATTTGTTTGTAGCTGAACTCTCTACAGGTGATTTGTTTGAAGCTGAACTCTCTAAATGATGGTTTCTTTGTAGATGAACTCTCTACAAGTTAACTTCTTCTAGCTGATCTCTCTACATGGTGATTTGTTTGTAGCTGAACTCTCTACAAGGTAACTTCTTCTAACTGATCTTTCTACAGGGCAATTTGTTCGTGGCAGAATTTTATACAGGGTGATTTCTTTGCAGCTGAACTCTCTACATGGTGGTTTCTTTGTTGCTGAACTATCTACAAGGTAACTTCTTCTAGCTGATCTCTCTACAGGGTGATTTGTTTGTAGCTGAACGATCTACAAGGTAACTTCTTCTAGCTGATCTCTCTACAGGGAGATTTTTTTGTAGCTCAACTCTCTACAGGTGATTTGTTTGAAGCTGAACTCTCTAAATGATGGTTTCTTTGTAACTGAACTCTCTACAAGGTAACTTTTTCTAGCTCATCTTTCAACAGGGTGATTTATTTGTAGCTGAATTCTGTACAGGTGGTTTGTTTGCAGCTGAGCTCTTTAAAGAATGGTTTCTTTGTAGCTGAACTCTCTACAAGGTAACTTCTTCTAGCTGATGTCTCTACAATGTCACTAGTTTGTAGCTGAGCTCTCTACATGGTGGTTTTTTTGTAACTGAACTCTCTACAAGGTGACCTCTTCTAGCTGATCTTTCTACAGGGTGATTTGTTTGAAGCTGAACTCTCTACAAGGTAACTTCTTCTAGTTGATCTCTCTACAGGTAGATTTGTTTGTAGCTGAACTCTCTACATGATGGTTTCTTTGTAGTTGAACTCTCTCAAGGTAACTTCTTCTAGCTGATGTCTTTACAGGGTCACTAGTTTGTAGATGAATTCTCTACATGGTGGTTTCTTTGTAACTGAACTCTCTACAAGGTAACTTTTTCTAGCTCATCTTTCTACAGGGTGATTTATTTGTAGCTGAATTCTGTACAGGTGCTTTGTTTGCAGCTGATCTCTTTAAAGAATGGTTTCTTTGTAGCTGAACTCTCTACAAGGTAACTTCTTTTAGCTGATGTCTCTACTAGGTCACTAGTTTGTAGCTGAGCTCTCTACAAGGTGACCTCTTCTAGCTGATCTTTCTACAGGGTGATTTGTTTGAAGCTGAACTCTCTACAAGGTAACTTCTTCTAGCTGATCTCTCTACAGGGAGATTTGTTTGTAGCTGAACTCTCTATAAGGTGATTTGTTTGTAGTTGATCTCTCTGCAGGTTGATTTGTTTTAGCTGAACTCTCTACAGGCTGATTTGTTTGTAGCCGATCTCTCTACAGGGTAATTTGTTTGTAGCTGAACTCTCTACAAGTTGATTTGTGTGTAGCTGATCTCTCTGCAGGTTGATTTGTTTGTAGCTGATCTCTCTACAGGGCAATTTGTTTGTAGCTGATCTCTCTACAGGGTGATTTTTTTGTAGCTGACTTCTCTTCAGGGTGATTTTTTTCTAGCTGATCTCTCTACAGGGTGATTTTTTGTAGCTGACCTCTCTTCAGGGTGATTTGTTTCTAGCTGATTGCTCTACAGGTTGATTTGTTTGTAGCTGAACTCCTTACATTGTGTGTAGTTTCTAGCTGATCTCTCTACAGGGTGATTTGTTTGTAGCTGATCTCTCTACAAGTTGATTTGTGTGTATATAGCTGATCTCTCTGTAGGTTGATTTGTTTGTAGCCGATCTCTCTACAGATACTCTGTTTGTAGCTGAACTCTCTATAAGGTGATTTGTTTGTAGCTGATCTCTCTGCAGGTTGATTTGTTTTAGCTGAACTCTCTACAGGGTGATTGCTTGTAGCTTAACTCCTTACATTGTGTCTAGTTTCTAGCTGATGTCTCTACAGGGTGATTTTTTGTAGCTGAACTCTCTTCAGGGTGATTTGTTTCTAGCTGATCTCTCTACAGGTAGATTTGTGTTGATTTGTTCATTGCTGATCGCTCTAAAGGTAATTGATTTGTTGCAGTTGAACACCCTGCAAAGTGTTTTGTTTGTAGCTGATCACTCTAAAGGGTAATTTGTTTGTAGCTGAACTCTCTCCACAGTGACTTGTGTGTAGCAGAATTCTGTGCATCTGAATTCTCTAGAGAGTGACTTAATTGTAGCTTAATTCTCTACACAGTGCATGACTTGTTTATAGCTGAACTTTCTTCAGTGTGACTTGTAATGTTCTGAATCTCTATAGTGGTATATTTGCTTAACTCTCCACATGGTGACTGTCTTCTTGCTGAACTGTCTATAAGATTAACTGTTTGCAGCTGAACTCCCTACAGAATAACTTGTGATGTAATAAAATTCTATAATGGAGTAAATAAATTAGCCGAATGCTCTATTAGGGTGACTGTTCTATTAGAGTATCTCGATCTCGCATTTGCTACACGGAGTTGGCTTTCGAATCATAACTCAGTGGTTTGTAATCTGATTCTTCTGTACTACTGCAAGGACTTTCTATGAAGATTATTCCAGCTATACACCGATTTTCAGCTCATTGCTCTAAGCGGTTTGCCTAGTAGGCGTGAAAACTAATACTTTTTTATTCATAAAAATCGATCGCGTAATTGTGACACAGGTTGGGTTTTGTGTCATATCTCCGTGGTCTTTATCTTGATTCCTTTCAAACCACCAAAAGGCACTCCTACGATGGTTACTCCATCTACATAGCAATTTTCAACTCATTCCATGAAGCGGTTTACCCTGTAGGCGTGACAACAAATCGATCTTGTTTTACGCGAATAATCGGTAATAACTCCTGAACCATTCATCGGATTTGTACCAAAGTTGATGCTAGGATTCGCCTTTGGACTCCCTTTCTGTGTGCCAAATTTCAAGGCGATCGGAGTACGCGTTTGCGTGTTATAGCAATTTTTGCAAGTGTGCGAAAAGACGAAGAAGAAGAAAAAGAAGAAAAAAACACGAAACTTTGGCAGCTCGTATCTCGGAAATGGCTGGAGCGATTTCCTTCAAATTTGGAATGTAGATTCCCTTGGCTGGCGGGCAACTGTGTAGCAAATTTGGTTCCAATCAGATAAGTGATCACCGAGATACAAAGGTGTGAAAATGACGTTTTCGTTCTTCCTGTCAATATACTCACGGTGTGGCGCGCCGGCTTCTTGGGCCACACGACACACTACCGTGTGTCTTGATATAATACAGTACGATAGTAACTGTACAGTAGAGACCACAAAGGAGTAGATGTGGCCCACAAAATAATATCACCCAAAAAGCAGCCTCTATTTCCCCTGACGACAATGAGGCAGTTTTAGTTACGTAAAACTGAGCCCGAACAAGCCTTCAGATCGACCTGAAACGCTTTCAACAAGTTGCTACAGAGTTTTTAAAATAATTTATTTAATGGAATTTTCTAGTGACTGACTGACTGATGATGCCTTCAGACAAGCGTAACTCGATAACGGCTAAGGCTACGGGTTTAATTTTTTCACTGTTCGACGTCGCTTTGCCCCAACAGGTGTCTTTTGGCATACCGCAGTACGTACAATGCATTCTTCATGGACTTACCAGTGTCTCCCATTCATCTTGGCTGACAGTGATAGGTGCCGCTTTAGCGATAGCACATGATGGCTTCCCTTCGTAACAGAAATCGTCCATATTTGTCACAGTGGCTATTTTGATAACAGAGGTGCTTTAAAACCAGTTCTTGATTCATACTGCTGTATAACGGGTTGAACATAGCCGACAACGAAGCATAATGGGTACTTCACTTTTCAGACGGTAATTGATATAACCGGGGCGCGTGGCACTATTTCTTTCGGTATGCGTGGATTACAGAGGTGCTTTTCGAACAGTTCTTGATTCGAAATGCTGCATAATGGGTTGAACAAAGCTGACAACGAAGCGTAATGGATACTTCACTTTTCAGACGATAATTGGGGCACGCGGTGCCATTTCAGATGCGTTATACGTGGGTCCACCAATCATAATAACTATTTTCAAAATAAGTTCACAAACAAGTACACAGAAAAATTTGGAATTTTCAACTAGAGTAGGGACCATAGCACATCGATAAAAAGTACTGAAACAAGTTGGAGTAGTGCACGATATTAAATCACAGTAAAACAATAAGAAGTGTTACATCCCTACTGTGCATTTCCATTATGGTATCATGAGCACAGTAGGGATATAACACTTCTTATTGTTTTATTGTGATTTAATATCGTGTACTATTCCAACTTTTTTCAGTACTTTTTATTGATGTGCTATGGTCCCTACTCTAGTTGAAAATTTCAAATTTTTCTGTGTACTTGTATATATATAATTTGTATAATTACTGATAAAATCAAAAATAGTTAAAGTACTAATAATCTGCTTTAAATCTTGATTATGATTAAATCTTTCTCTTCTTCCTATGGTAAAGAAAAAAAAAGATAAGTTAAAAAAGTCCCAAAGCCGGCCCCAAAGCTGGCTTTGGGATATACAATACAAAAAGAAGTGATATCTAATCCAAAACAGCCAAGCTTTAATAAAAGAGCGCAGCCCCCAAAAAGGCTATGGTGAAAAAAGATGTGAAATTCAAGGTGGTGGCCAAGAAATGGCTGTGATGGTAGGTTAATGGTAAAAATTTTAATAACAACAATTCATTTTGTGCTAAGAACAAGTGGCACCAAATTCACCTGAATTAAATTTTTTACCATTAACCTACCATCACAGCCATTTCTTGGCAGCCACCTTGGATTTCACATCTTTTTTCACCATAGCCTTTTTGTGGACAGCATTCTTTTTTTACAGCTTGGCTGTTTTGGATTAGATTAATCATTACATTGCATATGAAATGTACATACATCCACAGTATATGAACATCAACAAAGAATCTGATTATATACAATGTTCCTTGTGTAAGTTGTACCTCGGTGCTGTCCTTGCTGTGTAGATTCTACAAATTGCACAAAAACTCCTGCAAAATAACAGGCTCTAGAAATGCCACATATAACTGTCCAAGTGAAAAACATGGTCTCTCCATATAAATGCCAACTTACCCGAATGTTGTCCCTATGCCTTATTGATAGTCATAGAATAAGATAAGCGCAGTGGGAATTGACGTCTGGTTAAAACAAATGGCATGTCACTATCTGATGGTACAAGTTGTATGCGTGGTATCAACACTCTGCTGTTGACTGCTGTTCCAGTTAGGATTGCAGCATCAATGCAATTCTCATGTAGATGGCATATCAATAGGCGTGTGCCATTGTCCCTTATGTAAATTGAGGTTCCACAGTAGCATCACAACTGCACCAACTTTAAGTGACAGCCTATGGGGTGGCATTCCAGATGGTGTCAAACCGCTCAGGAATTCAATTTGATATTGTGCCCTATCTTCATCATCATCCATTAAGATGTCATCAGAGTTACAATAAGTTCTAGCATATCCCGTAAAACACTGCAGCATGGCTTCATTCAACCTCAATGATTCATCATTAGTTGGGCACAATATCACACGATCTCCAAAAGAGTGTCCATCAAATTTATCACCAAATACTAATGTTACCACTGAATGGTTACACATCTATCAGGTATTGCAATACACAGCTAATCACTCTTTACCTGTAATTACCCAACTCCAGCAACCATTCAGAGAATTCTACTTCATCATAATTCACCCTCATGTTTATGGTAAGATGAAACTTTGTGACAGATGACTAATTGACAGATTTCTTAATACATTTCTCTATGATAGCAATTGGATGAGCGTGTTGCACTACCAGTAATGCTTGTCTGAAATCTCCTCCCCATAAAAATACTTTACCTCCAAACATGGTGTCAATTCCAGTGATATCACGTAATAATCTGTCTATGGCATTGTAAGCAAGTAGTGGCACCATTGATGCTTCATCTACTATAAAAAGTGAAACTTTCCTTAACATTGTAGCATAATTTGAGGCTGGTGTAATGTTGCAACAGCTGGTGTCAGACTGGCAGTTTGAATAAACTGTGGTACAGTTCGTGCACAACCTAGCAGTGTTGCAGCAACTACCAATCCATGCAGCTGTTAACACTTTGTGGCCTTTTGCATGCACTTCTGTTGCCAAGTAATTGTCGGTAAAAGTCTTGCCACTTCCACCTGGTCCATCCAAATAGAATACTTTAGGTGTATGTCTAACATGTGAATTAACTACATCAATTATTGCATCAGCAACTTCAGTTTGCTGAGGGTTGAGCAGGTGACATAAAGCATTCGCAACTTGAGACACATCTCCATCAACTCTATTATCTGCATTGCAATTATTACATGTAGGCTAAGGAATGCCATAGTCAGAGAGACATTTACCAGTGTGTACAAGTAATGAACTTATTTCCCAGAGAGCTAGTTGTATTGCAACATCCAATGGTTGACACTGTAAATAATCCTCAGCAAGGCTAGTCTTATGATCACTCCATAGTTCAAACAGATTTTCTGGATCACAATGAGTCAGTATAGAAACAAACATTCTTCTGAGTTGGTACGGTATTTGAAAGGATGATGCTTCATTTAGAGTTTTGTGCCACTGAGCATCAAACCAAGTAAATGGCACACTTCCTTAAAAGACTCACATTCCCTATCACCAACCCGCAGTAAGTCATTATAACTCCTAGCTCCCAGAGTGTGCAGCAGTACGATCTGTAGATAATATCTCTCTCCTTCACTTGGAGAGATAGCATAAATTCTGCTGATGACTTTATCACCTCCCTGCAACGTTTCTGCCACTTGCAAGATGTACTATCAAAGTGAAATGTGATGGTGTATCACTGTACAGCAAGTGACGTGCATCAACATCTGTTTCGTTCAGCTTGAACCATGCAGTGAGATGAGTGTCACATTTGCTGGCATTAAAAAGGGCTGCCTTTTCTTGATCTTGAGTAAAATACACATTCTGTTGATTCTGTAGATAGATAGCTAATCGGACAATGGTGTGAGAATGGTGGTGCATTGGAAATTCAAATAGCCTCCATGCTGCTTCGGGTGCACTTACATACCTTACATCTAGAAATGTATGGATTTCATCATGATTGAGTGTCACTTCAAACTCTAACTTGATGCAGTCATGTCCTTTGTATATGTGACTGAATTTTGGAAAATCACCCATATGGGCGTGCCTGAAATAATTAGAATTCTCATGTTTAGCAAATTGTTATTAAGAGCAGGACACAGTTACAAAAATATTTCAAGAATTTTCTGGTAATTCAAAGCATTGATAATGGTTTGCAATCACCAGCAAGTAGATTTGCACTATAAAGCTTGTTATTTAATCATTAAATAATTTAGATGTCAAATGTGCCCATATGGTTGATTTTCCAAAATTCGGTCACATATATACTTGTATAAATACTCGACAAATTTGACTGACATACAAGCCTCCACATTAATGTGAACTCCATACTTTTGTAATAGCCAGGGATTGTAAGAAACCACCCAACGATTGTCTACATCAACATTATGCACTTTCACAGTTGCACCATTATGTCTGCATCTGTATTTAGGGTATCCATCAACTGATTCTACTGTATTTACACAGAAGTCCTTGGGTCTTTGTGTATACACCACATACAGAATCTGGTCTCAAATGCCCACATGGACCATGTATCATACAGTTCTTAAGGTTACGTGATACTGAGCGACTGTCAAACAAAAAATTTATTATGTAATTAAGGCGAGCTTGGTGTTGTTGTGTTGTGTATCAGCTGGTAACAAGCTTAAATTGTTGGGAGAATCATAGCATGCTGACTGGACAGGTACAAGGAAACACACACAACAGTACAAGATAACATAGAAACAACACACTTAGCAACTGGGCACCTGTAAGCGCATCTGTAGTTTTGCTGACTAATGGGATATTTTCCTGAACCAAAAATCAGGACTGTCAAACTAGTTGTTAACATTTTGTATAAACAGACTACTAGTTTGGCTTCTTGACTAGGTCCTGACTGGAGCCATTTGTTAGAAATAATGTTTCTAGTGCTTGTGATATCAATTTAAAAATTAATTTTGTGACCACAGTGTCTTGCTTTAGGTCATATTGTAGTCATATTTCAGTAATTATACGCATTATTCACAAATCCTCTTGTCAATCCCTCACAAGTGATGTTCTTCAAATCTTAGAATTGTTAGTAAGTTCTCATGGCTCTTCATTGGTCTGATTTTTGGTTCATAGCTTTCACTAATTGGCATTGGGACAACTCATGTTTCCATAACAACATTTGAATTTCATGTCGATTAATGAGAAGTTAAGAATGCATAAATATTTGATAACAATGCATTAAGAAAAATCAAACCCCTAATCATGAAAAATGATTGATAGTGTACATGTGGGGTTTACAGTATCCCGTAACCTTAATAATAATATTATATAAATCTGGTTGTGTAATTGGATTTGGAATCTCAGCTGATATTAACTTGTCAATGTCATGTCTATGTCTTAATTCATCCTCATGTCACAGATGAATAAGTAAATGGCAATGTGGTAATCCATGTTTCTGGAACTCAATTATATGTACTTTGGCATTGACATGTCGAACTGTGATGTCTTCAAGGAGTTGGTTAAGTTTCATCTTGAACACCCCGGCTAACAGGTCAGGATGATGTAATGACTGTTCACCATCAGATAAAATTTCGGTTATTTCGTGCCACTTGGGATTGCAAGTGAAGGTCAGAAATAAATCTGGCTTTCCAAACTTTGCATTCTGATAGTTCTGTTAAAGTGAGCGTGGACTACCCTGAAATGTAGATGGTAAAATCTATTACGCTTCAGGGTAGAATACTCTGGTACATGTTATAAACTGCAATGCCAACCCATATCACCACGTGGAAATAGAATGGGATAAGTAATAGGATCACAGTTAGCAGACATGAAGGATGTATGATGCAGTGGTTCATCTCTTAGATATACAATGATGTCCTGATCCAATGGTGGTGCCCCATCATCACCAATAAATACTACAGCAATTTCACCATGATACGGCTGATTGTACCTGTGCTGATCTTTACCACATTTGAAATGCATTTATACAGATGAATAGTCACAGTGCTTATGAGCAGCCTTAGTTAGTTCAATTTGCTCTATCTCTACCGTGTGTCTGTAAGCTCTCAAAATAGACTGCATTTCTCTATGACATTGTGTATCACCACCATGACATCATTCTAACATGAGTGATTTGCAGTCTGTTACATACGGTGATTCAGTGCAGTGTCCGTATCAATTATGTATAGTTGATTATAAATTGGTGTCTCTCCGTGTGGTGGATGTAAGGTGCCACTACGATGAAAAATCTGACCACACATTCCGAAAAATGGTGGACCATGTCCTGGTGGCTTGTTAAATTGGCTCCAATGGATGCAAAGGCAAATGTGCTGTACTGACAGATGCTATTCTGAAAGTTCACTGCTTGTGTTGATCGCCCTTTTAGAAGTTGCCTCAAGTCATCTGGTAATTCCTTAATGGATAAAGGATAAAGCTTTACCTTACCATTGTAACAAAATTTAAATGAATCACTCACAAAGCTTAGTAACTTGCAGTGGTCACATATCTGGGTCATTTTTCCGAGGTACACCTGTAGTGAACCTCAGGAGGTGTCAGTTGTACTTGTCCATGCATTCCGACAAAGCTGGTGCTGTTTGTTGCATCACTGGGGATATTCATGTGATTACTTTTAGTTGAAGATCTTAATGTCATGTGATGCTGTAATGGATGGCATTGTAGTTGTAAATCATGCATGCCAATTTGTACATCATCCATAACTGTATCATGACCCCAAATAGACATCGTTTGATGTACTGATGTGACTGGCAGCAGCGACTGAAAGTGTACCCCTGTTATGTTGCCTATCAAGAGAGGTGAACTGAAGTTCTCCGAACCATTCCATGATGCTGTAATGATGTTGAATGGGGACTGCCTGGTGCAATGCTCTAATGTAATGCTAATGTCAATAATGACAGCTGTAGTTTTAATAAACAATTCAGTAGCATATGTACCATTCCTACTTTGATTATATAGGAATTCATCTCATGTCATGTGATTATGCTCTTCGTGCAATGTAAGGTCAAAAATGGTACAGTATTGTTGTATGTCTTCAATGTCATTGTAGTTCTCTTGTATGTACACATATACCACCACACATCTGAGTATTGAATGTGATAAATGTACAAGTCTGATTGCAGGTCTGACATTATTGTGAGCTAATTGCTGTATTACAGAATGATAAAAACAATTGCCATCACCGGATGTTGGTGCATCCCTGCATACAGCCAATCCAATTGTCTGTACATTTCAAATATAGTATCAGCTACTGATGCAGCCCCGTTTGTGTATTTACTATTTGGATGATGATTGGTCTGGAGAAGTGCCCTTTGAAGCACCTCTTCCTAGTTGCAAGGTGTGGCATTGATTTATTTAATACTTGTAGAATTAATGATGAGTACTATATATTCAATGTGTTCAATTATTGTTTTAGTTATCCTAACACTGTGCAATTATACTGGGCATTGTCAGTCACTCTGCAAAGTAAATTACATTGGGGTATCCTAAGTATTGAGGTATTTACATAGGTCCACTATACACTTCATTACCCTCATTGTATGTGAATCATGCTCAAACACTCTAATAGAGCATACATATACACTTACTCTAATAAAGCACAAACTTACAATGAATAGTCAAATGAATGGTGAGCATTCAATTGAGGTGTCAAGATGGTGTTAATAGTTCCTTAAACCCCAGTGCGTGGGAGTATCAAAGCGCCGCGCTGGGTTATAACTACCATACAGCTAGACAGAGTGGCGCTGCTACTGTACGATATATTAGTTATCACCCAGTGATAACTAACTTATCACCCTGTTGCGGAGCCACTCAGTCTCTTTCGTGACATCATAATAACCGCGAATGGCATTGTTTACCAATGGAACAAAGAGCCAAATAAGGAAATATTGATACAAAACACACCAATACAGCACTTAAAACTACCTAAATCTTACAAGAAAACTGTTAATCCTTTACACAATAACACTACAAGTAATACCAATACCGTGATAGCTAGTTTAACAAATGTCAAGAATAGTCCGTGACGATTTTCGCTCCAGCAATCACTCCCAACGGTCAGTATGGTGAAGAACTAACTTCCTCTAGCTTCATCGTTTTATCTTGGACTATGGTAGCCACTTGTTGGTCTTTATTTTTCTCTTGCACACCACGCGACACCACCATACCAATTTCTGACGAAGGCGAATCGTACCTGGAACCGCTGCTTCATAACACCGCCCTTCGCTACAGTTTGTAGGCAGTATGTACGGTCGCTCTTGTAGCTATGAAGTAGAATCTCCACACAATTTGGATGAAATCTTGAGCACAGTGACAGGAACTCAAACCGGAACTTAATTTACTATCCGTAAACTTCTGCGCACTCCCGCGCACTGGGATATAAAACAGTTATATCCTGTATACTCGGATGATATCATTGTTATTACACTCGTCCTTGGCTCCGCTTCGGACTCGTGTAATAACAATGATATCACCCTCATACCGGGATATAACTATAACTTATCACCATTGCTGTAGTTGACCTTAGTCAACTTATATCCATACAAAACATTCTATTAAAGCATATGCTAACCCTAATAGAACGTACATCCTTAAGCTGTGCAACGGAGGTGTTAGGATAACATTACACTCCCTGTATATATTTTATTTACCTCTGATTGTGTAATAAATGAAGTGTGGGCAGTGTTGTGTAAGTGTCTGTCGTGGACTGTCTCCGCTTATAATTGTGTAGGCAGGAGGTGTGGCTTCTTGTCTCATAGTAGCGTGCAAGTATATCCTGCTAGTTAAAGATGTCTTGGCTGCTGTAGACGCTGTATTCTTTTCTGTGGGAAGTGTCCATTGCTCCAGCGTATCGCTATGAATTACCTATCACAACGCTTTGGATTTCTCCTTTTATACTGGCCGGTGTGATTGTCAGATGATATTGTATACCCCTGATCACATGATCTATCTACTTTGTGTTTGGAAAATGCAATTGATCCTCTTTTAGTGAAAGCTTTACAACTGCTGACGTCATTTAATTGCCAATTGGCAATGATTGTGTAGCGGAATTGCCATAATATTTTTCGTAAAGGTTTAATGGCAATTTTCTGAGCAAATTAACAGAATGTAAAGGTACGCCTGTACGGATGGAAATGTAAACCACCTTATGACACATTGTTTTGAATTGATGACACATTTTAGGAAGAGTTTGTATTTGAAGTTTTCATAGGCTAGGATTTTCCAGCCAGGTGACTAAGGGCAAGGCAAGACAAAACAAAGGCACCTGGAGAAGGCCAGCACTATAATCAGAGCCTACAGCAAGTTTCAGTGTGGTCCATGGCTCCTTCTTGTAGTAGTGGTCATTTTAAGGCAAAATCCATGTGCAACAAATCGCCACCTAATCTCCACCAAAAGATGTGCCTTGAAACATAGTTTAACGGTGTACTCCTTCAAAATGCATCTGCTGAGGGCCTACACTCATCGGAACACCAAAAGGCACATCCCACTAGTGAGTTTGTAAATGTGGCATAAAATGGTGGCCATGCGCTGCTTCATTTAGCCTATAGCCTAGTAACTGTGGTCAGTAAGTGAGACCATAGATAATATATGTAAACATGGATTGGAAACGCACATATGAATAAATACAATAACTGCACATGATGTCTGTTGTTTACAGCTGGATTTACCACCTACACTAACTGGAGGTTGGACTGGTTAGACACGCTGACTCCTAGCAAACAGTAGGGATACAAAATTCTCATTGTTTAAGAGGAACATGGTGTTTCGGAACAGTTTTGTAATTTCGCTGAAGAAACTGTAACCTCAGCATCGTTTCTAATCTGTTGCCTGCACCACTAGTAACAGGTAGAATGTTATTAGGCTACTTAGGTATTGTTGCTTTACTGTATAGTTCCACTACTTCGATAAAACTAAGCCAAAATAGGCTCTAAGTTTTGTAATTATTTTGCCCACGCAAAGTAAAACTGTAGTTAAAGCTTTATTGTAACGTGCCAAGCATTTAATGGGTAGTGCAAATGAAGCCATGAAAAGTTGGCTAAAAGCTACGCTGCTGAAATATTCACTAATGCTCACCTGCCACTATCCACCCGTCACCAATGGTATTCCCTCCAACATCACCACACACCTGCCCGCACACCTGTATTCTTGTTCAGTACATAAAGCAACACACTGACAAATTAAAAGAAATGTCTACACTACTAAATAACAGGCCTGTGAACAGCCTGCCAACATTTGACAACTAGCACACTGTAAAGAGGACGTAATGAGGACAGACGAAATATTTTAATGCGCATTTCCAATCCATGTTTACGTATATTATCTATGGTGAGACAGTGAGGCAGACAGTGAGACTAAAATTCGAGTTTTGGTGATTTTTAAAAATTCTATATCCGGCCACCTGTAAGTGTTTTGTTATATTTAATGCTGTTCTATATATTATATGGACTAGTACTGTTCTGTAAAGGTGATTTTCATCACAGAAAATGTCTCTACAATGATTTTTGAAAGTGGAATTTTGGGTGCTGCACATTTTCAAGGCGATCCCTACTTAAATGGTACGGTAGTACCATTTGATAACTACAGAGCTTATAAAACTTCTAGTTTTTCCTACTGACACTTTTGAATTATTCTTTCAGAAAACCCATCAATGATACATAATTTCCTATTACAACCAGCTGTTAGTAGATACTAACACATTGGCATGCATGCCATGTGTCTGCAGTGCATGCAGAAGGGGCATGGAGCCATGGACCTATGTTCCTGCTGCGTAAAGAAAACTATTTCATCCTTGGCACTATGCTAAAACAAAATATTTTAAGTAACTGAAGTAAAAAATAATAATTGTCCCTCCTCCCTTTGGTAACCAATGATTCATGTTATGTATGTATTATTGGAATAGTAGCACTACAGAATGTACAAAACTCATAAAAAGTAGCTCTACCCTAACCACAGCATGCATGATTAGGCAAGGGAATGTTCCTTAACCTGTCCACAACTAGCATTCAAAAATTTGTTCTGTTACAACAAGCCATTGTGAAAAAAATCTGTTTAGCAGGTGTAGTAGTAGAACACATGCTTAATTGTATAAGTTACATGATCAATGCGGGTTTCATAGTGGTTTGTTTGTCACAGCATTCTGTAATGGCTACAAGAGAGGCTTTGTTACAATGTATTCTCGACGCGTGAAGGACTCCACAAGAACTAATTGCACCATTGCAACTAGTATGCTGATACAAGGTGAACCCATACAGCTAATTTAACCATGCATAATTGGTTATAGGATTTCTAATAGCCCAGGTACCCATTATTCACTGGACCACCACCTTAAACTTTTCACACATCATCCTTACCGCATTCAATGCCTCCATCTGATAAGGCTCATATGTACTAGGAGCCCACTGCCCCTGGTACATCCATATTTCATGAGTTCTTGTGTATTCTTGTACTTTTTCCCTAACACTGACTTATTACATACAAACACTTTTCAACGGATAACATACCGAAGATTAGTGAGTTCTGCAGTAAGATCATCTATGTCTTCTTCATCAATGTTGACTGTATGTAGTTTATTTGCAGTTTAGATGATTGAAGGTTGGAAGTCCAAAAACACTAAACATACCTTGTGAGGGTAAATTAGTTGAATTACAGCCTGTATCCTGCAGCTCCTGCTCAATGCTCTGTAAATTGACTGCTAAAGTCCCAAGATTCTCTTTTTCAATGTCACGTTTATACTCTCTATCCTTTACAATTCAAAAAGTGTATATGTGGAACCACAAAATAGTATGTACCTGATAATAGTATGTACCTGATTTAGATATAGCATTGCTTTACATATCAAATTTTCTCTGACTTCCTCTACTGTATCATCAGATCCTGACAGTACATGAATTATATGCACCCATAAATCTATGATGCAACCTAATGTAAGCATCTACCTAATATAGCAGTCAGATCATCACTAGATAAAATTCCATTGCTTATCATAATCTTTACCAGTTGATCTAGCTGCGAGCCTGTAGGGATAACCTACATTAAACATAACAGCACAAAGACATAAAAGACCGACTGTAAAAGGTATCAATAAAAAGGACAATGCTGGGTAAATGGACAGGGAGGAGGCAACATGTGAACATGAAAATAAATGTGTGATGGTGTGGGTGTAGGGCTAGATAGTTAATTCCTAACAATTCTAGTGAAACTGATGATTATAAATGAAAGAGTCACTAAATATATCAGCTAGAACAAATGATCACACAGCTGTTTATGTGGTTTCTTAGTACATGTACTGTGTACCATGCATATTTAAGCTGCCTTGCATTAAATTATCTTCTAACAAGCTAGAGTACACTCTATATTAAGTACACTTGTTCCTAACCACGTATGTCGCTCGTAAGTCTATTGTGTAGGCAAAAATACATGCATGGAATTGAGACATTTTTCCAGCATTGCAAGCGTGTGACATTATTTCCAATGGTCAAAAACTAGCCCACATGGTGCATTCATGCTACATGTACAGCTGTTACTATGAATGCTGTTGTTGCTACTAGTTATTGCCTTTGTCAATCACTAATCCACTTATCAGTTAGAGTTGTATTTATATTGTTACCAAGTACAGGTCAAATATGCAGAAATCAGTTGTAATGGGCTGAGGCTAGCAGGGCTGGAGGGCTGGTATCAAAGGCTGGCATATACGGTAGTTGGAAAAGGCGGATATGGTTGGACACGGACACGGATATTTATAAAATACACTTTTACATTTACAAAACAGTTATTTTTCATATCTAACGTTGTTTTTACAGCAGCATTTGCTTCCAAACCCAGGCGTCGATCTTGTCATAGCACTTATCCATTTATAAGAGTTATGTGCGAAGGATAGACTAGCACTATAAAGACCATAATATAGTGTTGTACACATGCTCTAGAAATCAAATTCAGAGTCATAGAGATTAAGCTGGCATGTCCCAACCTAATCTCGTAGGACAGGTCCTTGAAACCCTTAACACTTGGTACAAGTACCTGCGCCTTATACTAAAAGGTGTAAGATTGTGGATTTGGCCTGTTAAGCTAAGTTGCATGGGGCATACAAGCTTATCGCTACAATTTTATAATTCTGTATTAGACTTTAGAGCATGTGTACAACACTATATGGTCTTTGGAATTCTGTAGAGTGCTGGTCTAGTCTTTCACACGTGGTCTAGTCCTTTGCGCGTGCGCTTATAAAAAATGGATGGACACCCGGGTTTGGAAGCGAAGACTGCTGTAAAATCTATGTTAGGTAGGAAAATAACTACCATATAGAGGGAAACTTTGGTGGGGGTAAACTTTGGCGAATAGCAAGCTAAATCGCATTTGGCGAAATAAACTTTGGCGAATTCAAGCTCAATCCATAGCTATAAAGACGCTAATCTCAGGTGCTATGAGCAATTGGTGGGTTAAATTTTGGCGAATTTGTAGCGAATCGCCAAAGTTTTCCTCTATACGGTATGCTACAACAAAATGCTAGACTTGGGGTCATATAAAACTTCACTTAGCAAAACTTTCCCCATGTTATGGAGAAAGAAGTTTTACGGTTATAGCTTACTGAGACTATTCACAGTAAAACATTTGCAGTTGAACTTAAAATTGTGTAGTAAAATGTTCAATTTAGTCAGGAAACCTTCACGATTTGCTTTAAAAATGTGAAAAATATGAAACTTTCACCAAGCGAAACTTAAACCAGGAGCTTATCAGTGCCAAAGGGGCAAATTGAGCTGATTATGAGCTCCTGTACATGTTTAAACATATATGTACCAAGTTATTAACAAAGCCATATTACTACATATGGAGGCCCAAAACCATTATACTGAAATACCAATTCTATAAATATTTTGCCTCGCCACTTCAATTCTTTTCCCATTCATTTGTGATCAATATTCTTTGTAACGTATTTGTACAGTATCCATTCATGGCAAACCTATACATTTACTAGTATTTTTTAAAAATTGTATTTAAAAATGAAGTAGGGATGTATGTAGGGCTGCTAGTATCGGTATTGGGCCGATACTGCTGTTTTCATCAAGTATCGGAATCGGCTTTAATATTGTTGCAGATACCAATTCTTATATATCACATGCAAGAATAAAATAAGATTCGTTTGTACTTACTTATTTTACTAGCACAGTGGACGCCTAAAAGCATCAAGTATAACACTAATAGCTAACTACCAGCAAAATTACTGATCTATGCTGAAACCTACATGTGAAAATGCTTTACTGAGAAAAAGATTGATATACTCTAATAGAACAGTCATTAATTCTAATAAAGCAATCAGGTAGAAGTGACTGTTTCAGTATTAAAATAACGTGTTTTTGTAAGCACCATTATGATATTATCTACACTTCTCCAGAAGAATACTGGAATACCCACTGGTTTGCATTTCAGTGACTTCTTTCCTTGTGAATCTTGATTGGCTACTTCATTATAAACAAGAACCATACTGAAAACGTGTACAAGAATACCATGAAATGCACTATATAATAAATGTGTGCATTATGAAGTAGCTACTTTAAGATACTTGGTATTGGTACTTCTACTTGCAGATACTTCCCAGCTAAGTACTTGGTATTTGAAGTGTCGGCAAAAAGTGGAATTGGTGCAGCCCTAGATCTATGCAATAAAAAGAGAGTTTGGTGGGAAAGTCCCTACTTTGGTATTTAGCAAAATAATTATTATAGCTAATGTGCCAAAGTAGGGACTTTCCCAGTGAGCTATGCTGTAATATGTACAATTATTCATCTCTTGTTTCACTACTTTTTGTTGAATAGATCCCTATTTCATTTATAAATTATTATTATTTTAAAAAAATACTAGTTTGTTTCAGACTTGGGGTGAAATACAGTGCATAGTATTTAAATACAAATGTTAAAAAATTTCCAAATACAAATATGATTGCAAATACTTTTGTTGGACAGTATTTAAATGCAAATACAAATACTTTCTGAAGTATTTAAATACAATTTTAAATACTTTGTTGTTATTAGGTATTCTAATTGACTCAACTACTTAATCGTCTATCTATACTACTGTATGCATGTTATCTTCTAATTAATTTTGTAGACTTATCATTATTTTTGTTATTACTGTAAATTACTGTTATTAAATTGTACTGCAACATGCTAACTCTATGTTTGCACAGGGGTGTATGTGTGTTGTACGCTATTGATCGCACCGGATAAACATCAATATTAACTTTTATCCATTAACCTGCATCTCTTGGATTGGAAATATTTTCTGTGTAACACTGAAAGGACTTTCGATGGGTGCATTCAAAGCCGGCACACAAAAAATTGGGATACTAATTTAGCCAACAGGGAATATTTAGCGGTAATTTTCTTTGACGTGGTATAAGAGGATACTCTCTCACCTATCAAATCATTGAGAAATGTTGGTTGGTTCTGATATTCAAATAACATTACTTATGATCAGATTCATTTGATTTTATAATCAAAAAGTATTTGAAGTAATTGTAAGTATTTAAATACATTATGAAAGTATTTAAATACAAATACAACAAGTTTCTAAACTACAAGTACAACTACAAATACAATTACTCAAACTTTATATATTTAATTGTAATTAAATACAAATGCCCCATGTATATGACCCCAAGTCTAGTATTTTGTTGTAGCACAGCTATCTACAATGTAACTTGTGACTGTTGTATTAGAGTATATCTCAAGTCAGCCAAGAGGTGTGCAGCTAGCTAGACCAATAAGGGGTGGGGTCATCTTGTTCACTGTTAAGTAAATAGCTAGATTGGTTAAGAGGTATGGTCTCCGTATTCTATTGCTATTAATCCACCTACATCTTTAATTGATGGGCGTGGTCATGAACCTATCACGAACAGGATCCCAATCGTGAACTTGCAGATATCTAGCTAGTATAACTCTTATACTAGCGCTGGGACTGAAGCACTTCTGAAATCCAGCTCTGAAATAATTCTGAGGCGTCTATATTATGTTGCTGAAAGAAAGTGTTGAGACAGAAAATTAATGCCTCGATATGGTTTCGTTGGATGAAGAAGAAGATAAGCAGCCTGATTGAAGATGAAAGAAAATGCAGAGGGCCTACACTCATTGGAATCCCAAAAGGAACATCCCACTGGTGAGTTTGTTATTGTGGCATAAAATGGTGGCCATGCACTGCTTTGTTTAGGCTCTAGCCTTGCGACTGTGGTCAGTCAGGCAGTCAGACTAAAATTTGAGTTTTGGCAATTTTTAAAAAAATTCTATATCCAGCCACCTGTAAGTGTTTTGATATATATTATATATCATAAGAACTAGTAATATTCCATAAAAGTGATTTTCATCGCGTAAAGATGTCATTTTTAAAAGGTGAAATTTTGAGCGGCATGCAAATGATCCTTATATAAACAAGTACACAGAAAATTTGGAATTTTCAACTAGAGTAGGGACCATAGCACATCAATAAAAAGTACTGAAACAAGTTGGAGTAGTGCACGACAGTAAAACAATAAGAAGTGTTATATCCCTACTGCGCATTTCCATTATGGTACCTTGAGCACAGTAGGGATAGGCATGTTGTCTCTCCATCTCCATGGCTAATCGTTGGTTAATCAATTGACCATTCGTTGTTATGTTGAGTAGTATGGTCAGCCTAAGTATTTCTTCTAGTTAGCTAGGCCTCATGAGGCAGAAGACATACATCAAGTAATTTATCAACATGGCTAAATGATTAGAGATCTACAAGAAGCAGTAGCTCCACCCTTATTGAAACAATGCATGAATCAATTGTCGCTGCTACCAGGGGTGGATCCAGTATAAAGAGGAGGGCTATCTCAATTATGTGACTCAACATGTCCTACAGGTATAGCATTCACCTACATAAAATGTGCCCTTAGGCAAACAATTATTATAAGTACACAACAAATTTTATATCCCTATTGTGCTCAAAATACCATAATGGAAATGCCCAGTACTTTTTATTAATGTGCTATGGTCCCTACTCTAGTCGAAATTCCAACTTTTGAACTTGTTAGGGATTATATATAGTTTTTGTAGGTTAAACAGTATATTCGGCTAAAGACTCTTCCGTAAAGGTACTTTTAGCCCCTTATGATATTTCTAGGTGGTTTTAGTGGCGGTATTTAGACAGGCACCACTCAATATTGGGGCAATCTCTACTAAAACAGTACTACCATCATCCATATCTCTTCCATCACTACTTCTCAACACTCAGCTGGATCCCTATAATTATATTTTGATTCATTAGCTTTTAAATATGTATATAAGGAAAAATTCCTAACTTTTCCTTATACTTGTTTGTTAACTTTTTTTTACATTGATTATGACTGGTGAACCAGCGCATACCGCATCAAAAGAAAGGATGGTGCCAGAGTTAATGTTTTCATCTGAACACATGCCCCAGCTATTAATTACTGACTCAAAGGTGAAGTGACCATTACGCTTTGCTTTCAGCCCATTACACAGTGCTAGAAACAAAGAAAAGTAGGGGAAGTGCCTCTGCAATCAATCCAGTCATCACGAAGAATATGGAGGATTCATGTGCTCCAAATATCAATTACTGACTCGAAAGTGATGGCCATTACGCTCCACTGCCTGTACACACACAGCATTAGAAATGAAGAACAGTGAGTGCCTCTGCAATCAATCCAGTTACCACAGAAAACAAAGACAATTCCTGTTTACAAATGTATGAAAGCCATGTATCACGCTACCACGAATCAATACCATGGATTGTCAGCATAAAGAAATGGAACACAGGAGGACAAACATAAGTCCATGATGCGTGCATTGTATGTATGCCAAAAGGCACGTATCGGGACGAAGCGACACCAAACAGTGAAAAAATTAAGCCCATACCCTTAGTTGTTATCGAGTTTCACTCGCCTGAAGGCATCAGGCGCCGGCAGCCAAGCAGGCAGTTAGTCAATAGAAAATTCCGTTGACTAATTTTTCCTTAATTTCATAACAATATACGTATTGGAAGCATTTAGGGTCATACTGAAGGCGCTTTTGGGCTTGGTTATACTGGTATACAGGCTCTGCCTTTACCAAGTACTTTAATCATAATAATATACCTAACCAATACTGCCAAGGTGCCAGAATGGTATTGTGAAGCTGGTTTTAGTGTGATTTTTCTTGCCAGAAAAACCCCAACCTCCATGATCCCTAATATGCAGTACTACCGTACTGTATGATACTATATCTACAGTGAAGCCTGTGTATTAAGGACACCTTGGGATTGAACAAGTGTCCTGTACATGCAAACGGATAGTTTGGGACCATTAAAAAGTCTCCAGATTACACAGGTGTCCTCATTTTCAAGTGTCCTGATTAACACATTCTATTATAGTCAAAGAAAGCCCACATGATACATGGTGGTTGCCCTTCCCCAGATGTGTCAATCCACCAGCTTGACTGGCCTAGTCTTGAGTGGCCAAACCACTTTTTTCTCTTTGTCATTGGGTAGAGAGAAAAAAGCATCTGGTCCAGTTCAAATCCCACAATTGTCTTAACATGTGACGTGGTTACGTCAGTATGTTCCATGCACTTAAACTCCACTGTAATAAAACTACCGTAGTGCAACAATAACCAAAATCTTCGCTTACCTGTGAATCAATAAAACATTCATAACTGAATCAATCATTGGTAGACGCCAAAGCAGACTTAGACATTGATTAGTTTATACATTTGCACTTGTAATTTATAGACGCAAGCGACTATTATTTGAGAACGCATCACGTTTCTGAGGTTAACACTACCCAGTTATCTGGGTAGTGTCAAGACGAGTGTGGGATTCGAACCGGACCAGACCCTTTTTTTCTCCCTACCCAATGACAGAGAAAAAAACAGTCTGGCTATGTGAGACTGTGACTGGCCTTCCATTAATGTTGAGCTTCGATGCTTTTACATTTCTCGTAGGGACATGATTTGAATGATGTGAACTTTGCTTGTGATAGATTACCATTATTATACTCCCGCATTGGAGAGTATATTGTAATTGATTTGCTGGGTATTATGTGGCTCTTAGGTGTACTTATGGCGAGATGCTCAGAGCTAAATGGTGATGTTAACTTGCAGATGAAACCTCTGTTAAGAATCTAAATTTTGACCGACGCGATTTTGTTTTACCAACATTTTCAGCAAGTTATGAACGAAAATGTACGTGCGTCAGCTGCTATCTTCTTGCCTGTGCTAGCAATGCTGATGCTATACACTATTCATTAGCTCTTCAGCCAGCGAAAAGTGTCTAGGAGGTAAAATCTGTTTTCTGGACCGTTGGGCTTCTATCTCTTCCAAAGGTGCAAACTAATAGCTATAGTTATGTCAACATGACGATGCTACACTAATAATTCCATCAGTTTTACTATACTACTCATGGGTGACTCTTGTAGACTTCAATTGTTGTTGGTTGCGCTTGTACGATTATAATCTAGTAGGAAGAAATCTATTGAAACTAATTAACTCTCAATTATGGTAAGGAATTCTGCTGACGTAGTTTCTGAGCACTACTTGCAGTGCTATCCACTTAGTAAAACTCTGTAAACTATTCTCTCCTTTCTAACCATAAGCGTTATTGAAGGAATTTTTAAGTGCAGAATCTACACAAAGCTAGGGTCCACAATGTGAAAAATGAAGGTCAAAGAAACAAACCCTTGCCTATCGTACTATGTTACCCTTAGTGCCCCATAACTAAAACCACCTTTGAATCGGAAGTGCGTCCCCTTTCTAGAGAGATATTCGGATTTTAATATATCACGTGATTGTCTTCTGTTTCCTGTACAGCGAAGAAGGCGTCCGGAGCTCCCAGATTTTGAACGTGATTTCTACTATTGTTAGCCTCCCAAACTATGTTGAGAAATGAGTAAAAGTTTGCTCGAGGTTTCTAGACAGGATGATTTTCTACACGTGAGTCAAGTACTATTTTCACTCGAGGCGACCTACCAGCCAAGAAAAGAGAAGCCAATCCTATTGCACAAGATGGTAATATAGGGCAATGGTCAACTGTTCTACACAGCAAGTTTAAAAGGAGTCTGATCTTCGCAACTATCTGGCTGGCGAGGATGAAATTTCTAATGAATGGTTTGGCTATACATGACGTAAGTTTCTCTGGTAACCAGCCAGCTTTCACCTACATTAATACATAAACAGACTGAAGTGAATGTTACATTATGTAGAGATTTTGTTTGTAATAACAAGTTATGTAGCTAGCTATAATTTTGTTCACTCTAATCACTGCACTGCACTAACCGTTGGCTATTTAATCAAGACACACGGTAGTGTGTTGTGCGGCCCAAGAAGCCGGCGTGCCACCCGTGAGTATATTAACAGGAAGAAAGAAAACGCAATTTTCACACCTATGTAGCTCTGTGATCCCTTATCCAATTGGAACCAAATTTGCTAGAGAGGTGCCGGCCAGCAAGGGGAGTCTACACACCAAATTTGAAGAAAATCGCTCCAGCCATTTCCGAGATACGAGCGAACAAAATTTCGTTTTAATTTCTTCGTTTTTTTCTTCTACTTCTTCATTTCGCACACTTCGCAAAATCCGCCATAAAACACGAATGCGTGCTCGGATTGGGCTGAATTTTGGCGCACTTAAAGGGCTCATTAAGGCGGATCTCTGTACCAACTTTGGTAGGAATCCGATGAACATTCACGGAGTTATGACCGATTATTTGCGTAAAATAAGGTCGAAGGTCTGTCACGCCTACAGGGTAAACTCCTTTGAAGAATCAGTTGAAAATTGCTATGTAGATGGAGCAACCATCGTAGGAGTGCCTTTTTGTGGTTTGAAAGGAATCGGGATAAAGACCAAGGAGATATGACACAAAACCCAACCTGTGTCAAAATTACGCGATCGATTTTTATGAATAAAAATACTATTAGTTTTCGTGTCTATCAGGCAAACCGCTTAGAGCAATGAGCTGAAAATCAGTATGTAGCTGGAATAATCATCATAGAAAGTCCTTGCAGTAGGACAGAAGAATAGGATTACAAACCACTGAGTTATGATCCGAAAGGCAACTACGTGTAGCAAATGCGAGATCGAGATACTCTAATAGAACAGTCACCCTAATAAAGCATTCAGCTGCATTTATAATTTACTCAATTATATTACATTGCAAGTTATTCTGTAGGGAATTCAGCTACAAACAAGTCACCCTGTAGTCAGATCAGCCAGAAGAAGGTACCTAATAGAGAGTTCAGCTACAAAGAAACCATCATGTAGAGAGTTCTACTCAAACAAATTGCCCTGTAGAGAGATCAGCTAGAAGAAGTTACCTTGTAGAGAGTTCAGTTACAAAGAAACAATCATGCAAAGATTTCAGCTGCAAACAAATCACCCAGTAGAAAGTTCCGCTATGAACAGATCACACTGTAGAGAGTTAGTTCAGTTAGAAACAAGTTATCTTGTAGAGAGATCAGCTGGAAGAAGTCACCTTGTAGAGAGTTCAGTTACAAAGAAACCACCATGTAGAGAGTTCAGCTACAAACAAATCACCCTGTAGAGAGTTCAGTTACAAAGAAACCACCATGTAGAGTTCAGCTGCAAAAAAATCAATCACTCTGTAGAGAGTTCAGCTAGAAGAAGTCACATTGTAGAGAGTTCAGCTACAAAGAAACTACCATGTAGAGTATTCAGCTGCAAACAAACACCCTGTAGAGAACTCAGCTACAAAACAAATTGCCCTATAGATAGATCAGCTAGAAGAAGTTACCTTGTAGGGAGATCAGCTACAAACAAATCACCCTGTAGAGAGTTCAGCTACAAAGAAATCATCATGTAGAGAGTTCAGCTGCAAACAAATCATCCTGTAGAGAGTTCAGCTATGAAATTATCACCCTGTAGAGAGTTCAGCTACAAAGCAACCACTATGTAGAGTTTGGCTGCAAAAAAATCAATCACTCTGTAGAGAGGTCAGCTAGAAGAAGTCACCTTGTAGAGAGTTCAGCTGCAAATAAATCACCCTGTAGAGAATTCAGCTACAAACAAATCACCCTGTAGAAAGATCAGCTAGAAGAAGTTACCTTGTAGAGAGTTCAGCTACAAAGAAACCACCATGTAGAGAGTTCAGCTGCAAACAAATCACCTGTAGAGAGTTCAGCTAGAAACAAGTCACCCTATAGAGAGATCAGCTAGAAACAAGTCACCCTGTAGAGAGTTCAGCTAGAAGAAGTCACATTGTAGAGAGTTTAGCTACAAAGAAATCACCATGTAGAGAGTTAATTCAGCTGCAAACAAATCACCCTGTAAAGAACTCAGCTACACACAAATTGCCCTGTAGAAAGATCAGCTAGAAGAAGTTACCTTGTAGGGAGTTCAGCTACGAACAGATCAACCTGTAGAGAGTTCAGCTACAAACAAATCACCCTGTAGAGAGTTCAGCTAGAAACAAGTCACCCTGTAGAGAGATCAGCTAGAAACAAGTCACCTTGTAGAGAGTTCAGCTAGAAGAAGTCACATTATAGAGAGTTCAGCTACAAAGAAACTACCATGTAGAGAGTTCAGCTGCAAACAAATCACCCTGTAGAAAGTTCAGCTATGAACAGATCACCCTGTGGAGAGATCAGCTAGAAACAAGTCACCCTGTAGAGAGTTCAGCTAGAAGAAATTACCTTGTAGAGAGTTCAGCTACAAAGAAACCACCATGTAGAGAGTTCAGCTGCAAACAAATCACCCAGTAGAAAGTTCAGCTATGAACAGATCACCCTGTTGAGAGTTCAGTTAGATACAAGTCATCCTGTAGAGAGATCACCTAGAAGTATCACCTTGTAGAGATTTCAGCTACAAACAAATCACCTGTAGAGAGTTCAGCTACAAACAAATCACCCTGTAGAGAGATCAGCTAGAAGAAGTCACCTTGTAGAGAGTTCAGCTATAAAGAAACCACCATGTAGAGAATTCAGCTGCAAACAAACACCCTGTAGAGAACTCAATTACAAACAAATCGCACTGTAGAAAGATCAGCTAGAAGAAGTTACCTTGTAGGGATTTCAGCTACAACAAATCACCCTGTAGAGAGTTCAGCTACAAAGAAATCATCATGTAGAGAGTTCAGCTGCAAACAAATCATCCTGTAGAGAGTTCAGCTATGAAAAGATCACACTGTAGAGAGTTCAGCTAGAAGAAGTCACCTTTTAGAGAGTTCAGCTACAAAGCAACCACCATGTAGAGAGTTCAGCTGCAAACACATCACCCTGTAGAGAATTCAGCTACAAACACATCGCCCTGTAGAGAGACCAGCTAGAAACAAATCACCCTGTAGACAGATCAGCTAGAAGAAGTTACCTTGTAGAGAGTTCAGCTGCAAACAAATCACCCTGTTCAGAATTCAACTACAAACAGATAACCCTGCAGAGAGTTCAGCTAGGGTCAAGTCACCCTGTAGCGAGAATCCTGTAAAGTGTTCATCTACGTACAAGCAGATCACCCTGTAGAGAGTTCAGCTACATTTCAAGTCACCCAGTAGAGAGATCAGCTGCAAATTATCCTGTGGGGATTAATTGACATGTAATAAATATATGCTCTCTTTTTATATTATGAACTCTTGATATATGCATTATATATATATAATTTGTACATTTACTGATAAAATCAGAATGAGTTAAAGTATTTATAAAATCTTCATTTTTTTCTTTTTCCTGTGGTAAAAAAATATATAGGTTAAAAAGCCCCAAAGCTGGCGATAGGCCGGCTTTGGGGTATACAAATACAAAAAGAAGTGAAATCTAATCAAAAACAGCCAAGCTGTAAAAAAAGGAGTGCGGCCCTTGAAAAGGCTATGGTGAAAAAAGATGTGAAATCAAAGGTGGCGGCCAAGAAATGGCTGTGATGGTAGGTTAATGGTAAAAATTTTAATAACGACAATTAAGGTGAATTTTGTGCCAATTGACCAAGCGGCACCAAATCCACCTGAATTGTTGTTATTAAAATTTTTACCATTAACCTACCATCACAGCCATTTCTTGGCCGCCACCTTTGATTTCACATCTTTTTTCACCATAGCCTTTTCAAGGGCTGCACTCCTTTTTTTATAGCTTGGCTGTTTTTGATTAGATTTATAATTATCAAGTCATTTTGTGATAGATCATGTCATCCATTAAATTGAAGTAACAGTCCTTCTCTTCATTGTTGTAAGTGATTTTGTGCTCTTCGTTAATTTCATCATAACTTAAGACACATCCTCTGAACCATTTTTCATCCCCTTCATATTTAAATTTGTGAAGGATTTGTTTTCCAACTAAATCAATGATCCATCCACTAGTGATATAGTGTCTTCTGGGTGTGGGCCCCATTTCTGAATATGGGCAATAAGTTCATTGGTGATGTCCTTTACTGGTCGCTTGTTACCTTGTTTTGAGAATGGGATTTTAAGTTTCTGATTTAAAGATTTTTCCTTATATTGCTCTGGTCCTTTAATAATGCCAATTTTTGCTGATTTTTCTCTAATTTTGCTAACTGCTTCTCTAATTCTTTGACAGAAATTATCAAATGTAGTTTAGATAACTGCTCATTTTCTTTTGCTTTTATCTCCTTTAGCTTTTCACGGTGTTGTTTTTCATTAACCATTTTGGCTTTTCGCTGTTGGTATATCTCTTGTTCAGCATCTTTGTATTGCTTAAGTGTTTCATCTCATTGTTTAACAGCCATGTCTGCAATCTGCTGTTTGTTCTGTACAGGTAATTCATTGTACCATTTGATGGTTTTTTTGTTTTTTTTTCACTTCCACCAAATTAGATCGTGTAATTTGAAACATGATAGGGAGTGCTGTAGTTAAATAATCATTTAGACCCAAGACACTTTCACAGATATCATTATTTGGTTTTAGCTTTTTGAGGACTGCTGCAACTTCTGAATTTGGATTCCAGTACTTTCCTTCTGGTGAGTAGTTTCTTGCATATTGGCATAACTTTTTGTGCATTTCAGTAGCACCTGCTGCAGGCAATGGAAAAAGAAGTTCTTCGTCGTTTTCATTCCTCCTAAAGAGACATTCTTCTGAGTTGGAATTTGGAATGGAGACAATGATTGAGCTTCACTTCTTCTTCATAAAGGCGTCTCTCAGATGGAAAAACTCTGGTGCTTTTGTCCATCATTATCCTTGGGTCTTTTTCAACTGCTGCAAGAAACAGAGAGAGCTCTTGGTAATGCTTGCTCATGTCATATGCTGATGTATGTAATTCCTCAGATTTCACGAGCATAACAAAATCTGCATATACGTGATGAAACATTAACACATCTGCCTTTAAGTTGGACATACATTCTGGGCTCTGCTGCTTTTGATACACCTCTTTCTCAAGTTGGTTACCTTTATCCTTGTCAGCATACTGTAAAAAACCAATAGCTGCTTCTTGAAGCAATAAAATTTTCCCAGAATTTGAGGCAGTGACAAAATATCGGTTGCCAACTTATCTATCCAAAGAGATTTTAATGCATCTGTGGTAGTATGAAGTTTCTTTGTCTGTGCAGCTTTCTTCTAACTTCAGCTGTAAATAAGTTGGAAAGCTAGTAACACCGCATCCATACTCAGGCACGCCATGGCTGCCAAACAGCTTGCAAAATTCGTGCACCATGACATCTGTAACATGTCAATCTCTATGTTGCTTAGAATGAAAATCTCTGCAACTAAGTGTATAAGCAATTTGGTTCCTGTGAGGAAAGCTTTACGTAGGTTTATGCTAAGATGCATAGCACAAAAGTTTTCTATCAACTCTGCTGCTTGTGGGCATGATGGTCCAAACACCGTTGATCTTCTTCTTTCTGCCTGTCTATGAGGTGGTTTAGTCGTTTTTGCGTGGCAGCTGAATCTGATGTGGATGATGAAATCAATGTCCAATTAATTTTATCAGCATTGGGTATGTTTAAGGCATGAGCCATCTCTCTAAGGCGTTTTAGTTCTTTCGAGATATGTTGCACTATTTCATCAGCACTACCATTAGCTACTTCATTAAGAGAAATAGTCAGGCCATTCAGTGCTATTCCATTGATCTTCTTTTGTGACTTGGTTGTCCCATCAGAGTTTAAATGCAGAGTTCCCGTTTCAGTAGCTTGCTCAGCAATCAAAGTAGCCTTATGTGCCATGCTGACAGTTTTCGGCTCTTGCCTTCTCATGTAGCCTGCACACCCTTCACTTGGTAACCATAGGTTGTCAACATTTACAGATGGCACAAAACACTTTAGTACAGCTTTGATTATCTTGGAGACTTTAGCTGGTGGCACTTGTTCTGCTATATAGCAAAGTGTAATACAGAGCTCGTATTGCTGGGGAAAACTGCTTGCCACTGTCCAATGTTTGAAAACAAAATTCGACTGATTGTTTCTTAGCAGTTACAGTTGTGCTCAGAGATTCCACTTTGTGTCTCAGCTTTTCTATTTCTACCTGCAGATCATCGATCAAATCAGTGAGGTGTAAATTGTCTAACAATGCCAATTCACCTTCCCAGACTTTTTCTTCATCAATTAAAGAATTTCTTGAATATCTAGATCTCTTCTGCAGCTGTTCAATGGCCGCCATAGCTTTTCTGTGTTCATCCTTCATGAATTGCATTTCTCTCTTTAGGACAATTAACTCATCTTCTTTATCTTGCAATTTATCCAACAAAGATTTTACTTCATGCTGTAATGAGTTCATCATGTACTGTTTGCCATAAGACATAAGATCTTTGCTAGACTTGTTTGATGAAATTATTCTATCAATAAACTGATAGGTACAGTCTGGGTGAGAGCCTCATTTTTGCAGATGTTGGTCAATAGTAGTGTATAAATTTCCGATCGAAACCTTAGTCAATGATCTTGACAATGACCATGTTTTTTTCAAAAAGTTGTGCAATACCCAATAAAATCCAATGGTTGGAACAGAAGATAAAGATCAATGTTGTTTTCCAGGTTCTTCTCTGCACTGTTTCAAACATAGTTTTTAAGCACCTTTTCATTGAGGTTGTACTTTATTAATTCCACTGGAAATGAACCTACATATACAATGGTGTATAACTGTGTAATACTATATGTGAACGCATCAAGTAAAAATCAGGCCTTCACGCACAAACCATTTTAGAGAAATAAATTGTTTTATACCGACATATTCACTGGATGCATGCTATATAGTGGTATAATTGAAAATGAACAGTGGTACAAACTTGCTTGATACATGGACGTGGTACATTCAATTTGTATAAGATGCATTCACATATGCATATTGATAAGTTTTTTTTAAATTTATTATCATGTATTACCTCATGCTGTATGTATCTAATTAACAGCAAAACAGCTAGTATAAACTGACTTTACGTACTTTGTATTCTCACGTTTCATACTCTTGGGGACCATTGTCTATTTAGATATGTGTGAAGTGATGTTCCCTCCAGTGTCCTTCTTGACAATAGTGTTGGTGCAGCAATTCTTTTGACTGTGTCCAGAAATCGACCTGGCCTGCTGATCGGTATGTGAGGGTAGTGATGGTGTAATTCAGCAGTCAGCAGTTTCGCTGTAGATGTATCATCAACTGTTGAGGACATCCTCTCAGCATTTTCAAGCATCTTACATAACTCTCCAAAAAGTAGGCGCATTGCAGCTAACCATTCTTACAACAAGCAAGCTACATAATTATACACAGAAGTAAAATATTCCTCTAGGCATAAGAGGCAGGTAGCTGCTATACAGCAATATAGTGTACTCTTGCAATTAAGGTTAATTTAAAACTTACCTATAACCAACTTTGGCGTCTTCACAACTAGTAAACGAGCAACTGAACAAAAAGAAGATATTGATAACTAATTTGAAGCGCGTATTTGAAAGTAGTTATGTCATTGCTCGCCAATATCAATAATATGGACTACCAAAAGTCCAAACAATTACCATATCACTTACTACAACGTGCTGAGCAATACACATCTATTCTGCTATTTATTTTATTGATGTAGTGTTCAATAAGTGCATTATAACAAATTGATTTCCATAAAACTCAAAGTTTTAAGGTAATAAATTTTCATCTTTGTCAGTCAGATGGTTGCGAAGATCAGATTCCTTTCAAACTTGCTGTGTAGAACATTTGACCATCTCCCTACATTACCATCTTGTGCGATAGGATTGGCTTCTCTTTTCTTGGCTGGTAGGTCGACTCGAGTGAAAATAGTACTCGACTCACGTGTAGAAAATCATCCTGTCTAGAAACCTCGAGCAAACTTTTACTTATTTCTCAACATAGTCTAGGAGGCTAACAATAGTAGAAATCACGTTCAAAATCTGGGAGCTCCGGACGCTTTCTTCGCTGTACAAGAAACAAAAGACAATCACGTGATATATTAAAATCCGTATATCTCTCCAGAAAGAGAACGCACTTCCGATTTAAGGGTAGTTTCAGTGATGGGGCACTAAGGGTAACATAGTACGATAGGCAAGGATTTGTTTCTTTGACCTTCATTTTTCACGTTGCGGACCCTAACAAAGCTATAAAAAGATGGCACATAGTCCAAAGTAAACGCATTTAAACAAATGGGTGTGGTCTAAGGCTCAAACGATTTGCCGAATATTCGGATTAATATTTGTTTGCTTTGTAGCCGAATAATAAAATTAACAAACGGTTATTCGCACGTCATCATTTATATGGTGACACGTGAATAACTGTCAGTAATTAACGAAGCAGAAGACAGTGCTAATGAAAGGAAAGTACTATGGTGATAAAGCGAAGAGTAGTAATAGAATTAGGCAGCTACTAATTGGTGAAGATGTACAAATTCCACGGTGAATCGCCGTAAGCGCAAGACTTCGTACGGATTTGTGGCTTACTCCACTGCTCCAGGTACTTCTACTTTGTTACAATACACTTTCTATCACAGTATCGCTGCGATAATCCTTTCAGAAAGGGGTCTTTCTTAGTAAAGTTATTCATACGAAGCCACAAAGCTGTTTGTGGTTATTTGTAGGCTTCTTGGTAGTGGCCTCCTTAATTACTGCCGGAATTACAATGAAACTGTCGAGGGGTCCGACACTTCCCAAAAAGTGTACGAGATTTATTTCTACCGTGATTTCTGATTTCCAGGTTGATTTCTGCTGATATAGGTTGATTTCTGCTGATATCCGCCCACGTAACCTGTAGTTTACGGAAAAACTTCTCCAATTTACAAAGAAACATGGAGGTTAGAGGCTTGATTTCTGATTTCTACCGCAGGAGCGTACAAGATTTCACGAAGTGTCGGACCCGTCGGAAACCGTACACCAATTATTCGACTAATTTCGTTAGAGCTGAGCGAATATTCGAATACAGTAAACCACTATTCATTTGAGCCTTAGTGTGGTCGTGTTCAGAGTACCACGCTATTGAAACTCAACTGTATACCCAGCTATAGATTTGTGAACTTTTTCTATTAGTCATTACTTGGTTGAGTAGTACAAGATATACAAACCTTGCTAGCCAGCAGTAATACACGAGAAAGTTCTATGTCACAATTAATAAGCCACTGTAACTTTCCTAATGTGATTCATAGTGTGTCAATTGCAATGATGCAGTATACATTGCTTGTATACATTGCTTGTAGCCATGCTTTGTGCACTGCAGTATCATTGTAGACAACATCGCACAATAGCTGAAAGATATTTAAATACATGTATTAAGATTTGTAAATTTTCAAATCCCTTCACAAAACAGCTATGTACATCAAATACTGCTACACGCATACATATCAACAACAATACACCATTGTGCAAGGTTAATCATGCAATAACCATGTGATAATATTTGCAAATTGAATCATTTCAAGTGAGACACATGTGGTTTAACAACACGATGACATCACATCAGTTCTATGAGTTCTCAAAATGGCGACCTATGATGTATCCTTCAGAATCGCTGTAACAGATGCTCTAGAGTTAACTTGTTCTTTTATTCAGACAGTATAGTGATTTCAATAAAATTGTGAAATAGCAGGTGTGTTGTATATGTGTGTGTAGTGCAGTGAACTGGGCATGCAAACCACGTTCAGTGGACGACTTACGCCTTCACAGTACATTGTATTATCCATATCCAAAATTGAAGTTAATATCAACCATACTACCACGTCATTGACTTCTAAAGATTGTTAAGTCGCATTCATAAACGACGTAAAGAGAATATACATTGCATTGACATAGTAGTGCATGTATACATAAACAATAATGCCATTTATTTCCGGACATTTTAAGCTCCCTTACCAGGGTAACTATCATTTATTGTTATAAATTTTAAGCTGTAATTAGTATTTATTGTAAGTTTAAGTTGTAGTTAAATAAGTAGTTTTAATAGGCTTTTGTGATTTATTGCATGCCATTTCTCCTTCAGATCACTTTCAATTGTATACTGTCTTATATTCTTTGTACCTCACCATCATTGTAATTGTGCATGTGTATCTGTAAAGCAATAAAAGTAAATAAATTTTGCATGATACACCTGTTCAATCATTACTTTACATACTTTAATCACAGCAATGTTATTCTTACTAAGCAAGACCACGCCAACATGGAGCACTTTGCGACTCAACATAGTTCTGTCTAGCCTTCGGATATTTGGACATCAAATTTTGCCTGATGAACAACACAGCTCTATAGTGATCTGCTGTCTACCAGTTGTGAAACCAAAGAGATCGTGAGCTATTTACCTAAAACTGGTGATAGATATCTGGTGCATCTGAGTGGTCCTCTACTGAAGTGTGCAAGTATGCCATTTGACTGGACGTCTTATCTTCACTATGGAGTTGTTCAAATATTGCAGTATCCAACACTATTGTTACCATCAAACCCCTGCAGAATAGAGCAAGTTAAGGTGATCAAATATTGAAAAAGATGTCACAGTAATTATCAAGAGCAGAAATGAAGGCTCATCATGGTGAAACTGACGATCGTGGATCACGATGCTCCCAACTTACACAAAGGTCACAACATTCACCAAGATTCTGATCAACTACTCTAAAATACGTATTATACACAAACTTTCATGAAACATACACTTAATGTTAAATCTTCTAATAGAGATTTTAAATTGATTGTTATTTGAAGGCCATCAAGGGGGTGCCAGTCAGGTTCTTGCTGTAGGTAGAGCTGCCACCGCAATCAATGTTTAAGTGAATGGTGAAGGCCACAAAATAGCTCTTACAGTGGGTCAAGACGAAACACTCCAATACATTTGATACAGACAATAGTAGCTAATAGATACTAGCTAGTCTTGGTAGCATGCACTAGATAGCTAATACACTAGTAAATTATCCATGCACAAGGAGCCTAATACACTAGCATGGGAGCCTAGCAATACACTAGCTAGTATCTATTAGCTACTATTGTCTGTATGAAACGTATTGGAATGTTTTGTCTTGAAGCAACCATTGGATAACTTATTAACAGCAATTTCAAAATTTTGGCAACCGACAGAAGTTGAATGATGACAAATCACGTTGAACATGAATATTAAAAGATAACGAAGGATGAAAGCACTTGTTAAGTGCAGATACTTTCCCGCAACTTAAGTAAAACTGTACAGTTGTGTGAATTGTGCATAACTTATATATATATAGTTATGCACAATTCACAAAACGCGAGGTGGCATTCATTCATCAATGCCACCTTGGATTTCACATCTTTATTCACCCTTGCCTTTTTGGGGGCTATACTCTTTTTTTTTTTACAGTTTGGCTGTTTTGGTTTAGATATCACTTCTTTTTGTATTGTAAGCCACAAAGCCGGCCATAAACTGGCTTTCCTTTTAACTTGTTTTTTTTTTTAACTCCAGGAATCGTGGAACAAAGGTAATAATTGTGTGTATAGCTTTTGTCTGAGAGTTTCAGCTACAGTTCAGTTATGTAAGAAATCACCTTATTAACTACAGTTTGTGATAATCATTCAGTGTTAAATATACAAATATTTAATCATTGTTTGTAGTTGAACTCTTTTCAGGGTGATTTGCTTCTAGCTGAACTCTCTACAGGATGATCTGTTTCTAGCTGAACTCTCTACAGGGTGATTTGTTTACAGCTGAACTCTCTACATGGTGGTTTCTTTGTAGCTGAACTCTCTACAAGGTTATTTCTTTTAGCTGATCTCTCTACAGGATGACTTGTTTTAAACTGATCTCTCTACAGGGTAAATAATTATTGTTTCTAGCTGAAATCTCTACAAGGTGATTTGTTTGCAGCTGAACTCTCTACAGGGTGATTTGTTTGCAGCTGCACTCTCTACATGGTGGTTTCTTTGTAGCTGAACTCTCTACAGGATGATTAGTTGCAGCTGAACTCTCTACATGATGGTGTCTTTGTAGCTAAACTCTCTACAAGGTAACTTCTTCTAGCTGCTCTCTCTACAGGATGAATTGTTTGTAGCTGAACTCTCAAGAGGGTTATTTGTTTGCAGCTGAACTCTCTACATGATGGTTTCTTTATAGCTGAACTCTCTACAAGGTAACTTCTTCTAGCTGATCTCTGTACAGGGTGCTAGCTGAACTATCTGCAGGGTGATTTGTTTGTAGCTGAACTCCCTACAAGGTGATCCTTCTAGCTGATCTCTCTACAGGATGACTTGTTTCTAGCTGGACCCTCTACAGGGTGATCTGTTTGTAGCTGAACTCTCTACAGGGTGATTTGTTTGCAGCTGAACACTCTACATGGTTCCTTGTACTTGAACTCACTACAAGGTAACTTCTTCTAGCTGATCTGTCTATAGAGTGACTTGTTACTAGTTGATCTCTATACAGGATGATCTATTTGTAGCTGAACACTCTACAGGGTGATTTAATAATTGTTTGCAGCTGAACTATCTACATGGTGGTTTCTTTATAGCTGAACTATCTACATGGTGGTTTCTTTACAGCTGAACTCTCTACAAGGTGACTTCTTCTAGCTGAACTCTCTACAGGGTGATTTGTTTGCAGCTGAACTCTCTACATGATGGTTTCTTTGTAGCTGAACTCTCTACAAGGTAACTTCTTCTAGCTGCTCTCTCTACAGGGTGAATTGTTTCTAGGTGAAATCTCTACAGGGTGATCAATTCGTAGCTGAACTCTCTACAAGGTGATCCTTCTAACTGATCTCTCTACAGGATGACTTGTTTCTAGCTGAACTCTCTACAGGGTGATCTGTCTATAGCTAAACTTTCTACAGGGTGATTTATTTTGCAGCTGAACTCTTTATAGTGTAACTTGTTTGTACCTGAACTCTCTACAGTGTGGTTTCTTTGTAGCTGACCTCTCTACAGGGTGACTTGTTTCTAGCTGATCTCTCTACAGGGTGACTTGTTTCTAGCTGAACTCTCTACGGGTGATTTATTTGCAGCTGAACTCTCTACAAGGTGACTTCTTCTAGCTTATCTTTCTACAGGGTGATTTGTTTGCAGCTTAACTCTCCACAGGGTGGTTTTTTTGTAGTTGAACTCTCTGCATACAAAGTGACCTCTTATAGCTGGTCTCTGTACAGGGTGATTTTTTTGAGTTGAACTCTCCCACAGGGTGGTTTCTTTGTAGCTGAACTCTCTACAAGGTAACTTCTTTTTTCTAGCTGATCTCTCTACAGGGTGACTTGTTTCTAGCTAAACTCTCTATAGGGTTAATTGAACTCTCTACAGGGTGATTTGTTTGTAACTGAACTCTCTACAAGATGATTTGTTTCTAGCTGATCCATCTATAGGGTAACTTGTTTGTAGCTGACCTCTCTACAGGATGGTTTCTTTGTAGCTGATCTCTCTACAGGGTGACTTATTTCTAGCTGATCTCTCTACAGGGTGACTTGTTTCTAGCTGAACTCTCTACAGGTGATTTGTTTGCTGCTGAACTCTCTACAGGGTAGTTTTTTGTAGCTGAGCTCTCTACATACTGTACAAAGTGACTTCTTGTAGCTGGTCTCTCTACAGGATGACTTGTTTCTAGCTGATCACTCTGAAGGATGACTTGTTTCTAGATGAAATCTCTACAGGGTAATCTTTTCATAGCTGAACTCTCTTGGGTGATTTGTTTGCAGCTGAACTCTCTACATGATGGTTTCTTTGTAGCCAAACTCTCTACAAGGTAACTTCTTCTAGCTGATCTCTCTACAGGGTGACTTGTTTCTAGCTGATCACTCTACAGAGAGATCTGTTCGTAGCTGAACTCTCTACAGGGTGATTTGTTTGCAGCTGAACTCTCTACATGGTGATTTCTTTGTAACTGAACTCTCTACAAGGTGACTTCTTCTAGCTGAATCAGATATCTCTACAGGATAACTTTTTCTAGCTGATCTCTCTACAGGGTGAATTGTTTCTACCTGAACTATCTACAGGGTGATCTGTTTGTAGCTAAACTATCTGCAGGGTGATTTGTTTGTACATGAACTCTCTACAAGATAATGTCTTCCAGCTGATCTCTCTACTGGAAGACTTGCTGATCTCTTTACATGGTGATTTGTTTCTAGCTGAACTCTCTACTGTGTGATCTGTTAAGTTTGTAGCTGAGCTCTCTCTTGTCTCTAGCTGATCTCTCTATAGAGTTATAACTTGTTTGTATAGCTGAACTCTTTACAGGGTGGTTTTTTATTGATTGCTGAACTCTCTACGTGGTGACTTATACAGAGTGACTTGTTTATAGCTGAACTCTATAGGGTAGCTAACTTGTTTATATAGAACTCTCTACTGGGTAGTTTCTTTGTAGCTGAACTCTCTGCACAGTGACTTGTTTGTAGCTGAATTCTCTACAGAATGATATGTTGTAGCTGAACTCTCTTAGTCTATAGAGTAACTTGTTTATAGCTGAACTCTCTTCATTGCGACTTGTAATGTTCTGAATCTCTACAGCAACATATTTGTAGCTGAACTCGTTAGGGTGACTTGCTAGTAGCTGAATTGTCTATAAGATTAACCGTTTGTAGCTGAACTCCCTACAGAATAACTTGCAATGTACTATAATTCTATAATGGAGTAAGTTATAAACGTAGCTGAATGCTCTATTAGGGTGACTGTTCTATTAGAGTATCTCGATTTAGCATTTGCTACACGCAGCTGGCTTTCGAATCATAGCTCAGTGGTTTGTAATCCGATTCTTCTGTACAACTGCAAGGACTTTCTAAGATAATTATTCCAGCTTCACACATATTTTCAGCTCATTGCTCTAAGAGGTTTGCCTGGTAGGCGTGAAAACTAATAATTTTTTGTTTATAAAAATCGATCATGTAATTGTGACACAGGTTGGGTTTTGTGTCATATCTCAATGCCCCTTATCTTGATTATTTTCAAACCACACAAAGGCATTCCTACGATGGTTACTCCATCTACATAACAATTTTCAGCTCATTCCTTCACAGGGTGACAGACCTTCGACCTTTTTTACACAAACAATCGGTCATAACTCCATGAATGTTCATCAGATTCCTACCAAAGTTGGTACTGAGATTCGCCTTAATGAGCCCTTTAAGTGTGCCAAATCTCAGCCCAATTGGAGCACGCATTCATGTTTTATGGTGGATTTTGCAAAGTGTGCGAAAAGAAGTAGAATAATAATAAAAAGAGGAAAAACCCCAAACTTTGGCTGCTCGTATCTCAGAAATGGCTGGAGCGATTTTCTTCAAATTTGGAATGTAGACTCCTCTACCTGGCCGGCACTTCTGTAGCAAGTTTGGTTCCAATCGGATAAGGGACCACAGAGCTACATAGGTGTGAAAATTGCATTTTCTTTCTTTCTGTTAATATACTCACCGTGTGGCACGCCGGCTTCTTAGGCTGCACGACACACTACTGTGTGTCTTGATTGTACAGCATCTGTTTGTTTTGGTTCTCTCTCTTGGGTGACAAGTTAGGCCACTCCAAATAAATTGCCTGTTTCCCGTCCACCACCTGCATCTGGTTACTGTCAGCTTTAAATATTCCATTATTTTATAGTTTCCATTATGGTTAATTCCATGTCAAATCAACAAGGAATTTAGGGTCACCTCTTGGATTTTGACGAAACTTGGTGTGTTTATGCCCCCTGTAGTACCTGTGGTACTTATCACTCATACAATTTTTTAGCTCCACACACCCATAGTTTCTGATTTATGATCACAATTATTTTGAATATTTCATGAAACATTAGTCCATATCTAGTTACAAAATTGACTGTAACTTCACACTGTGTAAACACAATCTTCACTGATGGAAGACTGTTGATTGACCTTTCCAGTAGGGCTGAGCAATACTACCGTTTTAGCGATATATCGCGATATTTTGAAAGTATCGATATCGTAATATTTTGTTATTAACTATCGTGATACCATGCCTGTACATTACTGTCATTAAAAATCCATTTGTTATGCAGTACTAGTTGGAAATGATAAAGTCCATCCATCTGGTTTCCCCTGCAGAGAGGTGTCAACACCATAACAACATGTGTTAAAATAGCTGTTACTGTAAACAAGGATGATAGTGGCTAGTTTGCTATCACCTATAAGGACTTCCAGCAGGAATGCTGAGCAATATGCTATGTAGCACCAGCTATGATTGACTTATTTGTAAGTATCGTGAACTATTCAGTATCGTGAATAGTGGCTTTAGTATCGATCGTGATACTAAAATGGCAGTATCGCTCAGCCCTACTTTCCAGTGATCCCTAAATTTTGGGATATCCACTTAATTATGTACTTTATTGTAAACTTTAATCCTTTATATTTTTCAAAAATGCTGCTTGAAATTCTTTGAATTTTTTCGTAAATAGTAATTGGGTCATGGTCTATGTTTGATAAAATTTTTGTGGTGGGACCACAATGGACCTTATCCGCAACAACGTCAGACACGTAAAAATGGTATGATTGCTAAAATTTTTTTCTCTCATAGTTGTCCATACAAATTTTATAAAAGTCCCACAACTATTGCCGTCATTTTATGGCTGTGACATTATTGTGGATAAGGTCCATGGGCTCAAGAGTGAATTATAATGAAGTATGTTGCGGTACGTAGTGGAATTTGGTAGCCGATTATTGCTGTATGGGAGTATACACCTCCAATAACCACTCGCAACAAGTTTGTCTTACAGAGTGAAGGTGTCTAAGCACAGTGCAACTTGTATTAGTGACCACTTGTATTGAAAGACCACCAGTTAATTTATACTTCTCCAATTGGATATTTAATGTACTGTATAGTATCAAAGCATCAACCCTTTCTAGCAAATCCAAAAATGGCCTAGTGGACTTTAAATGAGATCACCATGCAACCATAAACACGTGAATGTTGTACCATCTCATCAGAAATATTTTTATTAAGTCAAATCCTACCATAGTGCACTCATACATAGCCATACTCCACACTATTCAATTACGTACATGGCTGCATAGGTACAACAGACCTCCTCAAAAAGGATACCCGGTCATATTGATATGTGATCATGATCTTACTTTATCATTGTACGTACATTAGGACCCAAGTCAAGCCTGTGATTTCTCACTTTATCAATGGTCCAGGTAATAGAAGAGTTACACTGTATACAGTAGATGCATTACTTGTACCACAAGTTTTTTACATTATGAACTCTTGTTTGTACCTCAATGCGTGCTTTATACTACTGTGTGAATTATAGTGCTGTAATTACTAAATGGTTTTTCAAAGTATTTTGCATTCACGCTTTGAAGATTAGTACAGGCAAATGTTAAAGACACATGAAAACGTGGTCAACATGTTTACCTACTGCGTGAGTATGTGCATGAATTTATGATTTGATCTTAAGTGGTCATGAATGTAAAGTAATTTAGTAATTAATTCACACATTGAGGTGCAAGTAATGCATGTATAGGGTAAAACCCCTACATTTCTAGGACTATAATAAAGTGCTTAATTACAAAAAACCACAGAAGTAGCTTGGTCCAAATGTATGTGCACCACTATAGTGGGAGTATAAACAGACATCCTGGTTATCAAAGTGTCCAGATATCTCTTTTGAGGAGTTTTGTTGTGCATACCTATACAGCCATATACGTAACTTAACTAGGGCTAAGTCCACTACAGTGAGATTTAATAAATACTGAAGAGATCGTACAACATTTACATGATATGCTTATGGACACATGTTATGGACACATGTTGGTCAGATCTGTAATTTAAAGTCAACCTGTCTAATATGGACCATTTTTGGATTTGCTAGAAAGGGTTGATGCTTAGGTGCTTTACATTAATATCCAATTAGAAAAGTATAAATTAACTAGGTGGTCTTTCAATACAGGTGGTCAATAATACAAGTTGCACTGTACTTGGACACCTTCACTCTGAAAGACAAACTTGGCATGGCCTTGTTGTGAGTGGTTATTGGAAGTGTACACTCCCATACAGCCACAAAATTCCACTACATACCAAAACATAATTTTCATTATATTTCTTGAGCCCATTGCAGGGCTCAACCCAGAATATAAACCTAGAGGGGGTGAAATAAGTCGCTTCGGATTCTAGGGGGGTCTGGGGGCATGCTCCCCCAGGAAAATTTTGAAAATTTAGTTGTAAATTTTGGTGAAATTTTACTGTGATGCCATTGAATATTGACCATTGGATTATACAACTTTGGGATCAATTAAACCTTTCCACTTCAGGTATAAACCTAGGGGGGGCAATAGCTAACCCAGAGGGGGCCTGTGCCCCCTCCTCCGCCTAGATTAACCCCTGCATTGTGGTCCCACCACAAAATTTTTATCAAACATAGACCATGATCCAATCATTATATATGAGAAAATTTGAAGAATTTCAAGAAGCATTTTTGAAATATAAAGATTAAAGTTTACAATACAGTACTTTTGAACCATAATTTAGGGATCACTGGAAAGGTCAATCAACAGTCTTCCATCAGTGAAAATTGTGTTTAAAAATATTTACAGTGTGAAGTTATGGTCGATTTTGTAATTAGAGATGGACCAATTTTTCATGAAATATTCAAAATATTTGTGGTCATAAATCAGAAACTATAGGGTGTGTGGAGCTAAAAACTTGCATGAGCGATAAGCATAACAGGTACTACAAATACAATAAGTTTCGTCAAAATCCAAGAAGTGACCCTAAAATCCGTGTTGATATGACATGGAATGACCCACATCTTGCATTCTGTACAGGCTCAGTAAAGGCCAACAATGTCGACTCACGTATCAGCAGTGCTATAAGTCAGCACAAATTCATGTTTGTGTTACTTTTGCAACTTAAAAAGGAAGGTACAAGCTTAAGCCTCAGCTATTTATGGTTGTGCCATGTAAACAATGGCTTGAAAAGCTGCCAATCTTATAACCGCCTGCCCGCCCGCATGAAAAATGCGACAGGAAACTATGATAGAATCTCTAAATTGGGTCACTATAAGAGAACGAATGTAAGATTGCTAGATTATCCTTCTTTCATGGTATTGTATACAAAGCTATTGTAGTAAATATACCACCACATTTTCTAAGGACAACTAGACACTCGCCACCACCATCCACTTCATTTTAACTATCCAAGCACAAACACCACAGCACATTGAAATAGCTACTTCCCAAGAGCTATCATTGATTGGAACTCATTATCGACATTTGTAACTAACCAATCATTTGTAAATAGCTAATTGTACATATGTTCCCCCTTGTAAATCTCTCCCCCCCTTTGTAATTTTCCATCCCTGGGTATATATAATCAGTAAACACTGCCTGCCCAGTAATAATAAAAAATACAATCAAAAAAGAAACAGAGAATTTATTTGGAGTGGCCATAAGACCAGCAATCATACTATTACAGAACTACCTTAGCAATGGCATTTCCTCTGCTAGATCCACTTGATATCATCTCATTAACAGTATCCAGCTCTAACGTACTACAAGATTCACGTAATTATTGCTGTTTGAACTTGCTAAACACAAATACCAAGTCCTTATCTGCACGTGACATGCTTCTTTATCTCTTTTGGCCTTCTCCACTTCTGACTTGCACTTGAGTAACCGTAGCAGAACATCGCTTTCGTTCATCGCTAACCTAGGTGAGAGTCTCACTTCTAGTCTCTCAATTCTCACGATTTCACCATGATATACTCAAGATTTTGGCACTATTCTTTTCGACTTCTCAAGGTCACACTCTGGATCAAGAATTTCTCAACGGTTTTCGCTTACAAAACTTCATTTTCAACTAGACGCGCCCACAGCCGGCTGTAGGCGCGCGCCTGGTTTCCTATGCTGGCACCATAGATACAGTATACCAACAGGGATTGGAAACGGAGACTCGCGCACAAACATATCCGTGTCTCGCATGACGTAAAGAGCGTGTCTCATATCCGGCACTCACAACTCTACAAAAAAAGTTCCCTATTCAATAGAACACTAATTAGATAACTAGCTAGTCATTGTCAACGTACAGCACGAGAAGTATCTCGGTGTGAAAGTTCCTATAGTAACGGTCGCTCGCGCACTGCCGACTTTCAAGACTGACCAGACTGGCGGGGGGTCCGATGGAAGCCAACCGCCTGCACCCACCGTAGTCAGAAACATTCAAGCAGCGATTTAGATGAGTACTGGAAGCAATCTGGATATGGGCACTCTCGCGTCAGTGGCCTAGCCTTGCCATCAGTTGGATTATAGGTTGATTTATGAGTTAGTCACTTACCCTCTGGCAATCGGAAACTATTGTTCTTCCTTTCCAGCCATTGCTGGGTGGTAGTCATTAATATGTATACATGTTTACTCTGTCAGACCATGTGGTGGTGGGACTGGTATGAGCTAGTTAATGCCTGGCAGTGCCGGTAACTGATAGACGCAAGACCATGATGTCATGTGACTAGCAAGCACAACTCCGGTTTCATACAACCCACATGCACCCTTCATGCCAGCTTGTCTACACTACATATTCAACAGAGCTAGTACCTTCTATATACAACACAATTTAAAGCCCAGTATATTAGTGACCAACTGATAACGTGCATGCTCATTGCTATAATAGTACAACACAATAGCTAACATTAATTTTGCAACACTACACAAGCAAAACGTAAAGGAAGGTAAAAAAAAAAACAAACAAATATAACCAGTTACCACCAAGTGTGCACTGATGTGAGAAGCACAGCTCAAGATCCACTATCAATATCTTCTGGTAAATGATACTTCCGTGTTAATGTATTGACAACATGGCTTCAAGTTCACTATCTGAACACTTGGATTGTTCTGCACAAACATATACTGGAATATATTTTGTTGCTGAATGTATGTTCTTCATCCTTATGGTAAACAACTCTCAGATTCTTCAGTGTTAACAGTGGTTATTCAGCAATATTGTGTGTAAGTATGAATTCCATCATTGCACCTCCCATTTCCTGTAGGATTGGTTTCAGAACAATCTAATATTTACGTTGCACTCTACTAATGTACTAGTAACTAATGACATGGTATATTGGTACACAAAGTTACTGATGTGTCCTCCAAAATAACACAAGTGTAAACTGTAAAATTATTAAAATGTCCATTATGGTAACACGAATAGTAATTTCAATAAGCTATTTACACGGCACTCACGATGTAAACACCAGAAAACATAATATTTTTCTAACTGCTCTTACTGGCAGGCTTACAAAATAACACAACTGCTAGAAGCGCTGCTGGGTTACAATAAGCTTACCACAGAAGTTAGCGTCAATGGTCATTTCAAATCACTCGTGTACTAGAACACGCACAGACAATTTCGCCCTCGAGTAGAACAGTAATTAGCCCAATTGTTGGCTGTAATTCTTCTACACTTCCCAACCAGATTAAGCAACACACTAGATATCTTTTTAACCAATAGACCCTCTTTAATTAATTATTGTACACCTATAGCTGGCATTTCTGACCACGAAGCTGTACTGACTGAATCCAACATTAGTATTTTTGTGCAAAAACAACCAAGAAGAAAAATTTACCTGTGGAATAGAGCAGACTCTAGCTTAATAAGAAACTTCTTTTATGACTTTAGCAATGAATATCTGCATTCCAACACCACTGACACACCAATCAACCAGTTGTGGACTGACTTTAAATCTGCTTGTCACTTCTGTCTGGACACTTTGGTTCCTAGCAAGTTATCTTCGAACAAGACATCAAACCGACCATGGATCACCACCTACATTAAAAGAATTTGTAGAAGAAAGAAGCGAGCTTATGCTCAGTATCGCCGAACACGCTCACCTGCCGCCTGGCAATATTATAAAGCTCTCAAAAATTTAGCTAAAAAAGAATGCCGTCAAGCCTATAATGACTACTTTTCGAAGCTCATTGACTCCAGTTCCACAGCTAATTCAAAAAACTATGGTCATATATCAAAAAGCAAAAATTGGATCACGTTGGAATACCCCCACTGTCACATAATGGTCATACCATCACTGATTCTACCCACAAAGCTAATATCCTCAACGATTATTTTAGCTCAGTGTTTACCACCGAAGACACCCAGTGTACTCTCACACCAGATGAAAGCCCTTATCCTGATATACAACCTATTTCCATTACTTATGCTGATGTCTCCCAGCTCCTAACAACTTTGGATGTTCATAAAGCACCAGGACCAGACAAAATCCCATCACACTTATTACAATTAGCCTCTCAAGAAATTGCTCCAGTACTAACTCTGATCATCAATTCATCACTTCATCAAGGAGAACTTCCCATGGACTGGAAAAGTGCTAATATTGTACCTGTATTCAAAAAAGGAGACAAAACACTTGCATCCAATTACAGACCAATATCGCTAACCAGTATCAGCTGCAAGATCATGGAGCGCCTAATTCACACTCATCTCTTCTCTCACCTAGAAGCAATAAATATCCTCTGCGACCAACAACATGGTTTCCGACCTAGAAGATCATGTGAATCACAACTTATTCCTACCGTAAACAACATTTCTAAATCTCTTGACTCTGGCTTTCAAATTGACATCATTTTTCTAGATCTATCTAAGGCATTTGATAAAGTCCCCCATCACCGTTTATGTAACAAATTATCCTACTATGGTATTAGAGGGGAACTACTAACATGGCTACAAAACTTCCTCATCGGTAGGCATCAACAAGTAACTCTTGACGGTTCAACCAGTGAGTCACATGCAGTTAACTCGGGTGTCCCCCAAGGAACAATCTTAGCCCCTCTATTATTTTTATGTTATATTTGTAGTACTGATGTTATGCACACACCAATAGTTGTAATAGTTCGCATCTATAATTAGAGAATATATATGTATGGAACATTCGAGATTGTACACGTGCTTGTGACTGTAGTGTGAGTGCTATTCAGAGTGTTATTAAAGATTGTTACATTGGTAGCAGAGGCCGGTTCTAATGGCAGAGAGACACATCAGTATTCCGAAGCCGTTCTCCACTGGAGATGTTACGGAGTGGTTTCAGCGATTTGAAATATGTTGTGCCGCCAACTCCTGGAACGACGAAGTCAAAGCTGTGAAACTACCGACACTGTTAGAAGGAGAGGCTTTGGCTGTTTGGTTAGAATTGAGCGACGACGACAAGAAAGATTATAAGAAGGCCAAGGAGCACTTGTGTAAGAGTATGATGCCGATGGAATTTATTTCTCTCGAAGAATTTCACCAACGAAATCTTCGACCCGGTGAGTCATTATCTGTTTTTTTACATGATCTTAAGAAACTGCTTAATGGGGCTATGCCAGGACTCGATACAGCTGCGCGTAAGCAGCTTTTGCTTCACCAGCTGTTAGCGGGCTTACCCAATCCAATTAGCATGCAAATACGTGCCTCAGGTGAAACTTCCGACTTGGATAAAGTAATGGAACGAGCGCGTTTATTACTTACGATGGAGAATCGCCAGCCGCAGCAAACAGCCACAATGGTAGAGCAAACAAATGAGCTCTCGGTTTTGCGTGAACAGATGGCCCTGCTTACTGATCAAGTAGCTGCACTTAGAGTTAACCAGACCCCAAGGAAGCCAGTTATACGCTGCTTTTATTGTAACCAGCCTGGTCACATTCAGCGTCAATGTTTGGTGTACCAGTCTCAGACACGCCCACCCCGTCGTTGTTTCAACTGTGGCAAGATAGGCCACATCGAAAGAGATTGCTGGCAAATCAACCAGGGAAACTTCAACGGGATGTCTGGTCAGGCCGCCAGGCGTCCCCGACCTTAGGCCACCATAATGTTATAACAGTTGCAGCAGTGAGATATAATAATTCAATTATAAACATCACTATTGGTAGTAAATTGGTTGAAGCAATGTTAGACTCTGGCTCAACTATTTCACTTATCAGGCAAGATACACTATCCACTGTGACAGCTGATCAGCACCTCCCACTACCACCACACAATCTTGTTACTGCATCTGGCCAACCCCTACAAGTGATAGATTGTGTAGAGTTATCTATCAGAGTAAATACATCAGCTATCACTCACCAGTTCAGTGTTGTGAATAAGCTAATCACACCAGTTATTTTGGGGGTTGACTTCCTGCAGGAACATAGTCTTATCCTGGACTTCTCCACTAATCCTGTTACACTCTCCTTCAGTAGCTCCAAGTCGACGTCCCTGGCAGATCCTCCTGATACTACTGCAGAAGTGGAACCACTCTTACAGGCGGAACGACTCAGGCGAGCTAAGTTTTGTGCAGTAATGGCTGTGGAGGATCCTGCAGTAAACATTGTTAATGAGGCTGTCATTCCATTGTTTGGGGGACCCACCTCCTATGAATACCCTTCACATGTCCCAGAATTTTTCATGGATGTAGTGAACGAGTACAATAATTTATTTCATACTGTTCCAGGGTCTACTACTCTTGCCTGTCATCAGATACCCACACAAGGGTCCCCAGTACGTGTCCCACCACGTCGGATTCCAGTACACTACAAAGCCACTATAGAACAACAGATCCACCAGATGTTGAAGCAAGGCATTATAGAAGAAAGCTCCAGTCCATGGATGGCACCAGCAGTGTTCGTGCCCAAGAAATCAGGTGAAATACGCCTATGTGTTGATTATAGGGAGTTAAATAAGCGTACTGTTAAAGATGCTTATCCTCTCCCACTTGTAGATGAGGTGCAGGATCAATTGGCAGGATGCTCAGTCTTTACTACTTTAGATCTCCAGTGTGGCTATTGGTAGTTACCAGTGTATCCAGGAGACATTCACAAGACGGCCTTCTGTCCTGGCCCTGGTATGGGACTGTACCAATTTAAGCAGATGCCATTCGGTCTCACTGGAGCGCCAGGATCCTTCCAACGTCTCATGGACAAGGTTATGCGTGGTCTTCCTTTTGTTACAACCTACATTGATGATGTATTGGTGCATTCCAAGAATATGAAAGACCATAAATCTCACTTGCAGCAAGTATTCCATAGACTTAGTGAGGCAGGGTTAACTCTCCGGGGTCGCAAGTGCACCATAGCAGTGTCACAGGTGAATTATCTTGGTCATCAGTTCACCAAATCGGGCTTAATTCCAGATAACAGCAAAGTCCAAGCAGTCAACAATTGGCCTGCTCCAACCGATGCTTCATCCTTACGTAAATTTCTAGGACTCGCATCATATTATAGGCGTTATATTGCTCAGTTTTCTACTATCGCAGCACCACTGACTAATTTAACACATAAAGGGGTTACTTATGAATGGACGGCAAGCTGTGATACAGCTTTCAAACAGCTGAAATGTGCCCTTAGTAATGCTCCTGTTCTGGCATATCCTGATGTTAGCATTAATGCCAACCCCTTTGTATTGCAAACAGATGCTAGTGCTTATGGCCTCGGTGCAGTCCTTGAACAGAACAATCATGTCATTGCCTATGCTAGCCGTACGCTTTCAAAGTCTGAACAAAACTACAGTGTGATTCAAAGAGAATGTCTAGCAATTGTTTATGCTTTAAAGCAGTTCCGGCACTACCTATTGGGCAGAAAGTTTCATCTTGTCACCGACCATGCTCCATTGCAATGGTTGGGATCTCAGAAAATGGAAGGTATGCTTCAACGCTGGACAATAGCTATACAAGAATTTGATTTTGATACATCACTCAGATATACAACACGCTGATGGCAGGTTCAGTTCCACCGTCTGGTAGACAATGGCGATGCCCACCACTTCATCGATATAAGCAGTTATGGTCACAGTTACATCTGGTCAGTGGTGTTGTGTGCAGACGGTACCACCCAAGCTCTTCAGCTAACATGGTTACAGTACCACTCCTCCCTCCTAACCTTCAAATTGATGCTTTGCGTCGGTGTCATGATGATCCTGTTGGAGGCCATCTAGGCTATGAAAAGTCGCTCCATAAGTTACACCAGGAAGCCTTTTGGGTATCAATGTCACGTGATGTTGAGCAGTATTGTAGAGAATGTGTCAAGTGCAATGAGTCCAAACCACCTGCTCCAATTCGAGCACCTATGACTAGTATTCCAATTGGAAGACCATGGCAAATGGTTGCGATTGATGTTCTGGAGGTACCTGTGTCATCAAACAATAACCGCTACCTCCTTGTTTTACAAGACTATTTCACAAAGTGGGTGGAAGTAGTTCCAATGCCAGATCAAACTGCTGCTCGAATCGTTTCAGCTGTTACCAAGATATTCTGTTCACTAGGCATGCCAGCAGTCCTTCACTCAGACCAAGGGCGTAATTTTGAAAGTCTTCTTCTCAGAGAAACTCTCAAGGCGTTTGGAACCAGCAAGTCCCATACTACTGCGTACCACCCACAAGGAGATGGGATGGTCGAAAGATTTAATCGATCACTATTGCAGATGTTGCGCTCGTATGTTCAAGTGAAGCAAGAATGGGAAATGTACCTTCCACTAGTGCTATATGCGTACCGCACAGCCATACATTCTTCGACCGGATATTCTCCCTTTGAGCTGATGTATGGAAGACCCCCGAAGCCAATCCCTTTTGAACAGCTCAATTCTTTTGATACTGCTTCATATCCATCCCACCTGCAAGCAAAACTTGCTGAAATGTGTGATTTTGTAGAAGCAAATCTTGTAGAATCGGCTAGCAGACAAAGAATTAACTATAACAAGCACTCACTAACACGGCACTTTACAGTTGGAGATCATGTGTGGCTATCAGTACCCACAGCACGGAAGTTAGACCCTCGCTGGGATGGTAAATGGACTATAACAGCAGTGAAAAGACCACTTGTTATGGAGATCTCTAATGGTACTACATCCAAGGTTGTTCATGTAAATAGACTCCGCCACAGACTTCAACCAAGTCCCAGTGATACTACTGTGTTGCACAATGACCAGACTAGAACCTGGAGGCCTCCTGAAGTGGACCACTATATAGACAATAGTCCAGAACCAATTTCTCGAAGATATCCGGTGAGAACCAGACGGCCACCATTAAGATACATAGAACAGCCAACTTGAATTTAAGCTTGAGGACAAGCTTCTACTGAGGGGGGACATGTGTAGTACTGATGTTATGCACACACCAATAGTTGTAATAGTTCGCATCTATAATTAGAGAATATATATGTATGGAACATTCGAGATTGTACACGTGCTTGTGACTGTAGTGTGAGTGCTATTCAGAGTGTTATTAAAGATTGTTACATATTAATGACCTCCCATTATCTATCAATGCCAACATTGGTCTGTATGCTGATGATACCATACTTTATACTGTTATTCACTCTACATCCGACTGTTTATCACTTCAAAATGATCTCAACTCCTTATCACAATGGGGCACTAGATCTGGTATGTTTTTTAATCCTGATAAAAGTGTATTCATGAGAATCACTCGTAAACACAATCCGATCACCTACAACTACACCATTAATGACATCTCTATCCAAGAAGTTTCATCTACTAAATATTTAGGAGTTACAATCACCAATGACTTGTCTTGGTTCACACACATTACTAACATCACATCCAAAGCTCTATCAGTCAAAGCATTCCTACAGAGAAATCTTAAGTCCTGCCCAACTCAAATCAAATTGAAATGTTATAATGCCATGATAAGACCAATCTTAGAATACGCCAATGCTGTCTGGTCCCCTCACATAAGAAGAGACATTGATAGGCTTGAACGAGTACAGAGGCAATCTGCCAGATTCATTATGGCTGACTTCTCGCGTTTCAGCAGCGTAACTAACATGCTCATTGACCTTAACATTCCCAGCTTAGAACACCGCAGACAAGTATCTAGTATCACCCTCCTCTACAAAATTGTTCACAATCTCATTGATATATCCCCAGTTGATTTAATCCCTGTCACTTCTAACACCAGAGGACATGATCAAAGATTTCATCATATCTATGCAAGGACCAATCAGTACAGTAATTCATTCTTCCCTAGATCAATTAGACTGTGGAATTCACTCCCACCTGACCTAATCCAAAAACAATCATTACAATTTTTTAAGTACCAACTGAAATGATTATTACTTTCCCCTACCAATCAGTAATCCCATAATCAATCATATTGTAAAACATTTTGTATGCATGTTTCATATGTGCGTTAATCCTCAAACTGAGGCTGCACATTTGGAAAATAAATAAGCTCAGCTCTATAAACAACGTGCACAAAAGTGGCTTTTAACGAATTCACGCTGCACTGGTATCTATGGTGACGGTCACTCGCGCTCGAGACACGGATAGTATTTCACGTCTGTTGCATCATATTGGGAATTTGTACAGAGATATCACGTGAGTTACTTCCGTTTCCAATCCCTGTTGGTATACTGTATCTATGCTGGCACCCAGGTGAACAAACAGGCTTGAACTACAAATCATAATATTTTCGTCACACTGTAGAGCATTACTTTTTTCCGTTCTGTGTACTGTGGATTTTCTGTAAGAGAGAGCGAAACCATCATTTTATAATGAGCGGTAGCATCACCTTGGTAACGTAATCGACGCCATGTTCTTGTACCAGCAGCTGGAAATGGCTTCAGCCGAATTCACCCAGGAACTAAATGAATGAGGTATAGCAAGAAAGATGTTTACAAAAGATAGAAATTTTGGGTCTTATGTTAGATTAAACATTGAGCTAGTCTCGCGGCGCCCGACCCTAAAAAGAGGGTCAGTGAACTGTGTATATACAAAAAGTTTGAGCTCTGGAATGTTTATTGGATGACGTTTACGTTTTACGTAAGTGCACTGTTTACGTCACAACATCCATTCAACCAGATCCGCTTACAGCATCACCAAACTGATAGCGCTACTTTATTTATTCAACATTAAAACGAACCCAACAGAATTGTGTGGCTGTTTTCTCAATGAGTTTAAGCGGCAGAGTCACCGGATGTCATTAACCGTAAGCCGCGAATCTTTTGAAATGTACGCATTACATAATCAATTTGAAATGGAGCGATCTGATTGGAGCTTCCAACATTCTGGCAGCGCCAAACTTTTTGTACACAGTTTCACTGGACCCTCTTTTTAGGGTTGGACGCCGCGGGACTAACATTGAGCTGGTCTGATCGGGTTTCACGTACATGTCAGAAGATGGCTTACTACCTTTATTTGATTAATCATCACAGACATGTCCTTCCTTCATACTTGATTAAATTACTGATGGACTCATTAGTTAAGTGTCATATGCAGTATACACTGTCTGTCTGTATGGGGTCCATCTTTGAGTCAGAATCAGCTGCTGCGTCTACAACGACTTCAGCGCCGCTGTGCGACTTGTGTTTTCCCTGAATAGGAGTGATCATATTATTATTATTATTATTATTTCGTCTGGACATTAATTAATTATTTATGACGTCACGTTATTATTATTATTATTACTTGGTTTTGTAATTATTAGTCCTTTACAATGACCAGCACTGAAGGTCTGACAGCAACATGTGCTGCAGCCTTAGGATTACCTAACCTTAGTTGCAGGGACTTAGACCTAATGACTTGACTTACTGACTGACTGATAAGGTGTAACAGAAAAGGGGCCAAAGTAAGGGAAAAAAATCCCTCCAACCCCAGGATTCGAACTGCAGGTCACCCAATGTCTAGTCGGGGCCACACTCAGTCTTCCTCCAGGAGGGATGGATTTTCTTCCTTAAACCTAAAGTATTTATTATTGCACTGAAGGTCTGACAGCAACAGACCTTCAGTGCTGGTCATTGTAAAGTACTAATAATAATAATAATAATAATAATATGATCACTCCTATTCAGGGAAAACACAAGTTGCACAGCACGGTTCTGAAGTCGTTGTAGACGCAGCAGCTGATTCTGACTCAAAGATGGACCCCATACAGACAGTGTATACTGCATATGACACTTAACTAATGAGTCCATCAGTAATTTAATCACTTAACTAATGAGTCCATCATATATCTGACTATTATCAAGAGTTACGTTGGCATAAGGTTACCCAGCTCATTCAGTTTTGTTTAGCTTGTGTCATGTTCCATCAATATCATGCAGCCAGAGGAATCATGTTCGTACCACCAATAGAGTTTGGAAACTGTACATCTTACAACACCAGAACTCCATCATATTTTGCGAATTCTAATCGAACCCGGTTATAGGGACCCGCCGATTATGCTCATAATTTTACCTATTATGCTATGCTGCACTGCTCAAAAATTTACCTATTATGCTTAAATATATGCTCAATACTTACCCATTATGCTCAAATTATGCCCAATTATTTATGCTTCAGTTCCCATGCTCTAGTAATAATTTCCAATTTATGGATAAATAATAAGTGGCTGAAGCACAAACTTACTTGTCAAAATGTATATCACAGAAAAGATCGATATACTCTAATAGAACAGTCAGTTATATGATTGTTCTATTAGAGTTACTGACTGTTCTATTAGAGTATATCGATCTTTTTGTGATAGCTATTTTTATAAGCAAGAATTCATACTGTTACACAAATATTCTACCTATTATGCTAGCATTATGCTCAATGCTTTCAGGCACCTATTATGCTCATAATTATGCCAGCATAATCGGCGGGTCCCTACCCGGTTATCTCAAACTCAGAAAAATGCTAGACATCAAGGTACTGTAGTATGGAACAATCTGCCCCCTAGATTGAAGGAACCAATGTCTTTTACAAACTTTATGATGCCACCAATACTTATTTTGAGAATGATTTTTGTAATTGTTGTATATAATTTACGTACATGTGTGTTGTATTGTTTTTTGTATGTGTATTATTGTTCTGTCATTATGTATGTTTGGATCGTACTGTGTGTATTTTGCTTGTATGTATATGTTTACGTATGTGCTTGTATGTATGTCCCTCCAATGAGGAAGAGCGGCTGTGCCGATCATTTAGAGGTTAAACTTATCAATCAATTAATCAATCAGACATAGGAGATCCGAATTGTATTCCTAAAGGGAAATTTCGTATATGTATGGCATATGTGGCTCATTATGGGATATGTTATTAAACAAATGGAGTTGCTATTTGGTCGGCAGTCACGTATGAATAGTTCTTGGGCTATTTGTACAGCAGTCACATGATTCATAATAAACAAGTCAGTTCAACGATTTTAGCATTCTGGAAACTACATTTGGCTTTTGGCGCTTAAGTTTGGTGGTGTGAACGTCTGCTCTACACTGGTACATCTTTGACTAGAGTTAATTGTCGAATGCTTTGGTGGATTTTAAAGTATCGCAGAGGATCTTTGTAATGCAATATCGACATTTCAGCAAGCTGAATTCTCGACCAAATTTGTGCAAACCTGTATGGCAGACCAGCACTCTGATGATTTTCCGGCAAGGAGGATTATTTGAATCAGCATCGGCAACATACAAATACTCAGAAAAGGATCACATAGTTGCAGAACGAGCGAATTAGTGTGATTGTACAGTTGGCAACCATGCATTTCTAGATTAGCAGCCACCCATTGTACTAACCACTTCAAGATGAACAAACCTCATTGTCAGCTTTCTACTTTGCAGCAATTCATTGAACAGTCAAGATAAGCAACAGTTCAACTACTGCTGCAATGTGCTTAACGGATTGATCACATTAGGTGTCTTACTCCCAGCTACACATAACTAGTATGACAAGAGTTAAGTGTCTCACTCCCAGCTACACTAGTATGACAAGATTAATGCCGCTCATCAGCTCTTACATGACCAATCTCATGACTTACAGGACACAATCTAAGAACTCCTCGAGACTGTATTTCAAGTTTTACTTAATACTGTGCTATGGAATTGCTTTATAGGAGCTGCATGCATACTGTCAAGTGTTAATTGTACACCGACTACAACCACTGGATAGCAATCAATCCCATGTCAGATTCTGAAGTTAGTATATGTCACACAACTGATGTTTGATATAAATCATTGCTTTTGCTAATTCTTGATCAGCATAAATTCTTCAGGTCCATCGTGGAAAGTAAAGATGCTATTTGACTACTGGAGTGTATATTCCTGTAATGATCATTGTTTTGGCAGAAATCTAGCATCATGCCATTATGACCACAAGGTAATCCATGGTCATCTTATTCTAGCTATAATATACATGCTTGTATTTTTTCTATGTTAGTTCTAGCTAGCTAACAGTTAACTGATATTCCTGTATTAGTTTGAGTACAACTATCTATTTTGTGATTATTACAGTGCATAGACAATAGTCTATTATCTATGTTACAGTGGAACCGTTACGGTCACCTGGATTAAGTGGTCACCTTTGCATAACGGCCATGGACACGAGGTCCCAAATATTTTCCCATACAAATGTACTGCATTATTGTCTGCATTAAGCGGTCACCTGTCTAATGCGTATAACGGCCAACCAAGAATTCGGCTATGAATCACTGTATACATAACTTTCTCCTTCATATAGCGGTCGTTACCTTTTATGGTGGCTTGTTAAGTGGCACCACTTCAATTAACGCTCAATTATCACACACTTCTTGCCTTTCAATGAATAGAGAGTATACAGGGATTTGCGAAGTTCTTGCAAATCCGTAATTTAAAACGTACGCACATGCGCATTACTTTACAGTTGAATTATTGGCGCGAACTAACAGTAAAGGCGGCCAACTGCTTGTGCGTGTGCCAGTGAAAGCATCAGTGATGAATCAGTGTACTAATAACCAACAACGTGTATCTTCGGCACCATCAGTAACGGTACAAGTGTTACACTCATCTTCGAGCTCATCTTCATCATCCGGTTCCCAGGCCAGTGTTATTCCCATGGCCGCTACTCCACTCGGGGTTCCAATTACTAATAACCGTGACTCAGTACGAGGCTCTGTAGCCGGTGACAAGGTAAGACTGTTCGGGTAAAGTAACTCATGTAATCACCCTTTTTCAGGTGCCTTATACTTATAAAGTTAGGATAATAAATCCCAACAAAAAGAGTGATTTCATATTGCGCCAGCTTCACCGACACCACTCTCGATTTTCGACGGTCACTGCCATTCGAGTGAGCATGATAGATGAATTCGATGATCAGGTACCAGATTCTGTGAAGTTCAATGTTGGCTACATTGATGGTAGACACCAGATGTCACTGTTTAACGTAGATGATTTGAGCCTGATGTATTCCAAATACAAACTAGGTGGTGAAATAATTCTATGGTGTGAGGGTAGGTGCATAGAAGATAACCGTGGCAGTCGAAAGAGAGGTTTAGAAGCAGCAGGTCAACAGAAACAAGAAAGAGAAGACCAGGTAGATAATGTATTTGCGGATCTCAAGTCTAAACATAACGAAAAGTACACTGTGCCACAGCTGAGACTATGGTCAAGAATGGTGTGTTCAGGCATACACGATGACATGGACAAACCACCAGATGTTCCTGCTTTTGGAGCCAGTGTTAAAAAGCCACGTAAAGAGTCACTTGCAGATGCTATTACAGGAGCAGCAGCTACTCTTGTGAAAACATTTGGAGCACCTGATGCGAGTTCCAGTGAAGTGCATCGTGAGCCTACTCCTACTGTGATGGGTGTATCTCCTGGTAAAACTGTTCAGCTACGGATGAAAAACCTAAAGCAGCTACGATATCTTCAAAGTTTATTTGAAGATGGAATACTCAATGAAAGTGAGTATTCAGAACAAAAGACTTGTATTTTGTCATCGTTAAGGAAGCTATAAGCATTTGATCTGCGTATATAGAAAACATTTCAACTACATAAATAATTTTTGGCGTTATCATGTACATGTACAACTATTACTTATCTATAATTATACAGTCCACTTTCAGAAATCCAGTTTTGACAATCTTGCGATGTGATAGTTGCAAAAGCTGCTAACAAAGCAGTCTCCACATCCATGCTTGTTTGCTCATCTACTTTCATCAAAGTTTTCACTTTAGAAAATGCCAATTCTATTGGCATAAAGTCAGGAGAATATGGTGGAAGGAAGTGCACAATTGCACCAACTTCTTCAATCATCTTGACTATACTACTTAGATGATGAATGGAACAGTTATCCATTATTACCACACTGTGTGGATTTTTTCCATCATAAGGCAATAAGCAAGGTAAAAGGTGCTTTTCAACAAAACTATAAAAGACATCCCCATTGGTTACACCTCGCACAACCTTCACATCTAATAAACCATTCACAGACATAAAAGCTATGCCAGATAGGTGATCTCCTCTGATCAAAAGCTGATGACTCACAATTGGCTTTCCTCTCATGCTGTAGCCATAGCGCCGTAATGTATTTCTTCGATCAGTTCCAGTCTCATCAAGAAAAATCAGCATTTCAGGGCTGTAAATGGACACCTCTGACATATACTGTTGCCTCAAAAAATCATCCCTTTGTGTAGCAGTGATCCTCAGCTTCTGTCTTGTAAATCCACTCTTTTGCAAGAATCTACATATGTTTGAAATGTGAATGTTCAATGACAATGAATTGAATAGTTCCTCCTGTATTTCTTGTAATTTGATTCCTGGCCTTCCCATTGCAAGATGCAATATAAGTAACTGAGCGGGATTTGTTAGCTTTCTAGAAGCTCTATCTGTTGGATATTGAAGTTTGCTTACAGTTCCAGTGCTGAGAAATCGTTGTAAAATCCTACGAACAGTAGATTGATCAATGTTTAAATTCTGTGCGATTACTGCATCACCATATCCCAGTGCTTCTTTCTGCCAAACGATTCGCCATCGTAAGTCTTCACTATATGCATGCGATCGTTTACTTTCACAAGATGCCATTCTCGATTCGCGTACAAAGACCAGTGTTCGCGCCAATAATTCAACTGTAAAGTAATGCGCATGTGCGTACGTTTTAAATTACGGATTTGCAAGAACTTCGCAAATCCCTGTATATGCAAGGGGCGTGGCCTTACGCATGCGTATAATTCTCCGTAATTAGGAGTGGAAAATCGCTAGGTTACGGCAGGTGCGCTGTAGTGTTTTGTTGTAGTGTAGGATTTCTGTGTATTTGTTTTTGTGTACAAACAACTAATTGATACTAATGAGTGCTGATTTGAAATATAAGTATTATTTGGAGCTGTCTGAAGAGTCGCATAAGAGATATGATGAGAAGATAGCTTTACTTGGTGGTGTAGATCCACACTTTCGTATGGACGCTAAATCCACAAGTAGTGCTGTTGAATGGATGGATTGGCCAGATGTTATGCATGGAGATATCTTCAACTATCTAATCCTCACGCCAGGCTACACATTTGAGCAGCTATTGGCCTACAAGAGTCTAGATGGATATAACTTCTTCATAAATGGACGGGTCACAAACGTTGTTGTAACACATCTGAACATACAACCAAAAAGTTTTTTGTTCACTGCAGCTGTAAAGCATTCTCAGAAGCTTTCTTTACCATCATTACAGGTCTGGGTAGCCATTAAGCCATGTGGAGAAGTAATGTGTGCACATTGTACGTGCATGGCTGGAGTAGGGGAAGTGTGTTCACATGTAGCAGCAGTCCTGTTTGCTGCTGAAGGTAATACCTTAATCAAGAGGCAGTTCAGTGTCACATCCTTGCCATGTTCTTGGTTACCTGCCAAGTTTAAATTTGTTTCATTTAGTAAGGTCGCTGATATTGACTTTAAAACACCGAACCAAAAAAGGAAAGTAGCTTTAAGAACCAGTGAACCTGAGCCTAAGAGAAAGGCATTTACATTTGCACCACCTACAGACACTGACCTATCTGTGCTTCATTCCCAGTTGTCTACCACTAGTGGGAAGCCTGTTATGCTGTCACATACTGAAGGCTTTAGTGACCCTTACATACCAACTGCTAGATTACCCAATTTTCCTAAGTCCAGCTGACTGAGCTTTTTGACCCCAATACCATTGCACTGGCATACCCTGAGCTACTACAAAAGTGTGATGAAGTCTATGACAATCTGTTTATCACTGCAGATCAGGCTGAGTTAGTAGAAAGGCATACCAGAAAGCAATCAAGTTCACGAGTCTTGTTTCAGCAAAGAGCTGGACGTGTCACAGCTTCCAAATTGAAGAATGTCCTAAGTACAAACATTTCACAACCATCAACATCACTGATTTAGTCCATTTGCTATCCAGACAAGCAGAGGTTTACTTCTGCAACATGCTCATATGGATGCAAGCATGAAGATGCAGCTCGGAATGAATATATGTATGAAATGAAGAAAAAGCACTCAGATTTTAAAATTTCTGAAGTTGGCTTAGTGCTGCACCTACTGTATCCATTCCTTGGTGCCACCCCTGATGGTTTAGTAAGCTGTAGCTGTCATGGTGATGGCACACTTGAGATAAAATGCCCGTATTCCTGCAGAGAAAAGGATCTGTAACAGGTTGCAGAGGAGAACTCGAACTTTTTTTTGGTGTAAGATGACGATGGAATTTTAAGGTTAAAGGAGACACACCAATATTACTACCAGGTACAGATGCAGATGAAGTTTTGCAATGTACAATACTGTGATTTTGTAGTATGGAACAAGGATGTCTGGATTAATCAAAGAATTGAGCTAAAGAGCGAATTTATTGACGATGCCATTTCTATTTATACGGTTAGGAATTCTTCCTGAACTTGTTGGAAAATGGTACACCAAGCCTGGCAAGTCATCACACACCGAACAGCTACTGAATGATGATACTGAGTCTACTGATCAGGTTGTTGTCGATGAAATATCTTGTGAGGACAGTGTGGAGAACTAGGAAGTTATGGAGATCCAGCCAACTACAGACAGCCAGCAATTTGTGAATAGTGATGACAGAGAATCTAGTGACCAAGATGAGCAGTGGTGTTATTGCGGAAAGGGCGAGTCAGAGGGTAGTATGATCGGTTGTGACAATGATGCTTGTCCCAGACAATGGTTTCACTTGTCATGCTTGCACTTGACTCAAGATCAAGTACCCAAAGGGAAGTGGTATTGTCCTGAATGTAGACATAAGAAAACACAAAAGTAATGTTTTGTACTTGTGTACTAAATATGGCTATATATTGTTGCAGATTATATCATATACTGCATGCATACAGTATGTATTTAAATTAGAGTTGCACCGATAATCGGTTGAATAATCGGTAACAGCCGATATAAGGTGATTTTGTAAGTATCGGTATCGGCTACAAAGAGGAAATTATTTGCCGATAACCTAAACCCACAATCAATCATTAACGACAGTAATAAACACGTGACAGTATTAAAAGAAAGCAGTGAATGCAGTGGTAAGTGGTAAACATTTATTTGCTGTACCTGTTTATAACTATTTAGGCTTGTTTATCTGTGAATAGTGTGGCTGCAAGGCTATAATAGACTGTGTATATTTATCGGCCGCCCACGCAATCAACCAATCACTATTTGGAAAGGGTCTAGAATCCCACCAAAACTCCGTTTGAGAAGCTGACTTAGGTGTTTTATAACTACTTGGCTTTCATTTCCATGTAAGGGGTTAGTGGGACACTGGTAGCAAACATTGTAGAATCGGCCGCCCACGCAAGTAATTAAATTATTTCAACTAATGTTATACACGCACATAAACTTCAGATAATTTTTGCTCTTTCTCCCCTGACCTACAGAATAGAAGAATATCGGTAAATATCGGCATATCGGCTACAGGAATGAGTGAAAAATCGGTATCGGTAAAAGTGAAAATATGCATATCGGTGCAACTCTAATTTAAATTCTGAAATGATCATATCATACACTATATGAATTTTTATACTGGCAAATTAATATACATTTAATCAGGTGATACAACAGAATCACAGCAATTACACAAAGCACAGCATATAGTTAATATTTTATCTATTGTTGATAATTGTTCGGTGTCATCACAAGTTAACATACATATAGGTAATGTAGACTGAAGTATAGTATATTTTTGCCTCACCATGCCAATAACTCTTTCTACATGAATACGGACCCTTGAAAGCCTACGTGCAGCATCCACTTCAACCTTGGTCAACTGCTTCTTGCCCCTTGTGAAAGGGGGCAATTTTACCTCAGCACAATACAATCCAATTGACTCTTAAATTGTAAACCCACGATCAGCTAAAACAACATCACCTGGTAGTAACTTGCTTAGTAACCTAGAGTTCTCAGTTATGTGAACATCAGGGGTTCTTCCTCCCCATCCTTGAGATATAAAAGCAATAGATCCTTGAGGAGTAATTCCTATGAGATATTTCACAGTATTGTGATGTTTGTAGTTTGACCAAGTCTGAGCCCGTGCTGGAAGAGATGTAGGGTGTTCAATAAAAATCTCAAAGCAGTCAATTATTACCACACATTTCTGGAAGTGTTTCCGGAACTCAGTTGGCATTGTTTTTATCAATTCACCCCTTTCTGGCCACTGTATCAAATAGGATAGTTTAGTATATAAAACATCCATTCATCTGCTAAAATATCTAGATATGGTGGATTGACACACACCAAATCGATAAGATAAATCTTGATCACCCAGGTTCAGGCGGAGTTTCATTAACGCAATGAAAAACTGCTCAAATGGAGTTTTCTTACCACCTGAAAAACAGTCTGGCAATCCTTTTGAAACAAAATCAAAAATAATCTTCAAAACTTCATATGATGGTAGGCCAGTGTAGTACTTAACTCTTTTGTCATCATTCTTTAATACTGCTTCTTTTATGCCAGTTCTGGATTTATAGTCATCAATCACAGTTTGTAGAATCTTATTTTGCGTTGTAAGATCTTCAACTTGTTTCTCTAACTTCTTCACATGCTCCTTCAATTCCCAACATTCCTTGGATTTTGTGGCTTGCTCAAAGTGACTTTGCAAAGTAATACCACCATTAGCTTTCTTCAGTTTCTTGCCATGCCCAGTTCTAATTGATGCTGCAGTCATTACTTGACTGTTAACTGCCGAGTGATGGTACATTACTACTAGTTTTTGCATTAGCCTCACCTAATGGCTCTACTAGCTGGGTGGAATTCTCACTTCTCTTCCTCTTAGTAGCTTTCCTTCTCTCATACCTACTTAAACTTTCCTCCAACTTCCGTTTCTGTGGCGAAGAAAGATGCTGAAAAACACTTGGAACATAGTCGGGAGATAAAGGATCGCTACTTTTTTCACCTGAGATAAAATGTTCACTACAAATCCAAGTATTTTGCGTGGGCTCCCAATGTTCATGACGAATTGCACTAATCCATCTTGCTCTTGTTTCAGGTTCCAGTGGAAATTTATACCAATGAATTTCAATCCCTTTCACAAAGACATTGTGGCAGCCAACAGCGCAGCAGCTCTTTACCATATCCTTTGTTGCTGGGTAGATCTATAATATAATCTATGGTGTTAGCTACTTAGTGCAAAAACACTTCGTGGGGCCACGCCGACTAGTTAACAACTTGAATTAGCAAGTCCACAGAAACCCTACAACACAACACTACAATGCACCTGCCGTAACCAAGTGCTTTTCCACTCGTAATTACCGACAATTATACGCATGCGTAAGGCCACGCCCCTTGCATACTCTATACTTTAGACTACAACAAGTTTGATACTGAAATTTGATTGGCTGAAAACGTGGTCTCTAAATCTCGTAGAGCCACGCTCATGTCCAATAGAGACCACGCTCTGAGGCGATACGAAACACGATAATTACGCGCCTGTAACATTGGCAACGCATGGGCATTTAAATGGCTAGTAACAGCCGTACTGAATTAGAGGGAGGTGTAATGGGCTTGTTTGTACTAATCAACACTACATTACTTGCTTACAAGCAGCTGTCGAGGCACAACAACAGCAACAATGAGTTGTAGTCCACTCGCTGAGTCCAGTACTTCGATACATAGCAAGCGCCTGTAACATTGGAAACGCATGGGCGTTTAAACGGGTAGCAACAGCCACGCTGAGGTCCCGCCATGTCGGGAGGTGTAGAGGGCTTGTTTCTAGTAATTAGCCATACATTTCCTATTTACAAGTAGCTGTCAACTCAAGGTACAATAACGAGTTGTAGTCTAAATAAGTTAGACGTCAAGAACCACTGGGTTCTACGGGATTTAGAAAACCCTCAGGCCCTTAGTAGCGCCCTCGCTGCGCTCAGGCGCTACAGCCCAGGGCCTTCGAGTTTTCTAAATCCCGTAGAACCCTGGTTCTTGACGTCTAACTATTATATATAATCTATCAGGCTTCAATGCTTAAACCATAGATAATAGAGTAAAGGGATAGGAAACGCACGCGATTTCCGGTTTGATTTCCGTTACGCGTGACTTGATAGGACAAGAGTTTTGTGCCCAAGCATGAGAAATAGTGTTCTAAGCAGCGTAAATAGTAATCCAACAGACTACAGCAAGTATTTAGGCCTATGTGAGAGATTTCGGCGAGAGAATTCAGACCGTAGATTTTATAACAAAGCGTATCGCATTAACCGTGGTTGTTACACGCTGTCACACTTTCGCTCATGGTACCTTCATGCCTCGTCCATACCGCTTCTTTTATAGCCGGTTCCACTTTCGAATCTTGTCGTAAGCTAGGCGTGTCACCAACACAGTCTTTTACCGTTGCGTTGTACTGCAAGGTGGTTTAAACTTTTGGTTAAAAATGGAAGATACTTAGTCGTTTCTTCAAGCAACAGTTCCTGTTTTGCTCCGATATTTCCTCTGGTTCCCTCTGTTAACTGGTAAGGAATAGGTTTATCACAGTTAAAAGGATAGAATATATTTACTAAGAAAATAAAGTGGTTTAAAGTAATTTTTGGGCCGTTTTTTTCACTTTCAATCTCCTTTAATTTTGCGTATAACTTCCTTGAGGGTTGGTACCATTCTATTTCCCTCGATTACTTACTTGAGTTCACTGTAGCGAAGTTTCACAGTCGTTGGTTACAAAATTCTGTCGTTACAACAATTTGTTTCTCTTTGATACAAGCGCAGCAAGCGTAACGAGTATGTTCGTGACGTAATACACGAAATTCCAATAGAAGTGTACGTATTTTGTGACGTCACGTTATTGCGTTTCCTATCCCTTTTAAGTACTCTATTATCTATGCTTAAACGTATTCAATAGCTATAACCAACATTCATAACAAGCTCACCTTGTCCTTTCTGTACTAAAATATTACTGTATTGCGGTTGGTACGAGCCTCTTAATAATAATCACACATTTATAACGGTCATAGCCACAAGGCCGGAGGAGCAGAGGAGACGGTCCGGTTGGTCAGGCCTGAGCCGGACCAATAATCTGGAGTTGAACCAACTAACTGACCAGCTCGAACTACATTACTCTCATGCAATCTTTGGACGACCACATCATAGATAAGTCACTAAGTCTAAGTCCTTGAAATTAGATTAGGTAATCCTAAGGCTGCAGCACATGTTGCTGCAGACCTTCAGTACTGGTCGCTTTAAAGCATTAATACAATACAATAGATATTAGAGTACAATATCTATGATCACATCTACATGCAGCTACGTACATTTTACAGATGTAATTGAAAAGCATGCCACGAGTAGTTACCTAGTTTCTCAGCCTAACTAAAGCAGAACTACACGTATAGTACCTCCAATTACCTTACAGTACAGCATAGCATTCGTATCGTTTTGTACAGAAATGATTGTGGGTTCTACGTACAGTATCACGTGTGCTGACAGTTGGCATTTATCACGTGTAAGGCAGGTGCCTTCTTTGATTCTAAACCAGCACACTTATATCACAATTCATTCTTCATAAAATAATCATTAGCATTTTCCTTGGCTTGTCTCTCTTGGCTCCTTTTACTGGGCGAAGGGCTGGCAGTGACAAACCATATGACTCATTCCGTGGCAAGAAGCTGTACACCCATACATTACATGGTGGCCATCTGGATGAGATGTTGAGTAGAAATCACTCCTCTTCAACTACCCACTCGTCCTGTCGAGATACTGAGCAAACTCTCAGTCTCACCCAGATCGCGCCATTTTCGAATACTGATTGGTCTCGTGACTGTCCACCAGTATATTTAATTTACTGTACGTGATGATCCGTTCACTTCATACAAACCCCAGTATAGTAGTATACTGTATTTTTGTAGCTGTGTAGCTTTTTATTGTAGCTGTGTAGCTTTTTATTGTAGCTGTGTGAATTATATCCTAGCTAAAGGGAGCCATGCTGCTGTGAAATTTTGGGGGAAAGTTGCAAGTTGCTAGCTAGTTTTACTTTAAAATTTAGCATTAATTTTAAATTTTAAGGCATTTTCAAGCCTTTAAATTGTAAAAATTCTGCAGCTCCTGGGGGTTGTACCCAGACCCCCCTTGAACTTCTAATTGCTAGCTATAACTAAATGAACCATACAGCAAGTTTCATGCTGTGTCCCCTGTATGTCAGGTCTACAATTATACATAGTATAGAAAGTCTGAAGAACAACAGATAGGCTTGAGCATATTTATATAGCTAGCTAGCAGTGGAATATCACTAAAATTGCATATCTGAGTGTCTAATTTTCAAAAATTTCCTGTGGAAGCGTGCCCCCAGACCCCCTTAGGATGCTCGTACTTCGCACACTGCGCAACAGCTCCTCTCTCATTGGCATGTATATAGTAGCAATTTCAACACTTTATAGTCAATGGCCTGACCAACTCAATTTTCCCTCCTCCGGCCCTGTGCAGGTAGGGCCAGGGGCGAGGCCAGGGGTAGGATCATGAGTACTCTCCTCAGTATGAACTCTTGGTGATATATAGCAGACCTCGTAGCAAGGACTGTTAATAATATTGCACACACACTACACCTTTATGTACGTTTACACTCGCTTGTCGAGTCCTGTACATTACATATAATTAAATTAAGGGAAAACGTCACTTTTAATTTTTGAGCATAAAATGAGCTGTACCGATGGGTCCATATCTCAAAATACACTCCATAGTAGGTAGGAAGAAAGTATGTGCAAAGTTTCATACTTTCTTCACAGAAGTGCACAATCTGCTCGTAGGATGCTAGACTATTAATTATACTGCTCTTCTATCAACAGCCTGCTCACCGGTATTTCCCAGTGTATTTCAATTGTAATTATAAAGTTCGGAATTATCGAAATCGAACAAAATAATTATTATTATTTCGAGAGGTGAGAGATCGAGGTGAAGTGTTACAAATGGCAGATGACACGCTAAACATACGTGAGCCGTACCTATTTAGCGCACGCAGTACTCTGTGTTTTAATACTAGTTCACGTTTCGGACACTCATTCAGCACTTGACAAAGTCGAGCAGCTAAAGGAATGGTTGAAAAAAAGAAATCAACGGTAAATTGTTTTGAATAGCTTTAAAATTAACTAGTATTGTTTATTAAGGGTGGATCTGGTTCTTCTCTCTGGCGACATAGCCAACATGCCAATGGATTTTGACTTGCCACTCGAAGATATTGACAAATACACTAAGGACATGGAGAAAATGATCAATAGTATAGCCAGTATTCAACCTAACATGTACTATATTCCTGGAAATGTGAGTAAACAGGCAGCCGTGCATGTTCTATCGTACGTTGCAGTAGTACTCTATTGTTAGGGATCATGAAAGTTAGGCTGTTGCTATTTGTACAGTCACGTATGAATAGCCCACATGCTATTAGTACGGTCATGTACTAATAGCTCACATGCTGTTCGTACGGTCACATACGAATAGCTATGAAATCACTGTGCGCTATTCTTATGGCGGTCCAAATGAATAGAAAAAAAAGGTATTTGTACGATGGTACGTATAAATAGCTTACGTGCTATTCATACGACGGTACATACTAATAGCTTATGTGCTATTTGTATGGTCACGTAACTAGGGTGTACACTGTACAAATTGCCAAAAAGCTACGTATTCATGGTAACGCTGGGTTAGCTGAAGGCCTCCTCCTCAGTGACAGAGATTGACATAGCTCATTCAAGCTCAGCTCATTATGCTGAAACTTAGCAGCTAGCTATTGCATGTGAATTTTGTACGTTAGCTCTATATGTATAGCTAGCTAGCAGTACTATTCCTGTAATTTGAATGCAACTACATACTCAGCACTGCATGGAGATTCTGGAGGGGTTGCATGCATGTACAGTGAAACTGCATGCTCACTATGTATGTGTTGTAGCCTCTGTAATATTACTGAGAGTAATAATAACAATAATAATCACAAAATCAATATTCAGCTAGCTAAAATGGAATTCAAAACAGTTATTACTTTAAAAGCCATAGTATGCTCATATTAATATTACATTGATGGTATATACAAAATGCCAAAACATGAAAGCTAACTAATGCATAAATAAGCAAATGTTCAGATAGTGCAACATCAAAATTAGTGTTTTTCACAGTCCTTTGCTGTAGTTACAAAACCCTCTACAAAACCACACCTCTCTTGATGCACTGATTTTCTTTGCTTGTTTACTGCATGTCACATTTAGTGATAGTACAAGTTTTCATTAATGTAGCAGGATGCTTATTCTGTAAACACATTTCTCTGAACCATTTGGTAATCCGTGCTTACATGTATATGTTCAAAGACCAACATTTTTGGAAAGGAAGCCATCTTGTCAGTTTCTAATACTAACTAGCGTAAAAAAATATTTTACAAATTAAAACATGGTAATAGAGATCGCTGAAAAAAATAAAGGAACAAGAGTCAAATAAGCCAGTATGTTAAGCCATAGATGTATGTGTTCCTAATGGATTGGAAATGCCCATATTATTTACTTAGTGATGTAATGAGCCATCCTCCTTTTGGTAAACTTTATGGCCTCGACAGGTGGAAGATTTTGCTGTTCTTATAACCAGCAAATTAGTGTTTGTTGTTTACAGCTGGGTTAGTTACCACCTAGACTAATTGGAGACTAGACTAATTGGAGACTAGACTGGGCAGGGACACGGGAGAGTAGTAAACAACAGCATAAGAAAATTCAGGTTCAAAGGTCAAATATGGTGTTTCAAAAATTTCCTGAAGAAACAGAAAATGCAGTGTTGTTTCTTTGCTGCTCTTTACACCACTTGTAGCAGGTAGAGTGTAGTAGGCTAGCTAGATATTTACTGCTTCCCACTGTTTCGATAAATTGCTAGAAAAGAGGTAATACTTTGTGCAATTGTTTTTCTCAAGCCAATGTATCACACGTTTCTTTGGTTGTGTAAATGTGGCAACGAGAAGTTAGCTAATGGTAGTGCTGCTGAAATATTAGCTGGTGCGTACCTGCCATTGTCACATGTCGCAAACAATATTTCTTCCAATGTCCACAGACACACTGTGTTCTTGTTCAGTACACAACGCAACACAATAAACAATGTAAAAGGAATGTCCACACCTTCAAACTGGCCTTCAAACAAGCGAGAGAAATCCAAACAGCCACTCAACAAATGTCCTGCACCGTAACTAGGGTAGGAAAATAATTTAACGGGTATTTCCTATCCATTAGGAATGCATACATTATCTATGGTTTTTTACTTTTTTTCAGCGATTTCTACTATATTGACTGACTGACTGAGTAATTGTCTGATGTCTTCAGACAAGCATAACTCAATAACGGCTAAGGCCATGGACTTGATTTTTTCTGTTCAACATCGCTTTAGCCGGACATGTGCCTTTTGGCATACCGCAAATATTTGGACTCAATGGATATGGGAGAAACTAAGGAAAAACAGTAGTACTCCATAAATCAGGGGCAGAGAAGTACTGACAATGCTTCTATATAAATGTAATTTGATTCCAAATAGAGGTCTCTGTGTGTTTAATTAACATGCTGGCTTGTTTGACTTTTGTTTCTTTACTTTTTTCAGTGACCTCTATTACCATGCTTTAATATTTAAAATTATTAAGCCAGGCGCGTGCCCACAGCTGGTCGAGGGTCGGCTGTGGGCGCGCCTGGTTTACTGAAATTGTTTTCGTAAAAGTGTGTGTGTGTGTGTACCTATCTACCTATGTTTGTCCATACGCACCCACGTGAGCAAAATCGTTAAATAATGGTAAAAGTAGCTTTTATGTAAGAAGTAATAGCGAAATGAAGTCTGCATTAAACTTCTGCACAGGTGAACTTAGCTCTGAGGTGGTTTCTTTTTGGCGGACTGAAATACGGGTGTGGTGACTTCCCTCAGACTGCCTTCCCCTTGAAACTTTCAGGCGTTTAGCAACTGAAAAACAACAGTGCAGGCCTCATACACTACCAGGAATAGCCTATCGCTTCCAGCTGAAAGGGGGTGTATCCCTTACGTACGCAAACGAAAATGAAGAGCAGCTTTGAGGCTTTGTCGAGAGAATTTGTGGGAATAACATGTTAGTCACACTATAAAACAGTTTAGAAGATACTTCTGTGCGTAATGTGTTGGTAAAAGCGGTTTGTTTAACAAACGCTTCCTTAGCAGTGCATAGCAACGTAATTGAACTAATTACAAAAAATTCATGAATTACAAAATACGAGAGTTAGCTAATAATATTATTTTACAACCCAAAACTACCCTATTGTAAAAATTAGTAATACATAGTTGGTTAATTCATAGTAGCATATCAGGGGCGGATCCAGAGTTTGGAAAGAGGGGGGCACCTTTCTGAAAAACAGTTGAAGACCAAAAAAACTTGCTGAAAACCAGTTGAAGACCAAAAAAAAAAAAAAAAAAAAGGTCACGACAATAATAGCTAGTTATCCTTACCAACTATATCACGTCTGTTATGTAAAATAAAATCCTATTTATAGCTTCATAGGTAAGCTACACTGCCTCATGAACATTGTGACTGCTTTATTAGAGTAATTGACTGCTCTATTAGAGTATCCCAATCTTGTATGTAATTTCTTAAAGGGGGGGGGGGGAGCATTTGCCCCAAATGCCCCATCCTGGATCTGCCATTGCATATACTGTCTATAGATAATTCCAGATGAGTTAACTAGCTGGATGGCGCCTGGTGTTTAGAAGTAGCACAACATCAACTTGTTTTTACACTAGTTTGTTTATTGTTATTGTTATTAGTGCTTTACAGTGACCAGCACCATTTACTGTTTATAATCCATTTATGGATAGCTAACATGATAATAAGATTTGATAATATTACACAGTACTATACATGCACGTCAAGTTAGTCATCATGTATAGTAGCTGTTAAGTATTCAGCCAGAGTTATCAAACACCAGTGTATTGTTTCATTGCTATTGAATGTACTTTGTACTATACAGTTTTGACATATCCAACTATATGTAGTGTATAGTGTAAGTGACTGATTATCGAACAAGGTTTATACTTTACTTCATAAATATCTCTGGGAAAGCAGTATCAACCTTGAATTTTCACCAGGAGATAGCACCTTTCTCGTAGAATATCTCACGTTAAAAGTTTGAGCAATAGTATCCGATTAGTGTCCGTGTTATGAGTGGATTTCTGCATTCCGTATAATACGAATTATGTACCTATTATCGAACGCCCATTAATTTCTGTTGATCAATTATCAAGTGTTTTGCACCTTTTCTACTCTGGTGACCTCAGTGCAACCTACACACTCTTAATTATTTTATGAACATGTTAACTGAAGTACCGTGATACTGACCTATATCTTGATACAAGCTTGCACTTGTGTGTTACAATGGCGAATTGTTTAGTGTTAAATGCATACAGTAAAGAATCAGCACATTACGAACAATAACACAGTCTTATCATCTTTTGTTTACATCAACCCCTTCTGTACAGTCTTCGTGGATACATCTTTCACTCGGGAAAATGATAAACAGTCGGCTAATTCTTCTGCCAAAGTCACACTCGAGTGAGTCCTTTCACAGCAATTCCTGTATTCTTTTTCTTCATTTCTTTGTCGGTAGTGATGAGTATCAAGACTGCTGTGATATCCACACATAAACTCTAAAGGATGGAAAGCTCATTAAGAATAGGCTATACTTGAAATTCTCCATATAAACACTTTACAAGTATGCAGAATAATATTGTAAACTTCTGAATATGTTATGTGATTTTAATGTTCGATAATAGGTTCGTTTCGATAATAGGTCACTTTCACTAGCATGCTGTGGTCAGCAATAGTATGGCTTCTGATTTGTGCAGCTACATGATCACAATAAGTCAAGCACCCAACTACACAACAACATTGTTGTTCTGGTATTAACTTAATATACTGTGATTAAATATAGGTAATGATATAAGGTTTCAAATGAACTTGTTAACATAAATAGATTGGATACTTATGAACACATATTAACACATTGGTTACCCTTGCAGAAACCAAGTCAGAAGATCAATGGCAAGGAACAATTTTGCTTGAAAACGGGTGGGTGTTATCATTGTAATATACATTTAAAAATAGGTCATGGACTTGAAGAAAGACATAGGAAGGAAAGTTATGCAGTTTTTATCCCCAAAAAGTACTCACATTTTTGCTCTATAGCCCTGTGGAAAAAAATAATACGATAGTGGGTTCATAATGGGATCACCCATGTTTTTGCAAAAACTGTAATAGAACATGCGCCAAAAAAAAAGCACCTTGGAAAGCATCCTCCAACTCAAAACAACCCTCTGGTGGTTATTTACAGCCATTAGTAAGTATCAAGTGAAAAAGAAACAGTATGTGTATTTGGGACACAACTGAAGTTTGCCGTTATGTTCATCATGAACAACGATAGTGGGTTCATAATAGGGGTCGCATATGTTTTTTTGCAAAAACTCTAATAGAATACACACCTAAAAACCAGTATCCTCCAACTCAAAACCACCCTCTGGTGGTTATTTGCAATAACTATTGGTCCACTAGTAAGTATCAAGTGAAAAGGAAACAATATGTGTATTTGTGACAATACTTAAATTTGCCGTTTTGTTCATAATTATTATCATGAATCACAATAGTTGGTTCATAATAGGGACCGTCCAAATTTTTTTGGTGAAAATCCTAATAGAACGCTCACCTAAAAGCCACCTTGAAAAGCATCAAAACAATCCTCTTGTAGTTCTTTGGAAGGAGTATAGGTCCACTAGTAAGCGTCAAGTGTATTTCAGACAAAACTGAAATTTGCCACTTTGTTCATATTCATGCTATTATTCATAATATTTTGTTTCACAGGTGTAACGAATTATACAAGGAGAATTCTGGGATAAAAAGTAGCACAGTTTGTTGACTGAGTTAGTGTGTGTGTCTGTGGAGGTATTTTGGCTTAATTTTCGAGCAAGAACGGTCCAAACCGGGCCCTTTTCTTCTTGCTCAGGTACCATTCCATATGAGAGGCCATACAATGACGTGCTTAAATGTCTTGAAGATGGATTTGCTTGCGTATTCAGCTTGTTATCCATTATATTAAAGTTTAGTATAACTCAGGAAGCTTATAAAAGTTTGTTTATAGATAGTTTTCCTACCATGATTGTATACGTGGGCAGGTAGTTGTGACACACTATGACATTACTTGAGTAAACCTTATGCATTGCGTGAAGTTGGCTAAAAAGACATAAGAATGTTCACTCATAGCTTCGATCTTACCGCTACATGCATGACCCTAGCATCTTCCTCTACACGAAGGAATCTTGTGGTTTATGAACTAATTACATGTGGTGTCACATGTCTGCAGTGGCTTGTGTAAGGTATCACACTTACAGCTGGTGACCACAGCTTGCTTTTGATGCATTAATAGCCAACTTAGAACTGATGATTCTGTAGTATCTGTTCTTAAATAGGATGATACTACTAGATTATTTACTTATCAGGATTCCATGTCTTGACAGTTAGCTACTTAGCTCAGTATACATAACATCTTGGTGTGTTTTCATTAGTTGTTATTCCTGGATTCCCATTTCCTTTAGAACCACAAATTTCCATTGCTATTTCCATCTTGAACATGGATTTTCAAATAATTTTATGACTGTGTTAGTGGGTTATTTTAGTGATTTCTTCAAGGTTTAGCCAATTAAAAAATGAATAATGACTGTCCACCCGCATCAGTTTAGGAAATGTTTGAAATGAGAATCTAGGAAACAACTTGGTTTGACCCTTATACTATTAATACTGAGGATGCCAGTGTAATGATGACGACTGAGAGTGCCAAGACTATAATTTTGCATGCACGTATCACGACAATAGCTATACATAGCTATAGGCATGTATGTGTGGTATCTGCCTTAGTGCTTTTTAGAAGTCAGGGTACTGTCTTTAGCTATGTAAGCCTATGTAACACAAATTACAAGAATAGTAAAATCTGTCACTCTGCATGGTTAATCTTTTGCTCTGATAAATCTCTATTGGCTATACCAAAATGTCTATCAAGTTAATCCATACTGGATTTAGAAAATGGTACATAAACTAGATGAATAAAAAATTGAAAATTTCAACTGCAGAATAGGGATCGCAAAAAAAAAGTCACAAAATAAGAAGAGATCACTGGGGTGGTAATGTAAACCACTAATCCCTATTTTGACTTAACTAAAAAAGCCACAAAACAAGGGATCGCTAGGGTCAGGGGCAGCTCCAGGGGGATTCTGAGGTTTCCGGAAACTGGTCACGTTCAGATCCAGATACTCTAATAGCTAGATCAGCCAATCACTCTAATAAAGTAGTCACAGTATTCAGAGCAGCAGTGTAGCAAGCTATGTAGCTATAAATAAGGATTATAAGTACATGTACTTTATCATTGATAGTTAGTGGAGGGCAGTTATTCTCAGCAGGTGATTACCTTTGTTTTTGGTTTTCACCAAAAATCTAGCTATGTTCTTGATCAGAAACTAGTCATCAAAAATCCTGGAGCCACCTATGGGGGTGGCAATGTGAACCACCAATCCCTATTTTGACTTAACTAATGTAGCAAAAATATTGCTGTGACAGAGTCAAAATAGGGATGTGTGGTTTACATTACCACCCCAGCGATCCCTTCTTGTTTCGTGGCTTTTTTTTAGTTTGCACACTACTGGAACTTTGCTCAAATGCAACCTTAGGGTACACTACATGGAAATCTTGAAACTTGATCAAGGATTCATACCAACTATGTTGTGTGAGCAATTATAAATCTGTACTTACCTGGTGATCATAGTGTAGTAGAAGGAGTGGATGTAAACACTGTTGTCAGCAAATAAATAAAAAATGCTTAACATTACAGTTTTGTATGCATGTATGCATATTAGTTAAAGTACCATAGATCACTTAATAACAAGGTGGGAGATTTGTAAAAAGTTTAGTAACAATATAATATCAGAATATATCTAGCAGATTGTGAAGGGTCATTTTGGGAGAAAAACACTTTTTTATGACTCAAATTCCACTAAATTTAATATTGTAGTTGTAAATAAAAGTGTTTCTACCTGTCCATAAAGTATGTAGCTGAATCTGAAAGTGTTTACTATTTAGCCACAAGAGTATATTATAGAATGAAAAGAATACAGAGTTTAGTGCTGTGATTTTCCCTTTGAGATGAATCAGGAATTTAGGGAGAGGGGCAAAACTCTACAGTATATGATACACTAGCTACAAATTAGTGTTGTTTTAGTATAGAAAAATATTTTAGTTTTGGTTTTGATTAGTTTAGTTGAGCTTACTTACTTTTCGTTTTAGTTATCTTGGAGACATTTAGTTTTAGTTTTAATTAGTTTACTATAAATGCTGAGATTTTAGTTATAGTTTTAGTTTTAGTATTGCTCTATTTTATTACAATACAAAGTACTGCTTGTTTTTTTATTAACACTTCAGTTTCCAAGTTCTGATTAGTGCATCTGTTTCTCTTTGTAGAGGTATATTCTCCTGTAGTAGAAAATACATGTTCCACTGGTGTACATGATGCTGCTATTGATAAAATATCCAGCTCCAATATAGCCAATTCTTTATATGATTCTTTTCGCTGTAACCAGTAAATAATAGGGTGTTAAAATGTTAGTTTATCAATTGGTCAGTACAACTCATTGATGTAGTTCCTTCTTCTTGTAGATGCTTCGTAAGGGCCTGACTAAAGACCTGTGTTTCTATGTCTAACTTATATAGACCACAGCTCATCATTGTACCTTCACAGCCGCTTGTGACATGCCGTTCATTAGTAGAAACAAGCCAAATACACCTCCCTGTAACTTGTAATAGCACTTGCTATTTAAATGCCAATGTTACGGGTGCATAATTGCTGTGTTTTGTATCGCCCCAGAGACAGGGATCAAGGCTGAAAACTGTAACAGCACTTCTTACACTTAGAAAATTGCTCTCTCTGCATGGTGAGTATAGTCTACTACTTCCTGTAAGCACACAATTACGATTTGTGACCCAATTTTGGAAAACCGTCGATATACGCACAACAGTACTTTTGTAATAAAACGCATTTAAAAACCATGGGTAAAAACGCAAGCTCCAGAAAAAAAAATTACACAAGTTTTTATCGCCTCGCTGGTGGGCGAATTAAGCCGCCAATGGATAAATCCTGGGAACCATCGTGTTTGCCTGTCCATAGGGAGTACAAAAATCTTTGTTTCATCTCCCTACATGAAAAGATTCCAAAGTTACAGACGTTTGTTTATATTGCGGTGACGAAAGAATTTACTGACGATCGTTTTCAGTGAATTTGCCTTCCTTCTCGAACAAACAAGCCTGCCTGAGGAAAAACTATACTTTGGTGCATGCACAAATTCATGGCGAACACAATGAGCCAAGATTCAATTCCGTACGTCGTTGTGTCAGCAAGTTATGATGGTTTATGTAAGCGCCTGTAGATTCTTTTCTCGATAGCTTCTGTACATATCTAATTATTTGCTCGTACGGCTGTCTAGTGCTGTATTTCCAAAGCTGCTTAACTTAGGAAGCTGAAACTTGGCTAGTCCATTCCTCTGTCCCTGTAGAAAACAAAGAATAATTAAAATGCCTTTTGAAAATTGTGCGGATATCGACAGTTTTCTAAAATTAGGTCACATTTGCTACGAGTGACCATACAAGCTCTCTCTCAGAGACATAACGAAGTGATAGTGCTGATACCAGAGATTATTCATTGCTATGAATAGCCCATCATTATTATATTACTTGTTTCCCATCACTCAATGGAATAAAAACTGATGCAGGTGGGAAGTGATTATTGATTATTAATTATATTGGCTCTAGTTAATTCAGTCTCTGACTGCTCTATTAGAGTATCTCGATCTTGGACTGTACACCCATACACCCTGTTGAACAAGAGTGAAAGGACTTCAAGTTCACCCTTCTGCTATGTTTATATGCACAGATAATACATTTACCTTAACACGTAGTCACTCTTTACCTCCTTCTATCATGAAACAGTGCATTCATGTGGTCTATAATCAAATAATTAAAATTTAGTGCAGCTACCTAAAAATTGATGCGGGCGGCAGTGATGGGAACAAGGAATGATGGCCATATAGTTTCTATAAACCATATTTCCTTTCCTAAAGTTGAGTGGTATAATTTAAACTATTTGTGAGAGCCATAATTGTCTGACCACATTGTGTAAACAACATGGCTTTGTGCTGCTGATAGCCCATGGTTTACAGTATCTGACTTAGTTGCTGTGAATGATGTGTGTGCATGTAGATTAGCTACTGTGTAGTCCACAAACTAACTGTATATGATGTAGTATGTCACCAAGAGTTCATAATCTGATATTATGAACTCTTGATGTCACATATTGTTTGTGGGAAGCCATATTCCCATAACATAGATTTCACTATGGTATACCCAGTGGATACAATGCAACATACTCTTCACAAACTACACTCTTAACAAACTCCCTGAATTAATAATAGAAAAAACCTCCATAATAAGGAGAAAAATTTGGTCCCAACAAGTCTGTTTATTACATTATTATCCTCTGAAAGAGGAAAACCTCAACAATACAGCAAAAAGTGGCCAAAAATTATCGGTCCCAAAATGTCTGTAATAGAGAGGTTCCACTATATATTACTTTTCTGACATTATATCTGCTGTGCACCATAATTATTCTCAGTATAACAATTGTAGTCCATGCATCCCTGGAAAATCTGCATATGATTCTTTACGTGTATGGTCTTGGCTGAAATGACAAATACACAAACACTGCATGTTCAACTTATAATTGTATCTTTGTCAGAGTTCCATGTCAGCTAGCTCAGTATCATACCATCTGGGGAGTATTCATGATTACTGCATGAAGATACTACAATGACCAAGTGTCCTGATGCATGTAGCAAGACAACAGCTGCTCAATATTAGAAATGTGTATCGTGTACATGTATAGTCTTGTCCATAGCCAAGAGCAGTCATGTAAATACTCTAATAATGTAGTCAAGAGTGTCTGTTAACAACAAAAGCTCACACTGAACATGACAGCCAATAATGTAAATTACTATACGTATCTGTAACAATTATCATTATACCAATAAAACAAATCCATTACTGGATTAACAAAAAGTACACAAACTAGATGAATAAAAAATTGAAAATTTTAAAAGGGGAATAGGGATCGCTGAAAAAAGCCATGAAACTAGAAGGGATTGCTGGGGTGATAATGTAAACCACAAATTCCTATTTTGACTCATCTCAAAATGACAGAGCATGTAGCCTAAAATTTATGACACAGAGTCAAAATAGGGATTTGTGGTTTACATTACCACCCAGCGATCCCTTCTTGTTTCATGGCTTTTTTCAACAATCCCCATGGCTTTTTTCAGCAATCCCTATTCCCCTTTTAAAATTTTCAGTTTTTTATTCATCTATAATAACTTGAGGTTAAGGGAGATGTGCAAATTGCCACAGTATGATTTGATAGGAATGTAGCTCAACTTTTTAGTGATCCTCCCTATACTGGTGCCTTCATCGTCCTATGAAGACCAAACCAAAGCATGTATTGATTTGCTACAACAAAGCTCAAGTTGTCCAATCATGGCATATAATTTTGCTAAAACTTCGCGTTGATATGTGCTTTTCATGCCAAGATGCTATGAGCTAAAAGTTGAGATTTAACAAGGTGTGCACCAAAAGGTACTGTTAAAAATAATAAAAAATGTGCCACTACATGGATTCGAACCCACGATCTCCTACGTGCCAGACAGGTGTTCTACTACTTGGACAGTTTGTGCTGTGGTTTTCAAAGGAATGTTGCTCAAGTTATCACTACACCTTCACCTTCTGCATGCTGCAGAGAATGAATGGAAGCATGCATGAACTTGTGATAATAATCTTAGAGTAGCCGGATGATGAGTGCTTCTGATCAGCACAGATTGTATCGATTCTCGCCAAGTTTGGTGAGTAAGCGGAGTGACGGTCAGATGGCTTTTTTCAGCTTTACATACAGTGTATATAGATTTCTCCTAAAGGTATTCCTGCTATTTTTGTATACTACCTCACTTTCTCATTAATACTCCAGTCATTTCCTAGGTTTTGTTGATAATATTTTCTTTAATGACACTTAAAGGACAATCGTTAATTTTATTATGTTTGTGTAAGATCTGTAAATAATTTAAGGTTATGCTGCAAAGTTGAGATAGGTCATATGATAGTTGATATAATATTTAACATAAGCACTAGTATAAGTTACTAGCTACATAGAATGCCTAACCACTCATACCAGCTAATTAAGCTAAGCGACTGAACAAATGATTTCTAACCAGTGGAAGAACCAGTCAAACCAGTACTTGTAAATTAAATTTAGCAGTTACGCAAGCTGGGAGGTGTTGTTGTTGTTGAAGTATGTTACTTAGCGTATATGTTAAAGCATTGCCTTACTCATGCTATATGAAAAATAAAACACGAGGTGCGCAACCGAAATGCTAATAAAGCACAAGGCAAAACCTCATACTTTATTGGCATCTTGGCCGCACACCTCGTGCTTTATTTTTCATAATAAGCAAGGCAATGCTTTAAATAATTTATGGAACTTTCTAGTGGTGTAGCTTCACCATACACTAGGACTTGTAATCAACACGCGTTGCAAGAATAATTTGCAGCCTGAAATCATACAAACTGGTTTAACAAAGTAACTCACGCATACTTTGGCATGGTAGACATTCATCACGTATTTTGGCATGTTTTGGTCACATCCCACAATCGATTCTATTGTGACACATGGTGAAGTATTTCTGTGATATCTCCAGGACTTGTCCGTTTACATGAACCTTCTCCCACCCATCATCAAAGCATTTAAGTAAAAGCAATCCAGTGGTAGCACCTGTGTTTGCTGAGGGTGATTGACCACTCAACATGGCACAGGCTTGGGTGATTAGTTGTACTGGTGTGAGTGCCATGGGCTATTAGCCTGCACTAGAAACTGTGCTTTATTGCCCACAAAGAGTGTTTTATTGCACCGCAAAGAGTGCTTTAATTTTACAATAAAGCACCCTTTGGGCAAGTGTACTTCATGAAATTTAAAGTACACTTTTTCCTCAAGTAGACTATTTGAAATTTAAAGTACACATTTTCCTTTGATCTCACCTACGCAGAACTCTATAAAGACAATGGTCCTAGAACAATGGCTTGGTGTGAAAAGTATTCATGTAGACCAACACAATTTTCTACAGAGATGTGCATTTTAACAATGCTGCGCCACTGTGGATGGATGTATGTTGAAATAAATAAAGTGCAATACAATAAAGAGTTTTTGCAAAGACAATGACATCTACATACCTCAACATAGTTGTTTTAGTACATTTAGTGCCACTGGCACTAAATCTTCCCTACATTACTGTAGGAAAGATTTAATGCCACTTCCACTAAATCTTCCCTACAGTAATGTAGGAGAGATTTAATTCTTAGACACTAAATCTTTCCTACAGTAATGTAGGGAAAATTTAATGTTTGTGGCACTAAATCTTTCTTACATAATGTAGGAAAAATTTTCATTTAGTAACATTTTATCCTACCCCCAATCAATCCAGCTACCACAAAAAATACGGGCACCCCAACTATCAATTACTGACTTGAAAGTGGTGAAGTGGCCACTTTCAGCCCATTACACAGTGTTACAAATGAAGACACCTCTGTAATCAATCCAGTGACCACAGAAAATACGGATGATTCTTGTTTACAAACGGAAAGCCATGCGTTGTGCTACCACGAATTGACACCTTGGTCTGTCAGCAAAAAGAAATGGAGGACAAAGGTAAGTCCATGATGCATGCATTTTACATACTGTGGTATGTCAAAGGCCACATCTATGGACGAAGCGACGTCGAACAGTAAACTAATCAAGCCCGTAACCTTAGCTGTCATTGAGTTATGCTTGTCTGAAGGCATCAGGCAGGCAGGTAGGCAGTTATAATTAGTCAGTCAGAAATTCCATTGAATGATTTTTTTTTTTTAATTTGTAGCTACCTATCTGAAGCATATTTAGGGTCAAACTGAAGGCACTTTTGGGCTTGGTTATACCTAACCAATACTGGCAAGGCACCAGGATGGTATTGTGAAGCTGGTTTTTGGGTGATATTTTTGGCCAGTAAAATCCTAACCTCCATGATCCCTAACATACAGCACTACTGTACTGTATGATGAAACTAAACTTCTTGTACCTGTATTGATTGCTATTGCAATTTGAAACATTGAAAGTGTTACAGTGGTGGTAAGAAACTGGTAAAGAGGGTAACTTTGCTCCTGCCTAAGCCAAGTGCATAAATTGGCACAACTACCTTATATTGAGGCTTCAGAGCTCAAACTCCAAAGACAGTGTTAGCTGATTAACAACAGAGCTAGAAGCGTTCAATTTATGAAATCGGGTTGCTTGTTCATCCTAAACCTTATACTTGTTGTGTTTCACCTTAGGATATAGTCACAATCATAACAATCATGGAATTATTTTATGCTTATATATAGGAATAATCTTGATTCTGTTTTTATCAAAATTGATAATAAATATCCTTGCATGGTTGAATTCTCTAGCTATTTTGACTATGCCTTTTGTCTTACAGCATGATCCCATTTCATCTTTTACTAAAGAGACCTGCCTTCTCCCAGTAGCGACTCCTACAACATTGCCTTACAATGTGGATAAGAAATTTGTCTATATTGCACCATCTTTATGTGTTGCTGGCTTTGGTGGTTCTTTACCAGCTTTCTTAAGGAATGGCGATAAGTTTTGGAATAGTAAGTACAGTAGTGATGTGAGATAGCCATACATTACTTCACAAATATACAGGCTTTCCATACAAGACAGTGGAAGAATATGATGATGCTTTGAAGGGAGTTACTGATGGTCTCTTTAATCAGGGTAGTGTTTTACAACCAGATGACGTGTTAATCTTTATGACTCACTCTGGCCCTAACGACTCAGGTAAGTGTATACATATGTCTGTGATACAAGTGTGTGAGAGAGTGCAGTATGAGTGTCATACATTGTACATGCATGCACGTGTGCATGTTCTTGTGTGTATAGGGTGAGTGTAGTACTGTAGTGTGGTGTAGTGTGGGGGTTCACCACTATTGATGATATACATTAAGGTTGCATATATTTCACATTTCATTCCTGTCTCCATTGCTTTTACAGGGTATATTTTGAAATAAGCTGTGTGTTTATCCATCTGTCTGTCTGTATTCTTTCTTCATGATGCCGCTAACTCACCAGTTGAGAATGAACTACTAAAGTGCAGCATAGTGTTGCTTTCCTTCATAGTGAAGTAAGCACTAAAATTTCTTTTGCTCCCTCTTTAGTCCTCTACGTCCCTTATCACTGTCTTCTAATCTATAATTGATTAATTATTATGTATCAAGACACATGGTAGTGTGTCGTGCGGCCAAAGAAGTCAGCGCGCCACAGCGTGAGTATATTATCGGGAAGAAAGAAAACGCAATTTTCACACCTTTGTAGCTTCGTGATCCTTATCTAATTGAAACCAAACTTGCTACACAAGTGCCGGCTAGGTAGGGGAGTCCACATTCCAAATTTGAAGAAAATCACTCCAGCCTTTTCTGAGATACGAGTGGTCACCAAAGTTTGGGTTTTTTCTTCATTTTTTTCTTCTACTTCTTTTCACACACTTTACAAAATCTGCCATAAAATACAAACGCGTACTCCAACCAAGCTGAAATTTGGTGTACTTAAAGGACTCGTTAAGGCGAACCTCAGTACCAAGTTTGGTAGGAATCCGATAAACATTCACGGAGTGCTGACCGATTATTTGCGTAAAATAAGATTGAAGGTCTGTCACGCCCACTGGGTAAAGCCCTTGAAGAAATGAGCTGAAAATTGCTATTTAGATGGAATAACTATCGTAAGAGTGCCTTTTTTGTGGTTTCAAAGGAATCCAGATAAAGTCCATCGAGATATGACACAAAACCCAACCTGTGTCACAATTACGCAATCGATTTTTATGAATAAAAAAAAAACTATTAGCTTTCACACCTACCAGGCAAACCACTTAGAGCAATGAGCTGAAAATCAGTGTGTAGCTGGAATAATCATCATAGAAAGTCCTTGCAGTAGTACAGAAGAATTGGATTCCAAACCACTGAGTTATGATTTGAAAGCCAATTATGTGTAGCAAATGCGAGATTGAGATACTCTAATAGAACAGTCACCCTAATAGAACATTCAGCTACGTTTATAACTTACTCCATTATAGAATTATATTACATTGCAAGTTATTCTTTAGAGAGTTACGCTAATCTTATAGACAATTCAGCTACAAGCAAGCCACCCTGTAGAGAGTTCAGCTACAAACAGATCACCCTGTAGAGAGTTAAGCTAGAAACATGTTGCCCTATAGGGAGATCAGCTACAAAGAAAACATCCTGTAGAGAGTTCAGCTACAAACAAGTTACCCTATAGAGTGATCAGCTAGAAACAAATCATCTTGTAGAGAGTTCAGCTACAAACAAATCACCCTGTAGAGAATTCAACTACAAAAGCAGCCAAGCTGTAAAAAAAGAGTGTGGCCCCCCAAAAGGCTATGTTGAAAAAAGATGCGAAATCCAAGGTGGCGGTCAAGAAATGGCTGTGATGGTAGGTTAATGGTAAAAAATATTAATAACGACAATTCAGGTGAATTTTGTGCCACATGGTCTTGGCACCAAATTCACCTGAATTGTCGCTATTAAAATTTTTACCATTAACCTACCATCACAGCCATTTCTTGGCCCCCACCTTGGATTTCACATCTTTTTTCACCATGGCTTTTTGGGGGCCACACTCTTTTTTTACAGTTTGGCTTTTTTGGATTAGATATCTATTACTAAAATTTTATTTCCATTTATGTCCACTGTATACTTTGACAGGTACCACCCTTGAAACTAGAGATGTCACATCACCTGTTATTTCTGGAAGTGATAAGCTGTTGTATGCTCTGAAAAGTCCAAAAGCTGTAAGTTCAGAAATATTTAAAGTAGTAAGGTTTACTGTGTGACCAATGCAGCAACAACACTGTATTCTAAACATTCATGGACACACCCATGCCAGCTGTGGCAAGACAATGATAGGAAACATTACTGTGTCAAATCCAGGGAGCTTAAAGGAAAATGGAAGATTTGCAATTTATGAATTATACAAAGATCCTTGGAAATTGTCTGCCACAAGTTACCATACGCTACCTTTGAAGTAACATTTTATTTATCTGTTCATTATTATTTACATACTTCATCTTTAGACTGTAGAAGCAACCTTGTAAATTTATTAATTATTTAAAGTCTGTTCTGCTGATTTGCTAAAAACATTTTTTATGTCAAAATTTGTGCTTATCTGTTAGTATGGTGCTGATGGCAAAACATGGAGCATTTGGAGCTAATTCTCCCCCTGCTTTCATTTTCAAGTTGTAGTTGAGAAGTTATATTTATCAAATGTAGAGGTTACACTGAACTGATCCCCCAATTGAGATCCTCTAGTAATGCAGTCTATACAATACAGTGAATTGCTATACTCAGCAAACAACCAGATATCACATATAGTGTACATTTAGATGTACATTTACATTATCTACCTAGTTAGAGAACTTTCACCCTGACTACCTACTTAGTTTCTGTTATTTATCTATTGAGATAGTCACTCAGTGATAACCACCAAACAAGACACCAGATTTTGCCAGAGGCAAATGAAGATGGTGCTAAATAAAACAGATGGACACGTAAGCAGCTATAATGATAGATGAAGAAGGCTAAAAATTATGGCTAGGCCAGGTTGGACCCAACTGATCCACTTTATTCATAATACTAAGCAAAAGCCTTATATTCATCCAGTGCTGTTTACCTGCAAATCTTCAAAAACAGTCTATGACTGCAAACAAACTTTTCATCAAAACCATGCCCTTTTTCTGTTATTTTTGCTTTCGTTTCATCCTGATTTCTGTTAATATTTTCTGACCTACTTACCGACCCTGTACTCTTGAGATTCTTGCCTGTAAAACAACTAATCAATTTGAAGTGACATTAGAAAATCACTGTACTGAGTAAAAGACTGGTCATGGGTGCTCAAAAACATTGCACTGTTTGAAAGTACCAAGCTACAACAGCAGTGCTGCTCCTTCAAGATGATACACACAGTATTAATAATATGCTTGCATGTGAATTTGCTCTGCTAAAACTGTCCACAAAAAAAAATATATATATATATATATATAATTATTTCCTAAGTGGTTACAATATGTATAAGCTGAAAAGCTGAGACTGAGAAGAAGGATCTGACCACACCGTTAAAATGATCATGCTGTTGGTAATCATACTGACAACTATGTACTACCATGCACAGCTACTAGATACAGAATAGTTGTCGTGTTTGTAAAAATGCAATATAACTGAGGCTGCCAATAGGGCCCGTACTCTTACAAGAACAGTTAGTTAAGAGCCTTTGTTTTAGTGGACCAAGAAGAGTTTATTATAGAGTACAATAATAATCATGATGCTGTCTACTCATTAATATGGAAAGAGTCTTGGCACTTTGTTCAAAATGTGAAAACTCCAAAGCTGTAAGTTGTAAAAGTATGGCCAATACAGCAAAAGCACATGTTCATGATGCCTGCTGGTAGGACAACTGTTCGAAACTTTCCAGTGATGAATCCTGGCAACCTAAAGGAGCATGAAAGATTTGTTATACCGTACAGCAGGTTAAATGTGCAGTGTCCAAATCAAATGTAACTGCAGCTGGCCATGGCAGATTAAAATTCTTATACTTTAAGTGAGCAAAGTCTGGTAGTTTTCCTAACATTGTTATAGTAGAATAACAGAGAAATCAGTTTGTGTCTTGTAAATTTAGCAAACTTTTCTGAAAGATATTCACACCTTGCAACAATTTCCCATACTGCTATATGGTTTGAATAAAAACTTAACGAGCACCTACTACGAGTTGCCACTCTCTGGACATTCATAGTAACAAGTAGTAACAAGAGTAAATACTTTTGGTAGTAGTTACACCAACTAGTAGTAGTAGTAGTACAACTAGTTGTTTAGTATTATTGCAATCATCAATTAATATTATTTTACATATTTATTTTATTCTCTGTCATCTTTAACAACAGTTTCCGTACAAGATTTTTTTGTACTATTAGTTAACCTTGAGTTCAGTTTCCTTTTGTAGGACTGTACTTTGTCAGACCGTTTTGGTGCGGATGCTTCAATCTTCACTTTTAGGTTCCTACTACCAGAGACAACTGTTATTTCCTTAGATGTTTTATAAGAGCCAGTGGATCTGTGGCTGGAAGATGCAGCATTTAATTGTATACCACTTATACTTGCTTTTCTTGCCAGGAATTTGCTAGGTACTGGTTGATGCAAGATCATCCGAGGAAGTTCTGTGCCTTCTGTAACCTCTTTCACCAATTCAGCAAAAATGTTGACACTTTGAAATGGAGATAATTCTATAGTTGGGTTATCTGACATTTTGTTCAAAGTAAATTTGTCAATATCTGTTGATTTGTGGTTCTGCGGTTTCTGGACTGGCTCTCCTGAAGCCAGTATATGACAAATTTGTTTGTAACAGCCTACAATGATTCTCAACTGGTTTTCTTCTATCAGGTTCTTTCGTTCCCTACATTGACGGCATAAAATTTTCAACTTCGGAGTGGATATTTGACAAGGGGCACAGTAATGATGACCACATATAGGTGATACCATTGCGTCTTCCAATAGTCCAGCGCAAGCGCAACAAGTCAAAGACTGTCTGAGGTAGCACAAACCTTCCCTGACTGCATCCCTATTCTCAGCACTTTGATCCGCCATATACGTTGTCATGTCCATTAAAACCTGTCCGTACACACTTGTCGTCTTTGATACATGAGTAAGGTTGCTTGCTAGTGGCATTCTGGTAATTATCTAAATAACGCACTTCTTTTAATATCGATTGTGGGATAGGTTACGAAGTGGTTGTTGCCGTTAGCAACAGGCTCACAATCATGGTAACTCCTCGTGGGAGCGTGAATTTTGCACGGAATCCTTCGTTTATGGTACGGGGACATAAGCCTCATTTGTCCCCACTTGAAGCAGAGATGTTTGGGGCAGTGCTGGAGGATGCCGTGGATCAGTTGGCAATCCTGGGGGCCATTGTTCCTGACTACACCAACAAGCCATCTGCTGCAGAGACAATAATGGGGGATGAGCTGACTCAAATTCTAGCCGACCAAAAACAACTGGAAGGCAAATTCAAAGAGGTACTGTCTGTACTACATTGGAAGAATATATTTGTGCAATAGGGGGGTACAAGGGAGCCCCAGATTTGACAAATTCTAGTGTCGTGTTGGGGTCATTCTAGTGTCAAATTGTCTCACCCATACCAACTTTCATATGAAAAGTTGGACTAGTTAACTAATGTTGGTAGTCAGCCATGATTATGTCAATGGAACAAATTGCGTTGTCACCTCGAACATGCTCACAACAAGTATCACTGTCAGAATCTAGTTGGGAACGAATATCAGATTCAGCACAGACAAATGCAGTATAAATTTTGGTAGATTAGTAATGAGTGCTTTGTGTGCTTTTGACTATGCACAGCTATTCAAGTTTATACAAGTGACTAGGAGAAAGCATTTGTGTGTTGACAAAAAACATGGAGATTTTTTCACATTGTTTACCATTGTGTTTGTATGCATCTCAGCCTGAGTGTCATATTAACAGGTATAAGGAAAATTACATTACAGATCAGGATCATAGGAATAAACAAGTAGTGAAACATGGGAGGTCACCTACACCTGGATATAATCATATAGACTGAATTAGGGATTAAATGTCCAATAGATATCTTCAAGTGTAGACTACTTCCCTTGTTTCACTACTGTGATCCCTAGTTGAACTTAATTTTAAAAATCAAACTTAAAATCTTAAAATTCTTAACTTTTCCTTATACTTGTTTGTTTACTTTTTTGTATCATTGTAATGACCACACACACCACATTAGAACAGAAAGAATAGCGCCAGGCTTATTGTAATCGTCTGTACACACAATCCAACTATCAATTACTGAAATAGTGAAGTGGCCATTGTGCTCCATTTTCAGCTATGTTCAACCTGTTACACAGGAGAAGGACCATAATGGAAAACTCAGATAAATCCCAGGAAAACCATCATGCAATGCTACCAACACCTTGTGCTGTCAGCAAAGATAAGCAGACATAAAAGAGGACACAGGTTAGTCCACGAAGCACGTATTGAGGCACCTGTCCGGCTGAAGCATTGCTGAACAGTGAAAAATCAAGCCCATAGCCTTAGCCGTTACCATTGTCTGAAGGCATCAGGCAGTCAGTCAGTAGAAAATTACACTAAACAAAACAATTTTAAATTTCATAGCAATTTTTTCGAAGCATTTCAGGTCGTACTGAAGGGATTTTTGGGACTTAACCAATACTACCAAGGCATTACAAAGGTATTGTAAGGCTTGGGATGTTGTTTTTGGCCAGGAAATCCCAAACCTTAATATACAGTACTGTCGTATTGTATGATTTAATAAATAAATGCAGTAACATCTGTAAAGTGACTGCTCTATTAGGAATTTCAACTAAACTAAATTGTTCAAATTAGTGTTGTACCAATCCCTAGGCAAAACCAATATGTGATATTTTTCACCCTATTTTACCGATAGTTAACCGATACTCAACTGTAGTCTATAGAAGTTCACTTGTAGAAGTTCACTTGTAGAAGTTCACTTGTAGAAGTTCACTCCACTAAAAATACAGCTAGTAAAGCCAATGCTATGAGGTTGTACACTTACCTCATGGGTCAGACAAGTGGGCTAGTGCTCCAACCATCATTGTTGTGGTTACCACAAATGTAAACAAATTACCTAAGTACATGCCAGAGCCTTTGACACCAGCCCTTCAGTGGTACTTTAGCAGCTGAAGCTGAATAGACTAATAATCTGTTGGCCACAGCCCATTACAACCAATCTCTGATTATGGTAAGTACAACTCTAGTTCAAATGACCTGCAGTTTATAATGGATTGTGCACTATGCACTGTGTGCTACTTTTTACGTTGTAGTTGAGCTTGGAACGATCAGAAGTTGTAGGAGTTGTACATGGGTTAGCTAGTGCGGCTCAAGGTAAAGATCCATATGCCACTACAATACTAGTATATTACTTAACTAATCATTTTAGCTGTCAAGAACACCAAAGCAGTTACTGAAAACATTCAGAAATTTCAGAGAGACAGACACTTTTTGCAGTCTGTCATCTCAGAAACACTGGCAGAAATTCTTAACCATCAAACATTTTCTTCACTCATCAACAGTGTCCAACAAGCGCATGAAGAAAAGGCAGCCATGAAACAAGCTATCTTAGGGTAAGTATGGGTAGATGTCATGCTATATAGACATGTAGTGTAACATGCATAGGGAAAAGCAATGTCGTGAGCGTGTAAAAGAGCTGCGTAAAGAGCAAATACAGCTCAAAAGGAAGAAGGAAGAAGATATACAAGTATGTTTATGTATAATAATTGTCTGTTTGCATTATCTCTACCGTAATTTCTATTTGGTTTTTAGAAACTAAATGAAACAATAGCACACTTGAAGGACCAACTGCAAGAATTGAAAGCTAAAACTGGTCTTGAAGCTAAATATGTAAAGAAAGAAGCACAGGTTCCATTGTATATAGATACTTACACTGTAGCAGGTGCATACATAACCCCTTCCATACACAGGTCAGGGTTGAGTGTGACCAACACAAGTTTCAGATCAGTCTAACACAACTCAGAGATAAGGTAGAAGAATTAACGCAGAAAATCGCAGAAGAGAAGAAAGCAAATGGTGACATCGAGGAGTACTTAAAAGGCCACTATAAGGTATAATAGTGTGCGGTTCTAGTTAATTCCTGTCTATAACAATAGTCACAATAGGACTTGGAAGGGAAAATTGAATACTGGATGAGTAAACATGAGGAAGATGTAGAAGTAAAAAGCAAAGAACTACAGGATGTTAAAGTAATCTTGCCTAGTAAATTTATCACTGTATTATTGATATAGTTTAGAGTGCCAGAGCCAATGATCTCAATAGGCTGGAAGAGTTGACTAAAAAAGTTAGAGAGTGATTACTGCAATAGTAGCAATATGGTCACTCACCATTTATAGTATGAAGAATATGAAGAAGTTGTTGTTGATTATCGAGCTAAGAAAGAAAAGTTAAGACTAAAAGAAGAAGAGGAAGCAAGGCAAAATTCTGCAGCAACAAGGGTTTGTCCATATTTTTTGATGATCGGGTTGTGCAAATTAATTATTTTAATTACTACAGATCCAGGCATGGTGGCAAGGTGTAAAAGTTCGTAAGAAGATAGGACAGTATGCACCAAAGAAGGGTAAAGGAAAGAAGAAAGGCAAAGGAAAGGGAAAGAAGGGTGGAAAGGGCAAGAAGAAAAATAAGTAACATACTCAACATATGTACTTGTTGCACACGTATCAATTATCATGTAATTGATGCTGCCTGAGAAGAAATTACATCACTGAAGACATTAGCCGTGTGTAGGTCAACATGTCATCTCGGCCTCTGCTTTGACCTCAGGTAGATAGTTTAACTATTTACAGCGCTATGTACAGTTCAGTTTGGAAGTGTTTACGTATCTGCAGCCATTTGTACCTGCCGTATGTGCAGGGCTATACTTACATACATTAACTAAAATTCCTACACCAAATATCACACATCAGTACCATTCAATGTAGCATGCACGATTTTGAAATTTTACCAAACATCATCCTGTAAGTATAGTGAAAAGTTGGTAGCAAGGTTATTGAAACAGCAGAATTGCATGTTGTGCATACCTCTATATGCTTGACATAGATGTGGCACTAATAGTACCTGTTCAGGTGACACAAATTCCGATTCTTACACAATTTCAGTGTCTTACTAACAACAAAATGAGTTTAAATTAGCATCATTTGCAATAGCTACTGTATAGTAAGCAAGGATTCAAGCAAAGTTATAGCACTCTGGTCTATACCTGGGTTTATTGTTTTTGTAGGAAAGTTAATAGGAGTCTCAAGATTCAAATCGCAAAAGTATGTACAGGACAAAGTATATTATATCCTATCAATGTGCTACTAATATGTGACCGGATTTGCAAAAAGGTACCTTTTTCACACATTTTTTGAATTTTGAAGCTTCATAACTTTTTGACCATTGCATATAATTCCCTGAAATTTTCCATGTGTGTAGCTACAGTATCTGGCTACATTTTGGTACTAAGTGCAAGTTATTCAGTATATGGAGTCAAATGTTACATGATTTTGTTTGCTGGTATGTAAAATGTGTGAAAAAGATACCTTTTCACAAATCCGGTCACATATACTTTCCAAGATTACCTTTATTATAGTAGAGCAGATTAGTACAAAAATAGGCATTTGATGAACTTTGTGATACAATTGTGAAAAATAGTACTCCTTATGACATTATTTATTTTTTGATATAGTGCTACTCCAGATTTTGCCTTTGGCAACCTTTACAGTTGTTTTTAAATTCATCATTTTTGTCTTTATCTCCGTGAGGCATTATTTTACACTGATTAAGGCCACATGTGTAATTATTAGTTTCTCACCCTCCCGTATTCAAAATTTCAATGCAGGAGGGCGGATTTTTATTTTTTAGTAGCTACTGTAGATAGCTGAATTAGCTAGCTATAAAATGACTCAGAATGCAGTCTTCTTAGACTGCTCTAGCAATGTACCAACTTTTAAAGGTGCTGGATGGCTCAGTGCACTCAGCCACTAGTGGCGCAAAAAAATCCTTGATGAGGTGAGAAAAACGGCAATGCAAGCAGGGATGAGAAACTAGTTTATGTGGCCTAAAGGTGTTGTTTTAAGAAACAATATAACTTTGTTTGAAGTGAATGGCTTGCTCCGCTGCGAAGTTATGATTACTTTAATCATTAAACTTGCTGGATTTATTTGCTCTTGGGATGTAAATTGGTGGTGTACAATCACGGGACTACTATTTGTTTATTTTTTTCATTTTCACCAAATATTGGTCAATTGGCTATTGTTTATTATAATAATAATTATGGTAACTATGTAGTTAAACCACTCCCACCTCCACACACAAAAGAAAGCAGTGTAGCCATGCCAGCTTTCCCCAGCTGCAGCTATACAGGGTGTATGTATCGCCTACCCAGGGGCGGATCTAGAAATTTTCAGAGGGGGTTTCTGGTTCTCTGGAATTGTAACTAGCTGCAAGTTAAAGACAAAAATAAAAATAAAAAGGTCACTATGTGCTTTTCAAGGTGATTTCAAAAGTAAAAGTATGAAATTTAGCCAATAGAAAGAGCCATAAAATGTACAACTCTTTGTGAAATAGCAAGACAGTCACTTAATTTTGCTGACTTGGAAGACCATTACTTTTATTAGGTTTTATTATATAGCTAAACATGTTCTGTATGATTTATACTCCATGATAAGAAGAATGGTAGTCATGACTCTCTGGAGATCATGCCATGAAAGAAATGTTTGACTGTAAAACAGATGAGTAATTTACTTTCATTTAATCACACTTACCAGCTGTCTCTTTCAAGATTGATTAGCAATTGATACCTGCTCATTGTGTTAATTGTGCTAAAATGCACAGGTAGTGCAAAGTAGACAGGTCTACTTGTATATTGTACATTAAATGTATAGCAATAACTACAACCATTTGCCAAAATATGTCCAGTAGTCTAGTCCAGTGATTGTATACATCCATGTAAATTACCATTGGGTAGTGAATTTCAAAGAATTTCATGGCTAATATAAATTAATATAACTGGAATGAAATCACTTGTTGTCTTTAAATAAAAACCTAGTTGTTTCTTTCAGCAAGACCTTAATTTGACCATGTAAAATAATGCTTCAGGATGATAAGACAATAATGATGAATTTTCAATACAAGAATGGCCGCAAAGGTTAAATCTGCAATGGTACTATATCAACAAATAAATGTTACAAGAAGGGTACAATTTATGTGGAAAGTTTCATAATTGTCACATGTAATCAATGTTCGCTGTATTTGCTGTACAGTGAAAAGTAGGCAGAAAAGAAACCTTGCTGCCAGCAGGTCTCAAACCCACAACTTTTACATGTAAATCACAGTTGAACCGTTTGTTCTGCTGTGAAATGAAGGTCAACTTTTCTCTTTACCATGTTTTCAGGCTGAACAGATGTACACAGAAGCTTATAATGAAATTCCTAAACTTTATTGTAAGTAAAACATGAAGTGAATAGCAAGTAGCAACGTCATTAACATTTTTTTATATTGCCACTGACATTAAAAACTCAGGGAAGGTTGTGCAGCATAAAAAAATCAGGATAAAGTATAAAAGTTCAACTAATGTTCCTAATATTTTGACATTATTTTTCTTCTAGACTTTGTACTCTAAGCTTTAAGTGACGGACAGTTTCCATTGTCATCATCAAGTGTTGTTGCATACAGTCATCTAAGTGTTTCGCCATATCTTTCCTCTGACATATAAATGAGCATCCCACTTCTGAAAACTGACACTTAACCATTTCCAATGGGCAAGTCTCTAATATATGTGCCTTCAAATTCTTCCTTTTGATTGTATCAGTGGTACAGTTGTTGGGGCAGTCCAGTGGGTACTCAGCACACTCTTTAAAGTGCACTTGCATGATGGCTTCATAGGTCCCACCAGCAGAACAATGCTCACATTTGAAGGGGCGTAAACGACAGATGCTACTTAAGTGAAACTCTTTGTTACGCCTTTCCATGGAAAACCCACAATTGCGAGGGCAAGCTATCATGTCGCAAGAACACACATCCACGTGATCTTGAAGTAGACGTAATTCATTTTCCCAGTAACACCCACGCTGTTTATTAATGCAGTACACCTTGAGATTCTTGACAATGCGAGCCCAAGCTCCATCTGGAAATGCTTGCGTGGGTACAGTGCCACAGACTGGACAGGAGCTTGCTTCTTTGGCACACTTCTGGTAACAGGAATCGCACAAGTGTCTAGTGCAGCATTGTAGTTGTACTGGATCACGAAGGACTAGAGTGCACACTACACAAAATACATCTACTTCTGCAGGCGCCTCGTTCACCAGTTTCACGTCGTATCCACCGTCTTTTATCACACCGTCGTTCATTACGCGTTGACCTAGATCCCTCAAACGTTCTAATGGGCGAAACCTTAACCGCAAGCTTAACCAGATGCTTGTAGTGTTAGTCTCGTGCCCAACCAAGCCCGCGTGTGCTATTAGCGCGGGCCCGTCTGCACGATTATTGCGCACATTGCTCGTATATGAGCGTAGGAAGAGCGACGTTGGAAGGATTCATAGATAGGGGCGTGGAGACTGTGACAAACAAAGAGTATGGAGGAAGAACTGTAAGTTTTGTCTTTTTGCAGTTTCTAGTGATAGCATAGATATTATACGTAGTATATACTATCTGGTGATAGCCATGCATAGGACAGAACATGCAGTGGGGGTGTTTTCAGTGTTTCATTATGCAGGACAACTAGCTTTATAATATCTTCTGAATCCATCGTATCAACGCTTCCAAATGATGCCGATACTATTGATGGAAACTCCTCGACGACCCACTCGACGGTAAACAGAGCACTGAGGCCAACTAGCTATGTTTACGTCGCAAACGTGAGTCAGCTATGCCTGAGTTTGTATACTATAGCAACTTGTATTCACTTGCTCAGGGCAAAGTATCGGTTACTGAAACTTTGGAGGCATGTAACCGAACAATTGTAGCTCCCTACTTGGCTCTTTTAAAGTTGGTAAGTGCTGATATAGGCATTTTACTATACCTGCTGCATTTAGATGCTGTATATAAACTCATCAATTAAGCAGCTTTATTGTATTCATATTATTGTCATGTAGGTACATACCAGAGGAAGTACCAGTCAAAACGCAAGGAGGTGACACACAGGCACTCACTGTAGGTAGATCTGCGACCGCGGTCTAAGTCAAAGGTCAAAGCCACCAAAATCATGCCAATTCAATGGTCATAGGTAAAAGCTCCCAACCCACAATCGAAAAGTGCTGAAATATCGTCACTAAGTCACCAGTCAAAGGTCAAAAAAGGTTCTTAGTCATAATTCTAAGCGAACTTTCAGCCAGTCAAGACTTTGACCGCAATCAAAGATCTACCTACGGTGTGTACCTACGTGACACCCCCTTGAAATGCAATTCCTCCGTGTATTTCGTCAGTTTTATTTGCTAACCGGCACCTTTAAAATATAATTTCAGAATACCATATACACTAAGTCCACAACTGTCACTAGCACCATCATAACTTGCCTATGAAAGCCTTGATCCACACGTAATTCTACGTACATAACGTTACATTATCGTTCTAACATGTGGTAGTTAATTAGCAACAAAGCTGCTTTCATGATGTAGCTATATTGCTGAGTTTTGAAAAGGTAAATGCTATGTTCAAGCTTGGTACACTTTTTTATTATACCTTGCATACAGTATTTTCAAACATTGTTGGCAAGAATAATGTTTGCATTAGCCTATAGTGTAGTTAAATAATGTGCTGTCTCTGTAAGGGGAAAGACAGTGCAATGTCACAATGCAAAAAAAGTTACAAGTAAAAAGCTTCATCACACAACACTGTGATCAAAGTTTACAAGGTGAGGAATGGATCTGTAGGAAGCATGTGATAGAAGCACAGAGGTACTGTAATAATGATGGTTATGTGCCTAAGTGGAAAAGGGTCAGCACCTGTGGGGCACTCCCAGATATTAATAAAAGGTATGGTAATCCCATTTGTGCCAATTTGGAGTGTGAGGTTAATAAAACCATCATTTGCACCACTAAATGAGATTAAGGCCTTGTTTAATCTACACAGTATTGAGAGCAGTTTTTCGCTATGTCAAAATGTATTCCATCCCAAGGAAATTTGTAAATCATGTGGAGCCGTCCCTAAGGCAGGTGAAACTTTCAACCGACACAGTCCTGATTCACAAAAGGTAACCGAGCACTTGAGGAAAACAATAGATAGTGATATCAATATTGCCCCACAAGGACAATATATATGCATGAATGGGCATCCACTGTTAATGATAAGATCTTTCCAAGTCCATTTTGAATGCAGTCATATTTGTGGCTGAACATTTGATACACCAGAAAGCAGTGCTTCTTCCATGGGTGTCCAATGTATTTCTGGACACACACTCAGAGGTACTAGTAGGAACTGAGCCAACGCCAATCCTGGGGGATGGAGAAAGTACTGTTAAGTTTAGTTCGTTTTGGCTCTTTATCCATCTGTTAACTTTCATCTGATTTTATACCTTAACCAACACATGTCATACAAATGCATACACAAAAGGTTTGGAACAATATTGTATTGTAAGGGAGGAGACATATATACTGACTAGCTAGTCTTTCATGGGCACTAAGTAATGGTAGCACGCATGTTGACGATGATAAAACAATTCACGCTAAAATTCTTGAGCACAAAAGGACAGATAAACTAATATTCTACCAGGTAAGCAAAATTGTGAATCGTTTACTGCAAGCAGGTTATCAACCCATAAAAGTTTATTGTACTTAATGTGGACACGTACTGACAATAAAAACTCTTTACTGGTACAATTGTTAACATCAGCAGTAAGTGCAAGGCAAGAAGCAAGTACCTCAGTAAGCAGCCATGTTTAAAAGGTTTGCATTTACTTTATAACTATGTCTACTGCTTTTTTGTAAAAATCCCAAACACCTAACACCAATGCACAACATCCTTGCTGATACAGTAGAAGTTTTTTCTGGATCACGTCATCTATTAAAGATACTAACACAGACTAGGAGGGTGTACAAGTTCATCAGATGCACATAACAGATTTGTTACCCAACATGCAGAAGGTAGACGGTGTACAGATATATGGGACGAGCTGAACAGCAATGTATTTACAATAGCATCTGTCAATAATTTTGATACTGGTATGCTAGAAAACCATTTACTGTACTGTGGAGGTCAAAATCGTAGCTATCGTGGTACTACCTTACAACTTGTACAGCCAGATCCATTACTTATGTACCATCCTACAGCCATAGAAGACAATGTTATGACACTGAGGCAAACACAACCTGATATAGAAGACACACCACAGCCACTAACGTACACTCAACATCGAAGGAGATCATCATCTCCAGCAGCATTGAAACCAGATCACTACTGACCCGGATTGACCCGGATTAATTAAAGCTGAGGCGTGCGATAAGAGCTATGTTTTGGGTAGTCTCAAGTGAGCGAGACTGTGTTTTGAGCATTCAATTTGTGTAAACGAGTAAACGAGTAGTTATGTGATAACTAAGCCAGTAAGTTTATAATTTAAAATCAGTCAGTGGGTTTGGTTCCACGTGACTTGACCCGGATGACCTGACCCGGTTTCAATGCTGATCTCCAGGTAACTCTCCACATAAGTTGGGTAGAGTTGGACCAAAATGAATGAGAACAGTTACACCAAGAGATCTAACAAAATCCATTAATGAAAGTAGCCTGGAAAGCTGGTTGTCAGGCCCAGTCTGTAGGGATTAACTTGATTGGTCAGCCACCTGTAACAACATTAACATTAGACAATTTTTTGAGAACGTAAATGAACACAAACAAAAAGAGGAACTCAAAGAAAATTATGTTAATGTATGTATTTCAAAAATGTTCACTTCACCAACATCCAATGAAGCCACCATTTTGAGAGACATGCAGTACTTTTTAAATGTAAGTTTTCCTATTCAACTACAAGGTTCATGTGTACACTATATGGAATTGATCAACGAAAACCCTGATAGTGACAAAACAATGTCTTTGGTTGCAGAAGAAGTGTTAGAAAAGTTTGAAGACAAAGTACAAGAAGGCTGGATAGTGCTTGTGGGAGATGGCAAAACATAATTATCAGCATTAATTTTAATGAACATTAAAACTACATATGGCAAGGCATTAGATGAACTATTGATTTCTCCTGGTGACTAGCACATATTAAAGAATTTTCAACCAGTTCTTATGAAGCTATATTATAACGCTGTCCTAAGGGAGCTAGCTAAAGCATCAGGTTTTCAGGGTGCAACATTTACTTCACTGGACGTTAGGTTGCAGTAACTTTAAGTGCACGCACCAATTTTTATTGCAAGTTTGGGAAGCTCTATACAGAGAAATATTAAACGTGTACATTACAAACACTGATTCAAAGAACATTGTTGAAAGTGCTACATGTATTATAGCCATTGCTATACAAGAAAACCAACAACTGACAGTGTAGCTTTACAAATAGAACAATTACTAAATGATTCTAACATATAAAATAAGTTTATTAATTTTTTTCCCACAACAAATGAATGACACATGGAAATTATGGGTGCAATTTTTATTTAATGATTGTTACTGCTACGATAGTCTCTACTTAACAATTAGAGAAAGTAACTGGGACATGCACATGTCTAGCCTAAAATTGGTGGCCCCTCTGTTTGGAGTATTTGACCACACTACATACCAAAGAATCATCTCACATCACTTGGCAGATATTCAAAAATATCCCAGATCAATTTTAACATGCTTAAAGTTTAGTAGGTTTACAGTCAACATTACAAGACAGAAGTGGCACGCAGTAGCACTTGATGAGGCTCATGATATGTGCATAAATAAAGACCCAAAGGCTGCTGTTGTGCACCCAACTGATGCTTACATGCAGAATACCACACTATTTCACAATGATAGAATTAAGATTTATAAGAACCTGGAAGAACAGTTATTTCCTGAGAAAGGTAAAGTAGCCACACAAACCAACACAATTGCAGATACCACACCATTAGCTAAGCAGCAAGAAGAGAACATCATACAAATGTGGACAGCAATTAATACCAACAAGCTATTTGAACTACCATTGACTATTAACAGCAGAGGAATACTTAATGTATTTACAGGACAAAAAGCAACAACAGAACAAGCAAGTGATATGTTTTTCTGTTTACAAATAGGTAACCAGTCTTTTGAAACATATGTAAAGTATTATATTTTGAAACAACCAAGTACTGTTTATGCACCAGTCTGACACAAGAGAATACTAACAATGAAGATAGATAAAACCAAGAAGACAAGGTCAAGCCACAAAGAAAAAGATTTCAAACAAATAATACAATGTATGCGTAGACAGTTAGCATGGCATGGCGTAAGCATAACTCACAATTTGACATCATTGATGATGAACTACAATATTCTTTGTACCCACGAGCTCTTGCAGATGAAGAAGGCCATCCTCACAAAGGCAACAAAAGTCACTGGACACACAAACTACAGAGTCGTTACAGAACAACAGAACCACCAGTTTTTACTATCTGTCCACCATGGACACCACAAGTTGTACTAGATGCTATGTTTTTATTAACATTAAACCATTACGACGAAACAAAACAATACAAGATTACAGTTTATTACTTTTCAACCAGCTCATAATTCAGTACTATAAAGCATGAACTAATGAAGTACATTTAATATTTGAAAAGCCTAGAGGAAGGGATTTCAACCCTAAAGCATTTGAACATCGTAGACGATGCAACAAAACAAACACTGAACATCAATATTGTATTTTTCCTCAACCAGCAATATACCACCTAGATGGCAGGACTATTTAGACTGCAGAGAATGTAAGCGTTCCATCATAGAGTCAATAGGACTATTCTTACTGCAGCAAGGTAGATTATTACTAAGGGAACCCAAAAGATATGGATGTTTCACAGGAGAAAATGAGAATGATGCTATCATTTTATCTGCCAATGAATTAGTTCCTGAACTAACAACTACATATTGATCCAATGCAGAAGAGGCTGACAATAGGATATGGAGACACGCATGCCAAACATGGGCCACTGATTCATTCTCCAGACACTGACACTAGGCTTAGGTTTACTGAACAGAGACACCAAACAATACGTAATCCTACTGAATGTTTTTCATGCAACTGAAAGGAAGTATTTATACCTAAACAATTTACAAACGGCATCACTGAACGATCCTGACTTAGTTACCTTACCAAGTCACAGTATTTCTGAAATTTTACAGGTTTTGTTTATTTGCACTGGGTGTGACTTTGTATCATTCTTCAAATCATTAGGGAAGGCAACTATTAAAGGTGGACCGATACCAGTATCAGTATCGATGCTGATACTACTTTGGATTGGTATCGGTATTACGAGGTATACAGATACCACCAGTAGACACTCACCACTTTTATTAAACCATCTCTAGCTAAGTTTCCAGTAGCAAATAACTTAGTTGGGCTAACAAAGTAGCGAAATAAGCCTTTGTTACTCTTTTCAAGTATTGCTACAATTGCTTGTTTGTATTCTAATATATTACAGCATGTGAATCCTTTGTAATTAAATGACAGTGCAGTTGTTTCTCAAAGAATAAGTTTATGACTACTTGGCTTGCTTTTTCATGAAAAGGTTTGGTTGCAAGGCTGCAACAAACATTGTAGATGCAACAAACATTGTAGAATTATTGGACGCCCACACAATTAATTACCTAATCAATAAACTTACAAGAAAACTACCTCGAATCAAGAAATTGGTAATCCACAATGATGTTAATTATCATGTTTGGACAAGGAATATATTGAAACTTGATTGAACTGGGATCAATCAAACTGAACAATTACTGTGATAATTTAATAGTTAGCTATGTGTACCACAACAATAAAATTTCTATAATAAACTTGTCTAGGCTTCAATGCTTAGTGTCGGTATCGGAATCGGTATCAGCAGATAATTTCAGTACAAATACTTGTATCGGAAGTATCGGTAAAAAGTGGTATCGGTCCATCTCTAGCAACTATACTTAATAGTTTTTATCAGCATGCAGAATTCATAGGTTGCCTACACAAGACTCTGCCAAGTAATAAGGATGATGGATCTTGGCTTTATCATGAACCACGATAGTGGGTTCATAATAGGGATCGCCCATGTTTTTTGCAAAACTCCTAATAGAACGCACACCTAAAGATCACCTGCATCCTTCAACTCAAAACAACCCTCTGGTGGTTCTTGCAATGAGTATAGGTCCACTAGTAAGTATCAAGTGAAAAGGAAACAGTATGTGTATTTCAGACAAAACTGAAATATGCCCGTTTGTTCATAACATGAACCACGATAGTGGATTCATAATAGAGATCGCCCATGTTTTTTTTGCAAAACTCCTAATAGAACGCACACCTAAAAACCACCTTGAAAAGCATCCTTCAACTCAAAACAACCCACTCTTACAGTATTGTGTAGCTATCTCCTGCAAGTTGTGTATGCATAATTATAGTGTGTCACCCGTCACTGTGCCATTGCTACACCACTGATGAACCTTATTTAGCTCTAGTTGATGTTGATACTTTACTGTATATTGGCTAATAATTTTTATCTGTTGATGTTGCCTATAATGTATTGCTGCATACAATACTGCAATAATGCATAGTTCTCTCCTGTACGTTTTGTATACATAATTTTGTGTACACATCACTGTGCCATTACCACACCAATAATGTACTGGCACTTAGCTACTGGTGACCTTTAGTTACGATGCCACTATTGTGTTGTATCTGTCACTACTGTGACATATTGAGTTGATTTGGGGATTGTGCCTTCACCACCTAATAGCCTCACCAGGGTCAAGTCATCAGCATGAACAGGTACAACGATTATACGTTTGTGCCTTCGTTCACAGGCGAATCGATCCCCGGTTAGTTTATGTCTCTAGGCCTCATAGTTTTCTCAAACATTAATTATTATTTATTTATGACGTAATTTTAACCGCGTTTCGTATTATTCTTAGTACTTGGTTGTATAATTATTCTTTCACACAGACATAATGAAGTTTACAAGGAGGTTTGTTGCATGGTGGTTTTTGTTGCAAGGTGGTTGACTTTGTTGCAAGGTGGTTTTTCGCTCAGTGATTATTGTACGTGGGCGGGTTATCCAGATTAAATACTCTAATAGAGCAGTCATGTAAATACTCTAAAAATGCAGTCAAGTGTATAACAGCAATCCTTGCACTGAATTTTACAGCTATTAAAGGCACCAGTAATGTAAATTGTAGCTCATATTAGGAGACTCTCAGTCTGTATGCACATTGCAATTTGATCAGTTTCATGTGTGTACTGAAATGTTGACAGCGTTACTATGCAGAATGCAAAATTACACTATTCACAACAGTCTTTATTATCAACAAAAGAAATCTCATAATCCATTACTGGATTAATTTTAAAAAGTACACAAACTAGATGAATTAAAAATTGGAAATTTTAAAATGGGAATAGGGATCGCTAAAAAAAGCCACCAAACAAGAAGGGATCGCTGGGGTGGTAATGTAAACCAACAAATCCCTATTTTGACTCACTTCAAAATGACAGAGCATGTAACTAAAGATTTATGACAGATAGTCAAACAAGAAGGGATCGCTGGGGTGGTAATGTAAACCACCAATCTCTATTTTGACTCACTTCAAAATGACAGAGCATGTAACTAAAGATTTATGACAGATAGTCAAAATAGGGATTTGTGGTTTATATTACCACCCCAGCGATCCCTTCTTATTTGGTGGCTTTTTTCAGCAATCCCTATTCCCATTTTAAAATTTCCAATTTTTAATTCATCTAGTTATTATTATCTAATCCAAAACAGCCAAGCTGTAAAAAAAGTGTGTGGTCCTCAAAAAGGCTATGGTGTAAAAAGATGTGAAATCCAAGGTGGCGTCCAAGAAATGGCTGTGGTGGTAGGTTAATAGTAAAAATTTTAATAACGACAATTCAGGTGAATTTTTGTGCTGCTTGGTCTTGGCACAAAATTCGCCTGAATTGTCATTATTAAAATTTTTACCATTAACCTATCATCACAGCCGTTTCTTGGCCGCCACCTTGGATTTCACATCTTTTTTCACCATAGCCTTTTTGAGGGACGCACACTTTTTTTACAGCTTGGCTGTTTTGGATTAGATTTCATTTCTTTTTGTATTTGTATACCCCAAAGCCGGCCATATTTGGGACCTTTTTAACTTATCTTTTTTTCTTTACCACAGGAAGAAGAAAAGATGAAGTAGATGTACTTTAAATATTTTATCACTAAATGTACAAATTATATATATATATATATATATAATACATATATTGATTACAGAAATCTCCATGGTGGTTTCTTTGTAACTGAACACTCTACAAGGTGACTTCTAGATGCTCTCTCTACAGGGTGAATTGTTTGTAGCTGAACGATCTACAAGGTAACTTCTTCTAGCTGATCTCTCTACAGGTGATTTGTTTGTAGCTGAGCTCTTTACAGAATGGTTTCTTTGTAGATGAACTCTCTACAAGGTAACTTCTTCTAACTGATCTTTTTTTACAGGGCAATTTGTTTGTGGCAGAATTTTATACAGGGTGATTTCTTTACAGCTGAATTCTCTACATGGTGGTTTCTTTGTAGCTGAACTCTCTACAAGGTAACTTCTTCTAGCTGATCTCCCTACAGGGTGATTTGTTTGTAGCTGAACGATCTACAAGGTAACTTCTTCTAGCTGATCTCTCAACAGAGTGATTTGTTTGTAGCTGAATTCTGTACAGGTGATTTGTTTGCAGCTGAGCTCTTTACAAAATGGTTTCTTTGTAGCTGAACTCTCTACAAGGTAACTTCTTCTAACTGATCTTTCTACAGGGTGATTTGTTTGTAGCTGAACTATCTACAAGGTAATTTCTTCTAGCTGACCTCTCTACAGGATGATTTGTTTGTAGCTGAATTCTGTACAGGTGGTTTGTTTGCAGCTGAGCTCTTTACAGAATGGTTTCTTTGTAGCTGAACTCTCTACAAGGTAACTTTTCTAGCTTATGTCTCTACAAGGTCACTAGTTTGTAGCTGAACTCTCTACATGGTGGTTTCTTTGTAACTGAACTCTCTACAAGGTGACTTCTTCTAGCTGATCTTTCTACAGGGTGATTTGTTTGTAGCTGAATTATCTACAAGGTAATTTCTTCTAGCTGATCTCTTTACAGGGAGATTTGTTTGTAGCTGAATTCTGTACAGGTGGTTTGTTTGCAGCTGAGCTCTTTACAGAATGGTTTCTTTGTAGCTGAACTTTCTACAAGGTAACTTTTCTAGCTTATGTCTCTACAAGGTCACTAGTTTGTAGCTGAACTCTCTACATGGTGGTTTCTTTGTAACTGAACTTTCTACAAGGTGACTTCTTCTAGCTGATCTTTCTACAGGGTGATTTGTTTGTAGCTGAACTCTGTACAAGGTAACTTCTTCTAGTGATCTCTCTACAGGGAGATTTGTTTGTAGCTGAACTTTCCACAGTTGATTTGTTTGAAGCTGAACTCTCTAAATGATGGTTTCTTTGTAGCTGAACTCTCTACAAGATAACTTCTTCTAGCTGATGGTCTCTACAGGGTGATTTGTTTGTAGCTGAATTCTCTACATGATGGTTCCTTTGTAACTGAACTCTCTACAAGATAACTTCTTCTAGCTGATCTTTCTACAGGGTGATTTGTTTGTAGCTGAATTCTGTAGAGGTGATTTATTTGCAGCTGAGCTCTTTAAAGAATGGTTTCTTTGTAGCTGAACTCTCTACAAGGTAACTTCTTCTAGCTGATGTCTCCACAAGGTCACTAGTTTGTAGCTGAGCTCTCTACATGGTCGTTTTTTTGTAACTGAACTCTCTACAAGGTGACTACTTCTAGCTGATCTTTCTACAGGGTGATTTGTTTGAAGTTGAACTCTCTACAAGGTAACTTCTTCTAGCTGTTCTCTCTACAGGGAGATTTGTTTGTAGCTGAACTCTCTACATGATGGTTTCTTTGTAGCTGAACTCTCTACAAGGTAACTTCTTCTAGCTGTTCTCTCTACAGGGAGATTTGTTTGTAGCTGAACTCTCTACATGATGGTTTCTTTGTAGCTGAACTCTCTGCAAGGTAACTTCTTCTATTGATCTCTCTACAGGACGATTTGTTTGTAACTGAAATCTCTACATGGTGGTTTCTTTGTAGCTGAACTCTACAAGGTGATTTCTTCTAGTTGAACTATCTCTTTCCATAGTTGCATGAACTCCCTACAAGGTAACTTCTTCTAGCTGATCTCTCTACAGGGTGACTTGTGTGTAGCTGATCTCTATACAGGTTTCTTGTTTCTAACTGATCTCTTCAATTCTCTTCAGGGTGACTGCTCTATTAGAGTATCTCGATCTCGCACTTGCTGCACCAAGTTGGATTTCGTGTTATAACTCCGTGGCTTTAAGTCTGATTCTTCTACACCATTGATGAGCCTTTCTAAGATGACTACTCCATCTGTACAATGATTTTCAAAGCATTACCCCAAGCGGTTTATCTGGTAGGCGGGGCAAGTAATCGTTTTTTTATTAGCGAATCTCGATTGCGTAAATGTTACACAGTGTTGGTTTTTTCATTGTATCTTCCTGGTTTTTAGCTCAATTTCTGTCAAACCACAAAAGGTTTGAGGTTCAATAGTTAACCTATTCACCCACCAATTTTCAGCTTCTTTTCATACGCGGTTTAACCTGTAGGCGTGACAACCTGTAGGCGTGACAACATATTGGTGTTATTTTTCGTGAATAATCACTCATAACTCTTTGCCAGTTTATTGTATTCCAGCCAAAGTTGGTACCGAGATGCGCCTTTATACCCCCCTTCTGTGTGCCAAATTTCAAGGCAATCGGATGTGGCTTTCGTGTTTTAGAGCAGTTTTTGTAAGTGTGCGACAAGAGGAAGAAAAGTAAGAAGAAAAAAACAAACAATGAAACTAAGCCACATTTTGAAGTCGCATGTCTCGGGAACGCATGAAGCGATTTTGCTCAAATTTGGAATGTGGTGTGCTGAAGTTGGAGGGAGTGTCCACAGCAAAAGTCGTCTTGTTTCATCAAGGCAGCACAGAGGTACGGAGGTGCGAAAGTTGTGTTTTCTTTCTTCCTGTCAATATACTCACGGGTGTTACGCGCCAGCTTCTTGGGCCGCACGACACACTACCGTGTGTCTTGATTCTTAGCTTCTTATTATTCATAATATTATTATTCTTTCACAGGCATAGCGAAATTTACAAGGAGAATCCTGGGATAAAAAGTAGCAAGGCTTGCTGAATGGATCATTGTGTGTGTCCATGACCTGTTTTTGATTTCATTTTCAGATGGAAACAGCCCAAACTGGACTGTTTCTTCTTGCCAAAACGCCATTATGCTCGAGAAGCCATACAAGATCACACTCAAAGTTTGGTTCTTTGGTGTGCACTGCTTGTGGCTAATAGAATCTAATCCAAAACAGCCAAGCTGTAAAAAAGGTGTGCGGCCCTCAAAAAGGGTATTGTGAAAAAAGATGTGAAATCCAAGGTGGCAGCCAAGAAATGGCTGTGATGGTAGGTTTATGGTAAAAATTTTAATAACGAGAATTCAGGTGAATTTTTGTGCCGCTTAGTCTTGGCACAAAATTCACCTGAAGTGTCATTATTAAAATTTTTACTATTAACCTACCATCACAGCCATTTCTTGGCGCCACCTTGGATTTCACATCTGTTTTCACCATAGCCTTTTTGAGGGCCGCACACTTTTTTTACAGCTTGGCTGTTTTGGATTAGATTTCATTTCTTTTTGTATTTGTATACCCCAAAGCCGGCCTATGGCCAGCTTTGGCACTTTTTAACCTATCTCTTTTTTTACCACAGGAAGAAGAAAAGATGAAGTAGATGTACTTTAAATATTTTATCAGTAAATGTTCAAAGTTTATATATAATACATAATAAATTGATTACAGAAATCTCCATGGTGGTTTCTTTGTAACTGAACACTCTACAAGGTGACTTCTTCTAGATGCTCTCTCTACAGGGTGAATTGTTTGTATCTGAATCATCTACAAGGTAACTTCTTCTAGCTGATCTCTCTACAGGGTGATTTGTTTGTAGCTGAATTCTATACAGGCGATTTGTTTGCAGCTGAGCTCTTTACAGAATGGTTTCTTTGTAGCTGAACTCTCTACAAGGTAACTTCTTCTAGCTCATCTCTCTACAGGGTGATTTGTTTGTAGCTGAACGATCTACAAGGTAACTTCTTCTAGCTGATCTCTCTACAGGGTGATTTGTTTGTAGCTGAATTCTGTACAGGCGATTTGTTTGCAGCTGAGCTCTTTACAGAATGGTTTCTTTGTAGCTGAACTCTCTACAAGGTAACTTTTCTAGCTTATGTCTCTACAAGGTCACTAGTTTGTAGCTGAACTCTCTACATGGTGGTTTCTTTGTAACTGAACTTTCTACAAGGTGACTTATTCTAGCTGATCTTTCTACAGGGTGATTTGTTTGTAGCTGAACTCTGTACAAGGTAACTTCTTCTAGTGATCTCTCTACAGGGAGATTTGTTTGTAGCTGAACTCTCTACAGGTGATTTGTTTGCAGCTAAACTCTAAAGCTGAACTCTCTAAATGATGGTTTCTTTGTAGCTGAACTCTGTACAAGTTAACTTCTTCTAGCTGATCTCTCTACAGGGTGATTTGTTTGTAGCTGAACTATCTACAAGATAACTTCTTCTAGCTGATCTCTCTACATGGTGATTTGTTTGCAGCTGAGCTCTTTAAATAATGGTTTCTTTGTAGCTGAACTCTCTACAAGGTAACTTTTTCTAGCTGATGTCTCTAGGTCACTAGTTTGTAGCTGAGCTCTCTACATGGTCGTTTCTTTGTAACTGAACTCTCTACAAGGTGACCTCTTCTAGCTGATCTTTCTACAGGGCGATTTGTTTGAAGCTGAACTCTCTACAAGGTAACTTCTTCCAGCTGATCTCTCTACAGGGAGATTTGTTTGTAGCTGATCTCTCTACATGATGGTTTCTTTGTAGCTGAACTCTCTACAAGGTAACTTCTTCTAGCTGTTCTCTCTACAGGGAGATTTGTTTGTAGCTGAACTCTCTACATGATGGTTTCTTTGTAGCTGAACTCTTTGCAAGGTAACTTCTTCTATTGATCTCTCTACAGGGAGATTTGTTTGTAGCTGAACTCTCTACATGGTGGTTTCTTTGTAGCTGAACTTTACAAGGTGATTTCTTCTAGTTGAACTATCTCTTTCCATAGTTGCATGAACTCCCTACAAGGTAACTTCTTCTAGCTGATCTCTCTACAGGGTGACTTGTGTGTAGCTGATCTCTATACAGGTTTCTTGTTTCTAGCTGATCTCTTGAATTCTTTTCAGTGTGACTGCTCTATTAGGATGACTGCTCTATTAGAGTATCTCAATCTCGCACTTGCTGCACGAAGTTGGATTTCGTGTTATAACTCCGTGGCTTTAAGTCTGTTTCTTCTACACCATTGATGAGCCTTTCTAAGATGATTACTCCATCTGTACAATGATTTTCAAAGCATTATCCCAAGCGGTTTATTTGGTAGGCATGGCAAGCAGTCGTTTTTTTTATTAGCTAATCTTGATTGTGTAATTGTTACACACTGTTGGATTTTTCATTGTATCTTCCTGGTTTTTAGCTCAATTTCTTTCAAACCACAAACGGTTTGAGGTTCAATAGTTAACCTATTCACCCACCGATTTTCAGCTTCTTCCCATACACGGTTTACCCTGTAGGCGTGACAACATATTGGTGTTATTTTTCGTGAATAATCGCTCATAACTCTTTACCTGTTTATCGTATTCCAGCCAAAGTTGGTACCAAGATGCGTCTTTATATCCCCCTTCAGTGTGCCACATTTCAAGGTAATCGGATGTGGCGTTCGCGTTTATAGTAGTTTTTTGTAAATGTGCGACAAGAAAAAGAAGGAAAAAAACAACAAAGAACTGAGCCAATTTTTGAAGTCACATATCTCGGGAACGCGTGAAGCAATTTTGCTCAAATTTGGAATGTGGAGTGCTGAAGTTGGAGGGCATGTCCACAGCAAAAATCGTCTTGTTTCATCAAGGAAGCACAGAGCTACATAGGTGCGAAAATTGCATTTTCTTTCTTCCTGTCAATATACTCACGGGTGTTACGTGCCGGCTTCTTGGGAAGCACGACACACTACCGTGTGTCTTGATCTGTCTTTATTAAATGTATAGGCCAGGAAGCTTAATCTGGGCTGATGACTTTGTTGCAAGGTGGGTTTTTTCACTCCGTGATTATTGTACGTAGGCAGGTTATCCAGATTAAATACTCTAATAGAGCAGTCATGTAAATACTCTAAAAATGCAGTCAAGTGTATAACAGCAACCCTTGCACTGAATTTTACAGCTATTAAAGGCACCAGTAATGTAAATTATAGCTCATACTGGGAGACTCTCAGTCGGTATGTACATTGCAATTTGATCAGTTTCATGTTTGTACTGAAACGTTGACAGCATTACTATGCTGAATGCAAAATTACACTATTCACCACAGTCTTTATTATCAATCAAAGAAATCCATGTTAATTTGTACACATGATATTGTAGTCAATAGCATGAGAAGATATTGCTGAGGAGATGATGTGTTCCAACAAACTTGCAGCAAATATAGTCAACGATATAGGTCTATAGTTCAATGGATTAGTATGCGGTCCTTGCTTGTATGCTGGTGTTACATGTGCCCTCTTCCAGTCTGAAGGGAGTTCACCCTGATGTATAATGCAGTCAAGTGTATAACAACAATCCTTGCACTGAATTTGACAGCTATTAAAGACACCAGTAATGTAAATTGTAGCTCATATTAGGAGACTCTCAGTCTGTAGGCATAGTGCAATTTGATCAGTTTTATGTGTGTACTGAAATGTTGATGGTGCTACTATGCAGAATGCAAAATTACACTATTCACAACAGTCATCTTCATAATCCATTACTGAATTAATAAAAAGTACACAAACTAGATGAATAACAAATTGAAATTTTTAAAATGGGAATAGGGATCGCTGAAAAAAACCACAAAACAAGAAGGGATCGCTGGGGTGGTAATGTAAACCACAAATCCCTATTTTCACTCTCTGTCATAAATCTTTACCTACATGCTCTGTCATTTTGAAGTGAGTCAAAATAGGGATTTGTGGTTTACATTACCAACCCAGCGATCCCTTCTTATTTTGTGGCTTTTTTCAGCAATCCCTATTCCCATTTTAACAATTTCCAATTTTTTATTCATCTAGTTAGATTGGTAGGCACCAACTATTTAAAAACATTTATCAGCTTTTACAATATGGCATAGGCGGCAGAAGAGGGGGTGCTGCTGGAGCACCCCCAACTATTTTACTGGGGGTGCTGAGCACCCCCAACTCAAAGCTGTATTGTGCAGTAGTCGTCACGTGAACTTCAGGAAACTTGTCAATCATGATCGAAATACTCTAATAGAGCAGTTACCCCAATAGAGCAGTCACCCTAATACAACAGTCAAGCATGTATTAAAAGTAATAGTGTTTGATTAACAGCTAAAACCACCGAAAATGCCTCCAAATTCTATCTCCTGACACCTAAATTTCAAAATTTTCCTGGGGCGGCATGCCCCCAGACCCCCCTTCGCACACCTACATGTACTACTTCCACCAGAAATTTTGGGCACCCCCAACTGTAGCACCCTTTCGCCTCCTATGTATGGTCATCAAACACCAAAGCATATATTTAATCTACTAGAGTTATCATTAGATCCAGAAGCAAAGCATGGTAAGTGGCTTCATCAAATACAGTCTGTAGTTATTATTAAAATCACTACGTATACTTGGGATGAGAGAATGCCATCTTACACATCTTTATGGAGACATTGGCTACGTACATGTTAGATAGTAGAAATGTGGAGGAATTCATCTCTTTCAGATATCTATTCATCTCTTCCTCCTCCAGAAAAGTCTGGTTGGAGATTCTCTGATGGCACCTATACAGAATCAGATGAAGTACAGCAAAAAACCCAACGTAGTATAGATTTTTTACTTAAGGGTGCAGTTGTAAAAAGGGGTGCAAGACTCACATTTGTGGATACCGAAAGAAGAACAGCTTTTGTGGTCCAGGATGCTTGTGCCAAGGTTGCACAAATGTACGTACTGACAATTCCCATAATTCTTGCAATAACAGTAATTTTGAAAGTGATGACAGTAGTAGTAGTAGCGACAATGACTTCGACATGGGCTCAAATGATGATACCCTGCAAACAGAAGTAGTCACTGATGATTTTTAAATTACTGAATTTGTTTAACAATACTAGCTATAGTGATTTAGTATTGTTATATACAGTAATAGTGTTAGGTGCAATTTGTGAATTTGCGCAGTTTATAAATTGCGTTGCGCATTTTGTGAATTCATAATTTGCGTAACAATTTATAGCAACAATTTATAAATTGTTGCACATTTGTGATTTACCGTAATATTGTACGAAAACTGCGCATTTTATGAACTCCTAAATTCTGGTCAACTCAGCGTACCGTTGTCACGTTCTGGTCCAAGTGCATGTCGTAGCTATCTTCCTCTTCCATGACTAATAGGAATGGAGCATTGGAGGCTCAAAGACATCGAATACAATATCTCGTGCAATACACCAAACTAAAGTTGTATTGAAATACTGCTGCACAAATATGGGCGCACAACTGTATTATAGCAACTTGCTATTGTCAATAAAAATCCCCCTAGGCAAACCAGTTGATTGCCCAGTACCTAATCTTAAGATTGTCAGTATTCTCTCATTCTCATAGCCTGTAGCTATGATTTGCGCAGCTGCTATTATATACACAAATAGAAAAAAATGTTGCACAAATATATAACATTTGATTGACATCAGGCATATAGCTATAATATGTTATCCAATATACAATCTCCAGTATATCGAGTTACAACAACTCTGTATTTTGATATATACATGTTCATAACCATTATCATCTTTTCTTGCTGTAACTGTGTGCCTTCTTAAAAACTGTGCATAATATCCCAATGTACAAGCGATTTGTTACACCTTACCTATGGAGATAGCACATTTTTCATATGCATTATTGCTCTTCAATGTGGATTAAAAGTATTACCAAGTGAGCTATATCAATTTCTGAAAACCAATCATCCTATAATAATGGCATTTGTCATCCAATGGCTCTATAAGCAAATAAACATTAATTTCAACTGTTAAATTATCTGCATAAAAATCAAGGTTATAGTTTTGTTAATATATTTGTGTGTCACATTATATAAATGTTTAAACAAGTCAGTCAGCATACTGCCCAGACCAGGATTGGAAGTCTTGATAGTAATCTGCATGGATACACATATAACACTTCACCATAATGGCAACTCGTTAATGGCCTTTTACACAGCTCCGAAAATCAGGAAGCATTTTTAATGTCACTCAGCAAGGAACTCCACAGATGAATGGCTTTCTATTGAAACTTTTGTGTGACGGCCAGATGACATCAGACACTGTAAGATTAGCAAAACGTACTGTAGTTCTGGTGTGAAAATGTATCTGGATACCAAGCAGAATTGAAAGGAAAAGTGAAATTTCCCTGTTGGAATAGTATGATGATAGAACATGGTACAAACAATAAGTTAAGGAACAGGAGACTTTAACCACTGTAAATGAGTGTAACGAGTAAAATATTCCAAAATGTGACATGGTGTTATATTTGTGCATGTGAGCAACAACAAACATTAACCTGGTTTTGAAATGAACAACCTGATTTGTAACCGCTATTGAAGATGAGTCACATGGAATTGAATCAAAGGGGGTCCCATACCGGTAAAGCATAGTTCAAGTGAGATGACACAACTGAATTCATTAAAGGTGATTGTGATGGGTATAGTTGCTTACACATGATACACCGTTTTCAGTAGAGTGCACACATTATGTCTAAACTGATTACTTTCTTTACAGTTCAGTCCCACACAGAAACTGAGTGGTTTAATGTCGGGCCTATAGAGCAAACTTCTGGCATTCCACCTAACTTTCCATCCAGCCGTTCAGTTAGTGCCTTTCTCTGAGCTCAGTTTGCCTCAATGTGTGTTTTGGGTGGCCAACATATGATTCCACTTAATAAAGTCTTCAACCTGAGCTTCCTGTAACCTTCTGACATAACTCTTCACCTCGAACAGCTCAGACTGACCTCACTATATATATTGGCTACTGTTATGAGACCTCATTTTGCTTGCTTCTCAGACGGAAACGTCGTCACACTGCACATAACGTCTCGAAGAAGATGCGTGGTCAAACAGGTGAACACTAAAACAAAAACAGGCGAGTATACTATTGTAGTGTCTCGCTCTTGCGATGTCAGCACCAAGGTCAGCCACGACACCTGCTCAATTTATATATTGTTGTGCAAATTATGAATTCACAAAATGTGCGGCACAATTTATAAACTGCGCAAATTCACAAATTGCGCCTAACAATAGCTTATAGATAGATATTTAAGGTATTTGTGTACAAACTAATCACTAATCATTATTAATCAGCTGCAATATGCTCTATTCTAGAATCATGCATGGCAAGGCTTCCCAGGTAAGTTACAAGCTCCAATACTGCAATCCACTATGTACCTGCTCACAAAAGTGCAGTACACTTCCATACAAATGTACACGAACGCTTCATCTTTTCCACACAGAAGGCCTATGCATAGGACAAAGGTTTCATGATAAAATGAGGCTTGTACTACCCATTGCGACTCCACAAGTAAGTCAAACATTCGCGATTCATCTGGGTTTGGAAACACAACGTCAAGTTTCATGAATTTTATAACACATTACAACTTACATACAGTTACACCTTTCATTTCTTTTACCACTGTCCACTAGTCAGGTCCAGATAGGTTGAAAACCTTTAAAGTTCACTATGGGCCTTGAATGCCATTTTTTTTTGTTTCCAGTGAAAATAAAGTATTTCCACTTCAGGAGGGGTTGCATTTTGACTAGTACAACACCTATCTCCTCTGAGTACATACCGTAGAGCCAAACTTTCACCTTGACCTGTGACTGAGCCTTTCCCCCCAGGTTTTCAGTGAACAATTTATGACTTTGCAACAAACATTTATACAAATTGATTGTTTTCATCCTTGACCAATTTAGGCCAGGAAAATTTGATTACTTGTTTCTCATCCACAAAAATTCGGATTTCCATGTGGGCGGGAGGTCATTTTCATTATTCATTATTATTGAAGAAAAACTCCAAATCAACTGCTGTCTGTGAGAGAAAAACCATGTTAAAACACACAATTGAAATATCTTGGACCTGGGGTCCGCAATTCCTTTGAAATCTTGTATAGCCTTTTGAAATGTTGTTGAAATCTGAAATCTAGAAAATATATTGTAAAATTCTGTATATTTTATGTATACTTTTGTATATTGAGCATTACAGTGTACATGTGCTACACCTTACATCCGTCTGGAACTCTTGTATGGATTCCTAGAAATATCAATATCTGAAATCTTTTGTCGCTAAAGTTTCCATACATTTCCGGATACTAAGTGTCTCGTGATCTGATTATTCCAGATACAACGATTTTTTTTGCTCTGAAATCTTGAAATCTTGCCATAAAATCTTGGAAAAGTTAAAGATTTAAAATCTTGTATAGGGTTTTTACAAGTTGCGGATCCTTCACCTTGGACACATACATACCATAAAGGTTAGCTGAGAACTAGTACTTACATTTATGAGGTGCAAGTGACATTTGCTGTGTTGTAAAATGATAACGAGCCTCTTAGTATCAAAATTTGTTTGCACTTGATTGATAAGAGCAATATTGAAATTAAAGGTGGTGGAGATAAAAAGGAATGTGGAAAACAATTAATCAAGTTTGCCTGACCTTAGTGACCTAGACTAGCTTTTGAGTTTGACCATGGTCATAGATTGACTTCTTGAAGTTATATACTCTCTGGCATGGGAAAGTATAATTGTAACTGCCTGACTTGTACTTAGGTGGTCTCATTGGCAGCAGTTTTGATGAGATGCTCCCAGCTGTTGCTAGTCAAATGATTCGCCAGTCTCTTTTTCTTCCCTACTTACTGCTAGAGCACAACTTGATAATTCTTGTTCTTACAAACAACTTTGCTCATGGTTCAACTTTGTATTTCATGCAACCGAGTTAGCTACTATGCCGCTCTGAAGGTGTAAACCATTGACTATCTTCACTTCTACATGAGCACTCATGGTTGATTCTTGGAGAAGTGAAGTATTCTTGACTACTTGTCCAACATTGCAAATTAATATTTTGATCTAGAATATGGAATGGATTCCTTCTGACTTAATTCATGCAAGCACCTGTCAGATCAGTATAATTAGTAAAATACTGACATTTCTATTGATAGATGAAGAGTGGGTGACTATTTGACTTTGGAAATGCTACAAATCTACGAAAGGCTAAGTCGTGTGTGAAGGGATAACAATCAAACAAGTGGGTGTGGTTATACGAGTTGACAGTGGATAACAGGCAATCGAAACTATGCCATATAATCATATAGCTGCTCTATTACCAGCTTTACATTATAGGTCTTGCAAGCCATACAAGTGAATTGAACATGCAATGCTTGGTTTTGAAGTTATGATCCTTTAAATCTTGCAATGTTAAAGTGACTACAATGATAGGTTGTTAATCAATAGCGTTGTAATGTTAGCTGTGAAATAAGTAGTAGTTGAAGTACTTTCTTTGATTGTTACCAAATATGTACAGTATTAAACAACATCTAATATGGAATCATCAAATATAGCATTAAAACAAGAAACCACTTGTAGCCACCCTGATATAGAGTTATAAAACATATCACTTAAACTTGAATTTTTTTGTGTGCTTGCCTGCCTGCCAGTCTGACCGCAGTCGCAAGGCTGGAGGTCAAACGAAACAGCACACAGCCATCATTTTTCTCCACAATAACAAATTCACCAGCGGCATGTGCATTTTGGAGTTCCAATGAGTGTGTGCCCTCTGCGCCTTGTCTTTCCTTTTATCTTCAGTTAGGTTGGTCATCTTCTTAACAAAATGAAACTATATTGAGGTGTTAATTTTCCCTATCAACACTTTCCTTCAGTAGCATATTAGATACCACAATCTTATTTAAAGTACTTACACTTTATGATAGATTCAAGATCATGCCCATTAACGATCTTGGTTAATTAATAACAATTGAGCACGGAGACCACACCTCTTAGCAATCTGTTCACTCTATCATAATGACCACACCCTTATTATTGGTCTAGCTGTATTCACAATGCTAGCACAGTGAAAATAATAGTGACACTCCCCCTGGTAGTGAAAGGCTGACTTGAGATACTCTAATACAGCAGTTACCCTAATGGAACAGTCACACATGTATAACTATAACAAAAAACTAGTAAGTCTATATTTTAAGGAAAATCTCTACCTTGACATTGAACAAAATAATTATTATAACATTCCAATTCAGGGCTTTTCCCAAGCTGTAATACCAACATTCTCATATCTTGTTTCACTGCTTTTTATCGCTTGGATTCCTACTTCTTTTAAATTAACAATTTTTAATATACTAGTTTAATTTCGTCTTATCTATAGTGAAGCATTTTTTTAATAACAAACCAAAAAGTATTGGTCAGAAAGCAGCATCACATACCTTCAGGGCATCTCAGTAGTGTTAGTTACAATCCTAAAAGTGCCTTCTGTACTCCAAAACACTTCTGATAGGTTGCTACAAAAATGTAATCAAGACACACGGTAGTGTGTCGTGCGGCCCAAGAAGCCGGCGTGCCACCCGTGAGTATATTAACAGGAAGAAAGAAAACGCAATTTTCACACCTATGTAGCTCTGTGATCCCTTATCCGATTGGAACCAAATTTGCTAGAGAGGTGCCGGCCAGTAAGGGGAGTCTACACACCAACTTTGAAGAAAATCGCTCCAGCCATTTCCGAGATACGAGCGAACAAAATTTCGTTTTAATTTCTTCGTTTTTTTCTTCTTCTACTTCTTCATTTCTCACATTCGCAAAATCCGCCATAAAACACGAATGCGTGCTCGGATCGGGCTGAAATTTGGCACACGTAAAGGGCTCATTAAGGCGGATCTGTGTACCAACTTTGGTAGGAATCCGATGAGCATTCACGGAGTTATGACCGATTATTTGCGTAAAATAAGGCCGAAGGTCTGTCACGCCTACAGGGTAAACGCCTTTGAGGAATCAGTTGAAAATTGATATGTAGATGGAGCAACCATCGTAGGAGTGCCTTTTTGTGGTTTGAAAGGAATCGGGATAAAGACCACGGAGATATGACACAAAACCCGACCTGTGTCAAAATTACGCAATCGATTTTTATGAATAAAAAAACTATTAGTTTTTGTATCTACCAGGCAAACCGCTTAGAGCAATGAGCTGAAAATCAGTATGTAGCTGGAATAATCATCATAGAAAGTCCTTGCAGTAGTACAGAAGAATCGGATTACAAACCACTGAGTTATGATTCGAAAGGCAACTACGTGTAGCAAATGCGAGATCGAGATACTCTAATAGAACAGTCACCCTAATAAAGCATTCAGCTGCATTTATAATTTACTCAATTATAATTTATTACATTGCAAATTATTCTGTAGGGAATTCAGTTACAAACAAGTCACCCTGTAGTCAGATCAGCCAGAAGAAGGTACCTAATAGAGAGTTCAGCTACAAAGAAACCATCATGTAGAGAGTTCAGCTCAAACAAATTGCCCTGTAGAGAGATCAGCTAGAAGAAGTTACCTTGTAGAGAGTTCAGTTACAAAGAAACAATCATGCAAAGTGTTCAGCTACAAACAAATCACCCAGTAGAAAGTTCCACTATGAACAGATCACACTGTAGAGAGTTCAGTTAGAAGCAAGTCATGTTGTAGAGAGATCAGCTAGAAGAAGTAACCTTGTAGAGAGTTCAGCTACAAAGAAACCACCATGTAAGAGAGTTCAGCTGCAAACAAATCACCTGTAGAGAGTTCAGCAGGAACAAGTCACCCTGTACAGAGATCAGCTAGAAAAAAGTCACCCTGTAGAGAATTCAGCTACAAACAAATCACCCAGTAGAAAGATCAGGTAGAAGAAGTTACCTTGTAGAGAGTTCAGCTGCAAACAAATCCACTGTAGAGAGTTCAGCTAGAAACAAGTCACCCTGTAGAGAGATCAGCTAGAAACAAGTCACCCTGTAGAGAGTTCAGCTAGAAGAAGTCGCATTGTAGAGAGTTCAGCTACAAAGAAACTACCATGTAGAGAGTTCAGCTGCAAACAAATCACCCTGTAGAGAACTCAGCTACAAACAAATAGCCCTGTAGAAAGATCAGCTAGAAGAAGTTACCTTGTAGGGAGTTCAGCTACGAACAGATCACCCTGTAGAGAGTTCAGCTACAAACAAATCACACTGTAGAGAGTTCAGTTACAAAGAAACCACAATGTAGAGAGTTCAGCTGCAAAAATATCAATCACTCTGTAGAGAGTTCAGCTGCAAATAAATCACCCTGTAGAGAATTCAGCTACAAACAAATCACCCTGTAGAAAGGTCAGCTAGAAGAAGTTACCTTGTAGAGAGTTCAGCTACAAAGAAACTACCATGTAGAGAGTTCAGCTGCAAACAAATCATCCTGTAGAGAGTTCAGCTATGAAAAGATCACCCTTTAGAGAGTTCAGCTAGAATAAGTCACCTTTTAGAGAGTTCAGCTACAAAGCTACCACCATGTAGAGAGTTCAGCTGCAAAAAAATCAATCACTCTGTAGAGAGTTCAGCTAGAAGAAGTCACCTTGTAGAGAGTTCAGCTGCAAATAAATCATCCTGTAGAGAATTCAGCTACAAACAAATCACCCTGTAGAAAGATCAGCTAGAAGAAGTTACCTTGCAGAGAGTTCAGCTACAAAGAAACCAGAGTTCAGCTGCAAAGAAATCACCTGTAGAGAGTTCAGCTAGAAGAAGTCACATTGTAGAGAGTTCAGTTACAATGAAACTCCCATGTAGAGAGTTCAGCTGCAAACAAATCACCCTGTAGAGAACTCAGCTACAAACAAATATGCCCTGTAAAAAGATCAGCTAGAAAACAAGTCACCTTGTAGAGAGTTCAGCTAGAAGAAGTCACATTGTAGAGAATTCAGCTACAAAGAAACTACCATGTATAGAGAGTTCAGCTGCAAACAAATCACCCCGTAGAAAGTTCAGCTATGAACAGATCACCCTGCAGAGAGATCAGCTAGAAACAAGTCACCCTGTAGAAAGATCAGCTATAAGAAGTTACCTTGTAGAGAGTTCAGCTACAAAGAAACCAGAGTTCAGCTGCAAAGAAATCACCTGCAGAGAGTTCAGCTAGAAGAAGTCACATTGTAGAGAGTTCAGTTACAATGAAACTCCCATGTAGAGAGTTCAGCTGCAAACAAATCACCCTGTAGAGAACTCAGCTACAAACAAATATGCCCTGGAAGAAGTTACCTTGTAGAGAGTTCAGCTACAACAAAACCATCATGTAGAGAGTTCAGCTACAAAGAAATCACCTGTAGAGAGTTCAGCTAGAAACAAGTCACCCTGTAGAGAGATCAGCTAGAAAACAAGTCACCTTGTAGAGAGTTCAGCTAGAAGAAGTCACATTGTAGAGAATTCAGCTACAAAGAAACTACCATGTATAGAGAGTTCAGCTGCAAACAAATCACCCCGTAGAAAGTTCAGCTATGAACAGATCACCCTGCAGAGAGATCAGCTAGAAACAAGTCACCCTATAGAGAGTTCAGCTAGAAGAAATTACCTTGTAGAGAGTTCAGCTACAAAGAAACCACCATGTAGAGAGTTCAGCTGCAAACAAATCACCCAGTAGAAAGTTCAGCTATGAACAGATCACCCTGTTGAGAGTTCAGTTAGAAACAAGTCATCCTGTAGAGAGATCACCTATCAGTATCACCTTGTAGAGAGTTCAGCTACAAACAAATCACCTGTAGAAAGTTCAGCTACAAACAAATCACCCTGTAGAGAGATCAGCTAGAAGAAGTCCCCTTGTAGAGAGTTCAGCTATAAAGAAACCACCATGTAGCGAATTCAGCTGCAAACGAACACCCTGTAGAGAACTCAGCTACAAACAAATCGCCCTGTAGAAAGATCAGCTAGAAGAAGTTACCTTGTAGAGAGTTCAGCTACAAACAAATCACCCTGTAGAGAGTTCAGCTACAAAGAAATCATCAAGTAGAGAGTTCAGCTGCAAACAAATCATCCTGTAGAGAGTTCAGCTATGAAAAGATCACCCTGTAGAGAGTTCAGTTAGAAGAAGTCACTTATTAGAGAGTTTAGCTACAAAGCAACCACCATGTAGAGAGTTCAGCTGCAAACACATCACCCTGTAGAGAATTCTGCTACAAACAAATCGCCCTGTAGAGAGACCAGCTAGAAACAAGTCACCCTGTAGACAGATCAGCCAGAAGAAGTTACCTTGTAGAGAGTTCATCAGCTGCAAACAAATCACCCTGTAGAGAATTCAACTACAAACAGATAACCCTGCAGAGGGTTCAGCTAGAGTCAAGTCACCCTGTAGAGAGAATCCTGTAAAGAGTTCATCTACATACAAGCAGATCACCCTGTAGAGAGTTCAGCTACATTTCAAGTCACCCAGTAGAGAAATCAGCTGCAAATTATCCTGTGGGGATTAATTGACATGTAATAAATATATTCTCTCTTTTTATATTATGAACTCTTGATATATGCATTATATATATAATTTGTACATTTACTGATAAAATCAGAATGAGTTAAAGTATTTATAAAATCTGATTCATCTTTTTCTTTTTCCTGTGGTAAAGAAAAATATATAGGTTAAAAAGCCCCAAAGCTGGCCATAGGCCGGCTTTGGGGTATACAAATACAAAAAGAAGTGAAATCTAATCAAAAACAGCCAAGCTGTAAAAAAAGGAGTGCGGCCCTTGAAAAGGCTATGGTGAAAAAAGATGTGAAATCCAAGGTGGCGGCCAAGAAATGGCTGTGATGGTAGGTTAATGGTAAAAATTTTAATAACAACAATTCAGGTGAATTTTGTGCCAATTGACCAAGCGGCACCAAATTCACCTGAATTGTCGTTATTAAAATTTTTACCATTAACCTACCATCACAGCCATTTCTTGGCCGCCACCTTGGATTTCACATCTTTTTTCACCATAGCCTTTTCAAGGGCCGCACTCCTTTTTTTACAGCTTGGCTGTGTTTGATTAGATATAATTATTTAGAGGAATTTTCTACTGACTGATGGCTTACTTACTGGATGCCTTTAGACAATCATAACTCAATAATGGCTGGAGCTATAGACTTGATTTCTTTGCAGTTTGACATCACTTCAGCCTGACAGGTACCTTTTGGTATACTGCTGTATGTACAATGTGCTAATGTACTCATAATGGGCTTAAATTTGTCCCGGGCCCCTTTTGTCCTGCGTTTCTGCTGACAGCATAAAGTTTTGATTCATGGTAGGAATGATCTGGCTTCCCTACATTTCTAGAAGGAATTGTCTATATTTGACTGGATTGATTGCAGAGGTGTTTCTCGTACTGTTCTTTGTTTGTAATGCGAGCTGAACATAGTGAAAACAAAGCTGGCCATTCAGCACTTCTCAGTAATTGATTTTTGGAGTAAGGATGCCACGATAGTCGTGAAATACAACATGTCATTACATAAAGCTTCATTTATGATATGACATAGGCTTCTTAATGTTGTGACATAAATATCTTCTAATAATGAACACTTTTCCATTCATTTTAATTAAATTTGATGCAATAAATACAAGAAAAATTGACTAATAAGTATGAGCAATGTTGGTTGTTGATGTCATAGTTGATATTGCTGATGTTTAAGTTGATATTTTTTGCATGTTTAAATCAAAATAGCTATACAGTTTCATAAGTAACAGCTTCAGTTGTGAAACTTTAATTATGTCATGACATACAAGATATCGTGAAATAAACCTCTATAAATGACATGTGACATAAAAATTTCTATGTCATGGCATCCCTATTTTGGTGTGCACATTCAGATGAAAACTAGAGGTCTGGTGCCATTCTTTCTTTTGATGCAGTATGCGCGTGTTCTCCAGTCATAATTGTGTATGTTAAAAATGTAAAGAAAAAATTGGGGAATTTTATTAACTTCAATTAGATTAAAAAAGCAGTGAACAAGGGAAGTTGCCTACACCTGAAGATATACCATATAACAACAAATATTAACAAATTATTTGGCAATTTGCTATAAAATTGCAGTTGGCGAAAATTTAATTTGGCGAAATGTTCTCACTGAAATATTGGCAGTGCATGCGAGTGGTGTAAGGACGAAATCTGCATGCTGTAATGTACAATCCTTTTTGTGCTGAAATGTTATGGATTCAGTCACTGCATGCATTAGTCTGGCCTAGTCGCTATTGTGATTCCGGTTCTAATCCGCTTTAAAGAACATCCAGTAAGGCTCTACGTACGTATGTTTACAGACAGCAAATGATCCTGATAAGTGGACAAGGCCTACTGCCCACGAAACAAATTGGGCTGCAGCAGGACCCGGACCAGTTTATCGATGGCTGTGCATGAATTCATGTATGCAAGTTTACGTGGAGCCACGCCCACTAATCGAGTGTACAAGTTCTAGTCTAGTCCATAAGCCATGCCCATTCGATTGCGTGGAAAAATTTACATGTTTTAGTATAGAAGTCACATTTGGTATCCAACTGCTATCAAGAGGTTGACCTGAGGTATGAAAATAATCTTGACGAAATTTTTATTTGGCAGTTTATAGCAATGAATTGCCAATTCACCAAATTTAGTTCACCGCCAAATTTAATTGATATACTGTATACTAGTGGACTTTAAATCCCTAATTGAACTTATTTTTCCTTGCACTGGTTGTGAAATAAGGTGATCCAAAGTAGCATATACAGTTTCCCTCTTAGATGTTTTGATTGAAATCTGGTGAGAGAGGAAGACTTTACTGCACGTATGTTTCATATGCTAAGTGTTAGTTTTGCTTTGCATATTGCGTATCTGTTTTGGTTAACTTAGTGAGAATTTTATTTAGTGAGAATTTTATTACTCTTACAGATTGGCTGGCGGAAGTTTACATCAGCTACAAAATTACATGAGCCACTGGCTAGGAAAGTGTTGAATTTCGCTTATCCATTAATTGCAGTTTTAATACTTGTAATCACTTTCACAGAACAAGTCATGTGGTGCTTTGACCGAGCATTGGTAAGATATATTAATGTTGAATTAAGGACTTGTAATCTATAATTATGTACCGTAAACTATAGTAATCATCTTTAAATTTGGTCCTCAACATGTTATGTTGGAAGAATGTGTATCATTTCATACATTGAGCAACAGTGTAATGTGTTTGCAGTTATTGTAAATTTATATAACAAGCAGTTATGTTTGCAGGCTGCACACCAATAGTTAGTAGTAGTGTCTTAAAGAAGATACACATTAAGTTTTGTGTTTTGGAATTCAAGTGGGCCAATGAGACTGTAAAATTAATGCAATTTTAAGTGTGGATATTATAGGTCAGATTATATTATCTAATCCAAAACAGCCAAGCTGCAAAATAAGAGTGCAGCCCCCAAAAATGCTATGGTAAAAAAAAGTTGTGAAATCCAAGGTGGCGGCCAAGAAATGGCTGTAATGGTAGGTTAATGCTAAAGATTTTAATAATAACAATTCAGTTGAATGTTGTGCTGCTTGGGATCACTTCTTTTTGTAATTGTATACCATGGCCAGCTTTGGTGATTTTTTCACTTATCTTTTTTTCTTTACCACAGGAAGAAGAAAAAGCTTTAATCATGATCATAATCCAGATTTTTGATTTTTTAATACTTTAACTATTTTTGATTTTATCAGTAATTATACAAATTATATATACAGTAGATATTTATTACAGGCCACTTATTTCCTACAGGATAACTTGTTTGCAGCTGATCTCTCTGCTGGGTGACTTGAAATGTACCTGAACTCTCTACAGGGTGATTTGCATGTAGCTGAACTCTCTACAGGATTCTCTCTACAGGGTGACTTGTTTCTAGCTGAACTCTCTATAGGGTTATCTGTTTGTAGTTGAACTCTCTACAGGGTGATTTGTTTGTAGCTGAACTCTCTACAAGATGATTTGTTTCTAGCTGATCTCTCTATGGGGTAACTTGTTTGTAGCTGAACTCTCTATAGGATGGTTTATTTGTAGCTGATCTCTCTACACGGTGACCTGTTTCTAGCTGAACTCTCTACAGGTGATTTGTTTGCAGCTGAACTCTCTCATGGTGGCTTCTTTGTAGTTAAACTACCCACAAGGTGACTTCTTCTAGCTGATCTCTCTACAGTGTGAATTGTTTGTAGCTGATCTCTTTACAGGGTGGTCTCTTTGTAGCTGAATTCTCTACAGTGTGATTTGTTTGCATCTGAACTATCTGCAGGGTGATTTGAACTCTCTATAAGGTGATCCTTCTAGCTGATCTCTTTACAGGGAGATCTGTTTGTACAGTAGGTGAACTTTCTACAGGGTGGTTTGTTTTCATGAACTCTCTACATGATGGTTTCTTTGTAGCTGAACTCTCTACAAGGTATCTTCTTTTAGCTGATCTCTCTACAGGATGACTTGTTTCTAGCTGATCTCTGGATGACTTGTTTCTAGCTGAACTCTCTACAGGTGATTTGTTTGCAGCTGAACTCTCTCATGGTGGCTTCTTTGTAGTTAAACTCCCCACAAGGTGACTTCTTCTAGCTTATCTCTCTACAGTGTGAATTGTTTTATAGCTGAACTCTTTACAGGGTGGTCTCTTTGTAGCTGAATTCTCTACAGTGTAATTTGTTTTCAGCTAAACTATCTGCAGGGTGATTTGAACTCTCTACAAAGTGATCCTTCTAGCTGATCTCTTTACAGGGAGATCTGTTTGTACAGTAGGTGAACTTTCTACAGGATGGTTTGTTTGCAGATGAACTCTCTACATGATGGTTTCTTTGTAGCTGAACTCTCTACAAGGTAACTTCTTCTAGCTGATTTCTCTACAGTATGACTTATTCCTAGCTGATCTCTGGATGACTTGTTTCTAGCTTATCTCTCTACAGGGTGACTTATTTGTTTCTAGTTGAACTGCCTATTGGGTTATCTGTTTGTAATTGAACTCTATACAAGGTGATTTGTTTGTAGCTAAGCCCTCTTCAAGATGATTTGTTTCTTGCTGATCTCTCTACAGGGTGACTTGTTTCTAGCTGATCTCTCTACATGGTGACTTGTTTCTAGCTGAACTCTCTACAGGTGATCTGTTTGTAGCTTAACTCTCTTCGTGGTGGTTTCTTTGTAACTGTACTCTCTACAAGGTTACTTCTTCTAGCTGATCTCTCTGCGGAGTGATTTGTTTGCAACTGAACTCTCTACAGGGTGCTTTTTTGTAGCTAAACTCCCTACATACAAAGTGACTTCTTGTAGCTGGTCTCTCTACAGGATGATTGTTTCTAGCTGATCTCTCTGCAGGGTGAGTTGTTTCTAGCTGATCTCTATAGGGTGAATTGTTTGTAGCTAAACTATCTGCAGGGTGATTTGTTTGTACCTGAATTCTCTACAAGGTGATGTCTTATAGCTGACCTCTCTACTGGATGACTTGTTTCTATAGCTGATCTCTCTGCAGGATGACTTGTCTCTAGCTGAACTCTCTACAGTGTGATCTGTTAAGTTTGTAGCTGAACTCTCTCTTGTTTCTAGCTGATCTCTCCATAAAGTTATAACTTTTTTGTATAGCTGAACTCTGTGGTTTTTTTGATTGGTTGCTGAACTCTCTATGCGGTTACTTGTTTGTACTACAGAGTGACTTGTTTGTAGCTGAACTCTCTACAGAGTGACTTACTTGTAGCTGTTCATTGTATAAAGTAATTTGTTTGTAGCTGATCTCTATAGGGTAGCTAATTTGTTTATATAGATGAACTCTATACTGGGTAGTTCTTTGTAGCTGAACTCTCTACACAGATACTTGTTTGTAGCTGAATTCTCTACAGAATGACTTGTTGTAGCTGAACTCTCTACAGAGTGACTTGTTTATAGCTGAACTCTCTTCAGTGTGACTTGTAATGTTCTGAATCTCTACAGCAATAGAACTCTCTACAGGGTGACTTGCTTGTAGCTGAATTGTATATAAGATACTGTTTATAGCTGAACTCCCTATAGAATAACTTGCAAGAAATACATTTCTATAATAGAGTAAGTTATAAACGTAGTATAATGTTCTATTAGGGTGACTGTTTTATTAGACTATCTTGATCTCGCATGTGCTACATATAGTTGACTTTCGAATCATAACTCAGTGATTTGTAATCCGATTCTTCTGTACTACTGCAAGGACTTTCTAAGATAATTATTCAGCTCATTGCTCTAAGCGGTTTGCCTGGTAGGCGTGAAAACTAATATTTCCTTTATTCATAAAAATCGATCACGTAATTTTGACACAGGTTGGGTTTTGTGTCATATATTGATGGCCTTTAGCTCGATTCTTTTCAAATCACAAAAAGGCACTCCTACGATGGTTACCCCATTTACATAGCAATTTTCAGCTCATTCCTTCAAAGACTTTACCCTGTGGGCGTGACAGACCTTCGACTTTTTTAACACAAATAATCGATCATAACTCTGCGAATATTCATCGGATTCCTACCAAAGTTGGTACTAAGATCCACATTAATGAGCCCGTTAAGTATGCCAAGTTTCAGCCTGATTGGAGTACACATTCGTGTTTTATGGCGGATTTGCAAAGTGTGCGAAAAGAAGAAGTAGAATAATAATAAAAAACAAAACTAAGAAAAATCCCAAACTTTTGCCGTTCATATCTCGGAAATGACTGGAGCGATTTTCTTCAGATTTCGAATCTGGACTCCCCTACCTAGCCAGCACTTCTGTAGCAAACTTGATTTCAATCGGATAAGGGATCACGGAGCTACAAAGGTGTGAAAATCGCCATTTGTTTCTTCCTGTTAATATACTCACAGTGTGGCGCGCCGGCTTCTTGGGCCGCACGACACACTACTGTGTGTCTTGATGTGGTTTTCACATCTTTTGGAATAATACTTTGATTCTGATATGCTACTGCTTCAAGGCACTTTACTGAATTCACAGTTTTTAGTTGTTGATGTTAGGTACAGATTATTTTTAAAGCAGCAGAAAGTTTGTAATACTAGTTGATCTGAATGGTTGATAATCTGAAAGGGTAAAACTATATGGAAAATGAGTTCACTATATATGAGGAATTAAATGTGTACTCTGTTCTAATTGGTTGGAAAACTCCAAATTTTCCTTCTACCTGTTAAATGATTCTTTGATAGTATGCTACTATATTATGTACACTGTGATACTGTATTTGTGTTCACTAATTGGGGCATGTGTTTTGACAAAAATAGTAAATAAGGTGCCATTCTTCCATTTGAAGTGGTATGCACAGGTTCACCTGTCATAATTATGTTGTAGTAAACAAATAGAGTACACGAGAATTTTTTAGCATCATAGTATTAAAAAGTAGTGGGTTCACCTGTCACACTGAATTATGTTGCAACAAAAGTGGTAAAGAAACAAATACTAAGCATTTTAAGTCAATTAGGGATCATAGGCATAAAAGTTATAAACAAAGACGGTTACCTACACCAATTCAGTGGGCCTAATTCAGCCATGTGTATAGACTGAAGTATAAAGTATAAATAGAAAAGTTTACAGATTTTAGCAACTAGCTATAATGATCTTTGTTAGAAATTTTTGGTTAGCTAGTTTTTGATTATGTAATTTAACTGGTAGACATCACCTCTAGCTCTTTCACTCATTATATCTTTTTGCCTCATGCACTAGTGCTTCCTATGTAGCCAACTATATATTTTCTATGTGAGATTATGGGAGTGTCACAACCATTAATCACTTCTCAACTATTAAACTCAAGCCAACAACGAACTGTTTCTTGTTGAATCTTTAAGCAATTCTTCCTGTTTACTCCTCTCTTTTTCTCATTCTTTGTTACAAGGTATGGAAATGGCTTATCACAGTTAAAAGTACTGTCATGTACGTATAGAACAATATTTTAAAGCAGTTTTTCTCCTTTTTGACATTAAACCTTCTTGACAGCTTATGTACATACTAGAGTTCATTGTAGCATAAGTAATGGTAAAGTTTGTTTAACTTTGATGCAACCACAACAAAGAGATTATATGTCCTTGCAATCCCTTTTATCATCTACAGTATACTGTAAATTTTGTAGGCATCAGTCATTTGTGACCGTCTCAACAAAAATCTGACTTGTTCGCACAATTAAAAAAACTTTTATTCACTCAGCATTATTAGCAGTGTCCAAGGAATAGATCACCAAAGTTTCAGCCTTCTGTGGTGTGTAGTTTTGAAATTATAGCACTAGCCACTAGGAAGAATAAGATAATCGATTTGTACAGTGACTATACTGAAAATAAACTACAGGCGCTTACATTCGCAGTCATAACTTCCATTTTAATTAGTCTACAACGTTGCAATTTGGATTAAAATGTTCACCATGGATCAGCACATCAGCCAAGGTATAGTGTTAGCCCTGTAGACACTTGCGCATATGGATATGAAAGCAGTTTGTTAGAAGAAACGATGACGATCTTGTTTACGTTTACCGCATCGTAAACAAACGCACGTGACACGCATACTGTTGATGCTACAGAAACGCAACAAAGATTTTCAAACTGTCCATGAGCAGGCTAATACGATGGGATATAGTTTTAATCGATTTGAGTCTTTCTTCTTTGAATACTGGCCCGATAAAAGCTTGCGTATTTTTCTTTGTAGCATGCGTAATTTTACGAAATTTCGTTTTTCTCAATACGCATGCTTGTGTGATCAAGTCAGGTTTTTACTGAGACGGTCACATTTTACATCTAATCTATTTTGTAAGCTATTGATTTTGCAGAATATTATCATATGGTACAATAGTACTGTATAGTAGGGACCACAAAGGTGTGTGCATGTCCCATGAATAGAAATCAACCAAAAACCAGTTTTATTTTTCCAAGATGACGATGAGGCAGTATTGGTTAGGTAAAACTAAGCCCAAACAAGCTTTCTGATCAACTCGAAATGCTTTCAACAAGTTGCTACGGAATTACCAAAAAATTCTTTAATGGAATTTTCTACTGACTGACTGAGTAACTGACTGACTGAGTAACTGACTGACTGATGCCTTCAGACAAGCGTAACTCGATAACGGCTGCTACGGGATTGATTTTTCACTGTTCTACGTTGCTTCGGCACGAGAGGTGCCTTTTGGCATATGATATTTTTTAGAAAATTTATTACAAGTTTAACAGCAGGTTAAAAGAGGGTTAACTAGCAGGACGAACTTGCCTGGATTGTCACTATACCCAGACCAGTCATACAGGTTTTGACTCAACCCCCCTAGTGCATTCCAATAATATAGGCGCGCACTCCGAAGTAGCTTATAAGGAGGGCCAGTCTGACATTCCAGCACATTTGAAATAAACAGTTAGCAAGTTGTTGCTATCTTTTCTGGATTCGAGTCTTTCAGTTTAGCATCGTAATTTTGTCCTCGTCAGAAGAGTCAGCACCTCCAGTAGCAGCTTAGTAGGCGCTCCTGCACTGCGCCTCCACCCTTACCCGTGGTAGCAACCCCACAGTCTAACCTCTACCACCAGAAGTCGAAAGTAAATAAGCATATGGGGAGGCAGCACTAGTAGTGGAGCCACGTAGCTACCAGAAATCCCGAGATTGTTATCAGAGCTACTTTTTTTAGTCTGCAGATTCATCTCACCTTCAGTCCGCTGGATCAACAGTACTACAGCATATCGCTCAGCCTCGCCCGCTGCAACGCTATCGTCAGGAACTTCCAGCTGGCTGGCAGGACGTATTCTCACCACTACTCATAGCCCTTTATGCCAATCAACTGCATCGGCGTGAATGGCACCATGCGGCTAATTTGATACACTGTCCCATGCAGCGGTTGGCTGCCAATGCTTTTGTCTATGGTTCCTACAGCGGTTGGCTGCCAATGCTTTTGTCTACAGTTCCTAGCAGCGGTTGGCTGCCAATGCTATTTTTGTGCAGCAGTTTGGCTGTCAATGCAACCATTGTCAGGAAGTCTGTCTTAATATTGGAGAAGCAGCTGGCTTCCCTTTAGCAAATTATCCCTGCTATCACTTTCCAATTGCTCAATGACCACCCCCAGTGATGATGATACATCCATACCAGCAACTAGAGGTCCTTCTGTCAAAGGAATGCTCCTGGTCTCTCACAAAAAATCCCAGGGAACAGTCACAAATAGGACTACATCTGAGTCAACTCCACTCTTGCACCAGTGGGACAGCTAGACCATCAGAATACCAGCTATCTTCCTGTAAGGGGAAACAATCAAGACTCAGAGGCTTAGCAAACAGATGTCCAACATTTTCACATGGATGAAGGTTTTCCTCACATCAAAGCTCTGACTTTCTGTGTGACTGCTACTTTACACAATAGTCTCTTTCAGTCTGACCAAAACAGGGCAATCCTTCACGAAGCATCAAACCAGGGAAGCGCTTTCACATCATGACTGGATTGACCATACTCATTTTCTCACAGCTATCAGTTGTACAGGGGAGTTGCCACCATTTCTCTTCACATCAAAGAGGAACAAATAGGACTTGAAGGCTAGCCTAGTTTGCTGTAATTTTGTTTTCCTTTGACAACTTATAGTTGCCCTGGCTGATTTGTTGGTGTTATTTATTTCAGCATGGGTTGGAAATGGAAAACAGCTGGACTGCTCACACTGCCACTCCGTTTTTGGTTGTGACTACACATGGCAACAAAGAAAATAGATTACTGGAACATTGAATCTTATCACAAAACACGCTGCTCTATCTGCACATGTGCAATAGAAATCCCAACAGGTTCATAATGGGGTCTTCCCCCAGGGTTCATGACTAAGGTAATTAGGCTAATAATTTTCTTTTTATATATAAAACTAGCATTGTTACCTGCCCTACGTGCAGGTATGGGTTATGTATGATTTAACTGTAATATTTAAAACCAGCTCAGTTATTTCTATCCCATTGTGCAGACAAAACAAAGAAAAATGGCTGTTTAATGGCTGGGAATGATAGGGCTTGAGCAGCAATATAAATGCAATTTACAGCATATTTCTGAGGTGTGAATACACACAATGTATTTGCTGACAGCTCAGAAATGTGCAATTATGGGCATTTTGTAGGGTACAAACAACTAAGGTCACATGGCACATAGTTTTTGTGTTAGAAGACCCACCAAGAGTAGTGTTATTGATACCTTGGCCTTGGCTGTACCGTAGCTTATTACAGACAGGGTTATAATGCGAGAAAAATTTTGAGGTGGGTATCATATTCACGTGACATTCAAATGATCTAATCACGTGCTAGTAATTGTCCTCCAGCAGCAAGTATGACCTCAAATGCGCTTGCATGGGTTCAAACACAGTGTAACCTCAGTCAAAGTTGTCTTCAATCTCCCATCAAAGGTGGTAAATAGCTGATTATCATCACATCCTTTAATAATACTACCAACTCCATTATCCATGTCAAGCAGCAATAAATCATACTATTACCCTTATCACCCACATGCAACATTAACACTGGATTGTGCACCACGAAGTGTGGGCTACTGTCATTGAACTTTAACAACACTTACAACTACATACACCAACTACTACCTAGGTAACTACAAACTGGAGTGGGGGCTTAGCAGCAACTAATAATAAAGAAAAATAATAAATTTGGAACTGTCCAGCCCTAGACAGCCCCAGGAAAAAACCTGGTAGGCCTATTATTGTTTTTTTTTGCCTACCAGGAAAAACCCAAAAATACTCCACTCGTGTGTGTATGCACAAAACTAAGTTGTCCAAAAAACTCCAGTTGGCACAACATTAACTACTGATGAATCCACCTACAGAGATAGTTAGGAAATCACGCTAATTAAAACATTACACTGGGAGGGTGGGCGGATACTCCACTTGTCTGAACACCTGTAGAATATAATAAACCCACTGCCATGCGAGTCACAACTGACAGAAAACACAATTACATCACAGCCGATACATTCCTTACCATGATACATTCCTTACCACATCCACATGAGCTGACCCACAATACTACCAGCACCAGCACCAGCAGATGGGTGTAACTACTTAAACAAAAACTTCAGTATAAACTACATTACGTGTTTTGCGATCCTCCCTAACTAATAGTGTCAAACAATCTGGGGAGCCTACTCTAGACAGTGCTACATAAAGCATTCCATGTGTGAAGCTCTCGTCAGTCATATCTACTCCTACAGCTTTAAAAGTTTGGCCCTGGCTTTTGTTGACCGTCATTGCAAAGCAAAGAGAAATAGGAAACTGCACACGTCTAAATTCAAAAGGCAATGTAGAGTTGCTAGGAATAAGTGGAATGCGAGGGATGATGATTTCATGGCCTGCATGCTTACCGTGGGAAATTTTGGCTTCTATACTGTTGGCAGAAAGTTTAGTGATCACGCACCTAGTACCATTGGTGACTTGTGGGGGGTCCAAGGAACGTAAAATTATAATTGGTGCACCAACTTTCAATGAAAGTAAGTGTGGAGGTAATCCTGAGACTTCTAAAGAATTTAAAAACTCTGTTGGAAACTCAACTGCCTGGGATTCATCTGGCACAGAGTCCAAGGACTTGTACTGGATGCACTCACCAGGCAATTTCTCCACCAGAGTTGTGTTGATGGTGCGGGTAGTTTTATTAAGAGGAGCCAAAATGCAACGCTCCGATAACCAAGCGATGTTTGTGAAGTTGGAGAGCAAGCCAGGATAAACTCTGGACACCAACTCATCAATGTCGTGTACAAAGGTACCCATGGTCTCAGGTAGCTGGACAACATCAAGAGTGTCATCCTCAGTAGGGAACTTGCCATCTCCAATGGCTAACAACTGGTCAGCAAATTGTCCAGCTGCTTGGTCCCCACAAAGGTACACTCTCATGTTAGTGTGTAGATGTTTAACAACCACACTGTCCCACAGTTGTGACTTCTTCAGACAGGCATCCACTATGTTACCTCTGGTGCCACGTTGAATAACTGGGAGGATTTGTCTGAAGTCACCACACAACAACATACAGATTCCTCCCATTGGTTGGCTGTTACCTGTCAGATCCCTAAGAGTGCGGTCCATAGCCTCAAATGCACGTCTGTTAGTCATTGGAGCCTCATCTACAACAATGGCTTTGGCTTCCTGGATGACTTTGCAGAGTGCAGTTCCTCTCTTAATGCTACACATCGGGATATCCATTGCATTCAAGTCAAGTGGAATTTTGAAGGTACTATGTAAGGTGCGACCTCCAGTTAACAGTGTGGCAGCTATTCCGCTAGATGCAGTGGCTAATGCTATTTTACCTTCAGATCTAAGTTTGGCAAGAATAAGGTTGATTAAGAAAGTCTTACCTGTTCCACCTGGAGCATCCAAGAAAAGCATACCTCCCTCATTCCTATCCACTATGGAACAAAAACACTCATACACTTCACGCTGGTCTGCTGTAAGCAAAGCTGTATTATGATCTACGTGTGCTTGCTGTTCCCCTTGGTCATAGTCTATTTCCCTGCGGTACACTCTTGCAAACCTATCATTGTCCACTCTTTGTGGCTGAGGTAGGCCATACTCAGACAGCTGCCTACTTCCCATGGAAATGACTTTCTCCTGCAAGTCATTGAGTGCCAAGTTGAAAATGTCATCATTAAACTCCAGGTGTTCATCTCTGTGTAGGGTACGTTGGTGATATAAGAAATCTTCTGCCATTGCTTCCTTGTGGTTGTCATATATCTCCAGTGGGTTGGATGGTTCACACCAGGCCAGTATCACTGCAAAGAGGGTGCGAAGACTTGCTGGTGAGTTGCTGACTGCCGCCTCCTCCATAGCCAAGTGATACTGATTGTCATCTTCAAGAAGATCCAACTTGAGGCATGCCTCACGGAAGGAACTACAGAGATCACCATCAACAGTCCTCAGATCAGCAAATGACTGTGGACCCTTAACATTATGCAACAACAAACGTAGATAAAAGCATTCTCCTTGACGTGGGCTGATGGTGTAGACCCTACCTAAGGCTTGAGCTTGCTTAACACCAGGATATCCAGCCACATGTGTTCCCTGTTTTCTCCTGTGCCAAGACTTGTTCCATGTGTAGTACTCTGGAACATCAACATACAACAATGTCTTGGCAAAGTTGTCAACTTGACATAATGTGAAAAATTCAGTCAAAGTGGTCTTTGGAGGGTCTCCCGAAGCTTGGCCCCTCGCGGTGTCTTCAGTGAAGTAAACTCGCTGGCCATTTTCTAAATGAACAGCAAGTTGCTGTACAGTAGGGAACCTCTCATGGATGGGGAACTCCAGTATCCTCCAGGCAGCTTCGTGGCTGCTGATGTAGCGAGCATTCTGATACTTGGAGATCTCATCCACCTGATTTGAGCGCAGAGCAAATGTTGCCTGGTCACAACCTTTGTGTACATACTTGAGTACGTACTTGATGGAATTGATGGACATGCACAATTCAACATTGCAGTGGCAGTTTAAAGCTCGCAACAAAAACTTGTTGTACGGCACTACCCACCTGTTGTCAATGTCCTGAGTACAGCGACTGCCTCGTACATTCATGGTGATGGTACTTACCTGTCCACCATCTTCAGGATTTCTCCTCCTGTACATTGGGTAGCTATCAGTACCTTGTTGGGTCTCAGATATGAATGGTTTTGGGTATTTCTTACTACAGTGGCCATGTTCCATGCAAGGAGACGTAGGATTGATGCTACCACAGGGTCCATGCACCATGTTGGACATTACAATCTGGTGCAAGTCAGGGTCAATAGCCAGGTCAGGGATTTCAGCACATACGATGTCATCAATCTTATCAGGTGTTATCTTGTGTTCTGGAATTAACCACACCAAGAAATGAGCATGTGGTAGACCACGCTTTTGCCATTCTACTGAGTACAGCCAAGCCCGTGGTTTTCCAAAAATCATATCGGTTTTTAACATTTCTAACATTTTCTTAATCTTTAGTCTAAACACTCGAGCCACTAAGTCTGGACGATCCTTGGGCTCCTGACCTGGAAGCAAACTATTTTTAATTTCAGGCCAATTGGGATTACATGTCATGGTTATAAACAAATCAGGGTGACCATATTTCCTAACGTAAGTCATGGCATCTTGTTGGCGCTCATGCATGTAGCGTGGCCCACTTGTGAATGTCGATGGAAGGATAATCCTACGACCTACATTGCTAGGGTCCCCATCCCCATCTATTATTGCATCTCGTAGATCCTGATAACAGTCAGCACGGAGTGCCTTCTGCTCACGTCTCAGAAATTGTAACCGTTCAGTTTCAATTTTACAGTAGGCATCTACCAAGAACTGTTGGAATAGTCGCTTAGCCCTAAGCAGCACAGATACATTTTGCCTTACCATGATGTGGTAGCGGTAATACACTAAAGCCGTTAATTTTTTGTTATTAGCTAGTTTTAGGTTAATGTGCCATCCATCAGTACCGTGAGAGAAAATCAGTGGGTACTGCAGTGGATCATAGCCCCTGTGCAGTTCTGAAATACTATGCAAGCCACCATCCCTGTAGTGCAACACTATGTCTCTATTGTTTGCATTTTCATTAGGCATCAACACACCTACCTCATCACACATGGGACTATTGTACCTCCTGGAGTGCTCACCTGTAGGTCTCTTTGTTTCATTGATAACAATTTTAATATTTATTGGCTCATCCTGCTGGTCAAATATTTCTTTAGCCACTTTAAAAAGCTGTACATAGTGGTTGTCATGATACAATAGGTGATTAATACCACTAACAATGTCTGGCCTTAACCCATCAACTATTTGACACCTAGTGGCCACTTGAGATTCCTGATTGTCAATGAAATAAATTTGACAAAATTTTGGGGACTCACCTGTTGAGGGAACCATGCTACCAATACGATGGTATACCTGACCCTGTATTTTAAAGGAGGGGTTGAAGCCAGGGAAAGCTATCTCATTACAACCAAAGCTGGTCATTTGGAATGCACAATTATATTTACGTATGTTGTTTAGAAAATGTTTACCATCACTATCTGTACCCTCATACAGGTGCAGTAAGAACGGCTGTGGTTGAGGGAATGGCTCTAGTTGGACATTACCTTTTGAACAACAAAGGGACTCGGTTTCCCCAGGAAACTTTAATGCATCACAATGTGAACATTCTATGCTAAGTGTGCCTACATCAGTTGTGCTAAAGAAATTGTGTGGCTGGTAATTAAGGCCTCTAAAGCTAGGGTGTGTGCTTGCATGTACCTGATGTCTTTCTGTGTTCCCCATCTGCTGCTCTTGTGCACGGTATAGTGGATCAGCTCTTGCCAGCTGGTGCTGTGGTTGGTCGTGCTGTCGCTCCTCCCTCCTTGTAGTTGGCTCTAGGCGGGCATCTCTTCGAGCAGCTGCATCTCTTTGCTGTTCTTCGCTTCTCGTTACCGGGTCTAGACGGGCTTCACTTCGAGCAGCTGTGTCTCGTTGCTGTTCTTCACTTCTCGTTACCGGATCTAGACGGGCTTCTCTTCGAGCAGCTGTGTCTCGTAGTTGTTCTTCATTTCTTGTTACCGGGTCTAGACGGGCTTCTCTTCGAGCAGCTGTGTCTCGTAGTTGTTCTTCATTTCTTGTTACCGGGTCTAGACGGGCTTCTCTTCGAGCAGCTGTGTCTCGTAGTTGTTCTTCATTTCTTGTTACTGGGTCTAGATGGGCTTCTCTTCGGGCAGCTGTGTCTCGTAGTTGTGCTTGCCATCGTTTATTCCTGTCTTGTCGTTGAATTTGTTTGCGTCTCTTTGCCTGAGACGCGCGGAGTGAAGAAGTTGATCGCTTGAGCTTTGGCATTGTACTGTACAACACTATTTGAAACGTATGTAAAGCACGTATTGATTTGCTACAACAACACTCGAGTTGCCAGATGATGGGCGTTTAATTTCGCTGAAGTCCCGCCTCGATACGTGCTTTGCATGCCAAGATATGATGAGCTAAAAGCCGTGTTTTAAAAAGGTGTTCACAAAAAGGTACTAAGTAGAAAGAAAAAAATCTGTCAACACGTGGATTTGAACCCACGACCTCTTGCACGCTAGTCAGGCGTTCTACCACCTGAACAGTATGTGCTGTGGTTTTCAAAGGAATGTTGCTCAAGTTTTCTCTACACCTTGGCCTTCTACGCGCTGTAGAGACCGAACGGAAGCACGCGTGAACTCGTGATAACAATCTTAGAGTAGGCGGATGATGAGCGCTTCATTATCAGCACAGACTATGTCGGTTCGCGCCAAGTCTGGTGAGTAAGCAGCGTGACCGTCAGACAGACAGACAGACAGACATTTTCAGCTTTATATATATAGATATGGACCCCATGGGTAAGACTTTCATACCAAGGAGCCCACATCTCCACCATTTTAGGTGTGACCTAATTGTGGGTTTCCTTTCTGTAAACCTGGACCTGGGCTACAATATATCATAGATAATATATACCTCCAGACATGGGATAGGAAACCACTGTTTTTCACACCTACAGTTCACGCCTCGCAGATGGAAACCGAATGCCACAATCACTCCGTACGAAATGGATGCTTCACGTGCTCCTGCTACTGGACCAAGTTCTGAACCGATTAGTTTGCTGCAGAAAGTTGTTTCGAGCATTTTAAATGATGATGGATTTACAATGCTGACAGAAGAATGTAAGAGATGCTTAGTGATAGCGAAGTCTCTTGAAGAATTGTTTTATCAAACATCGCCCAGCTGTCGTAGTCACGCGAAATGGTTAGATGACCAGTTGAATAAACAATAAACTTATAAATAATGCTAAAAAGCGAGGGTCCAGGTTAATTAATGAAGAAAAGCTCTGGAGCACTTATCACAAGTTGCATACCTCAGTTTCATTTGAGCAAACATGGGAAAAGTTTTTGGACACACACAAGTTGGCAAAGGAACCCTTGTTGTATCAGCATATAACAGACAAGGTTTTTGAACTCTGTATCAAGAGCAACATGCCAACTGAAACTACTAGGGTAAGCAAAGAGTCTGATGGCCAGCAAAAGTTAAGCTTTGAAGAGGAGAATGCATTACGTTATGTGGGTGGCTATGTCATAAGAAACTTACTGCAGAAAACCAAGGACAATGGTGTCCAACACATTCTTAGTGACTTGAAGGATGATGGTGTCACCACTTCAGAGGGACCAGCACAGGAGTGGGTTAACTCTATTGACAGAGGAGGGCTCACAAGGATCACAATTCTAAAGCATTCAGAGTTTTTTGCGCCATTGAAATGTGTGTGAGGAGACACCTGTCAACTGATAACCCTGGGATATTGAGTAACATCCGAGAGGAATTAAGAAACAGTCTGTTGAAAGATGAAGACGTTCTTTTCTATTGGTGCCGTGCCGGGCAGATTGAGGGTGATGATGCAGCTGACAGAAGCTTAGCTTTGAATGTTGACTTATGGATAACCATCAGAGCAAACTCGTTCTCCAAGAATGTCATGGAAATGTACAAACAGAGTACACAAAAAGGAACTGGTAAATCTAAATCGTTACGCAGTACTCTGTCTTCATAGTTTGTTGACATTACATGTTTTTTGTTGAATTTACATTTTATTACATAATTTTAATATTTACATTTTATTGGTATAAACAAAAACAAAAGGGTACAATTAACATTTTTTTGGTCAGTATAAACAAAAGGGGCTGTACATTGTGCAATTAAGATTGGTGTATAGGTCACATAATATTACTTGGATGATCGCCTGCGTCTTTTCTTTAAGGGTGCGTTCAAATCAACTGACTCAAGATCGTAACTCTTCCGTTTGCACCCACGACAATTTCCAGTAATATCTTTCAGCCAGATGATATTTATCACACGGATTCCTTGAGTGTTCTTGAGGAACTGGGCAACCGTCGGATTCTCGTTATTCTTACCACACTGTCTCTGTATGCCAAACAAATTCTCGAGAGCATCTTGGCTCAGTTTTTCACTCAGAAAACTGTTCACCACCTCCATTTCAAATAAATACAGAATAAGTTCCAAGAATGAGGAAACTGCAAGTAAAGCATGCAGTAAACATGTTGGAATGCATATACAAAGGCATTATCTACCTGTTATCCTAATGCCTTGCTCCGTTATGCTGCTAAGCACCATTTGCTTTTTATCCTCTGGGTCACAATCCTTCCGGTCATTGACACTTCTCTTCCAGTGGTCCAGGTACATTAATAGTTCTCTTAAAAACTGTGTAGGAAAACATGAAAACACTCAAGTATTATTACTAGCAAATCTTACAGTCAATCTAAAGTCATTGGGACCACGATATGGCTGTAGAAATGGCTTCCTGCTTCTCTTGCCAGCTGAATATGAGGACACATTAAAACAATCGAAAAACTTGTCAAACTTTGCAATGAAATATGAAGTCTCACAGCCATCCCCTCCATTGAGTTGTATTGCTTTGGACACCTAACCACTCAGAACCTTCAAGAAACACATGTAAAAAACATGTACACTATATATATATATATATATATTACAAACCTGTACCGCCTAATCAACATGCATCTTTGAAAAACTGGTAAGCTTGATGTGCTCATAAGTCAATTTCGGCACTAGAGACAGACCTGGTGTTGTTGTCTGAGCACCAGCATTCCTGTAATATAATTTAACCACCAGTTGCCAATCAATCGAATACCCATTGCACTGCAGTAAAACATCATAAGAACAATGTATGCAGGCCCATTTTATTCTTACCCAAAGTTTTCCCCTTGCAAAGCAATTCCTTATGGTTTTAATAAGGTGAGATGGGTCGGATATGAAAAATATTGGTGGTTTTCCTGGACAAAACACATTCACTGTCTTGTACGTCAGTTCTTTCTTAGTACCATGTAGTGAAAACATGCGACGGTTGTCACTAGCTCCATCACAGGTGACTGACACTACAGTTAGGCCCAAGTGAGTTAAATGAAAAATGCATTGGTGAAGTAGTGGAAATAACTGTGCACCCTTGGTACTAGCAGCTGGGAACTGAGCATAAGCAAACTTCAGACTATTGAAAAGGCCCCTCACCATAATTACTAGCATACATTTTGCCAGTGGTCTTTGCATATTACTGCTGGGGTTCTTGAACTTCTGCTCTGCTGCCACCAACAAATTGTTCACCTCTCCCAGATCTGCATAGCCAGTTAAACAGCCTGTGCTCTTGTCATACACCAACCCTTCTTTAATATACATCTCGTCAATCACAATTCCCACATACTTTGAGAGGTGAGGTGGCTTTTGTTGCTTGATTTGGTCTAACAGCTGCAGATCAGTTGAATGACTAAAGCCTATACCAGCAGGAGCAAAATGTTTGTAATCCCTGAGAGTTCTTTCTGACGGTAATGATAAAACCCTGGAGTTTCTCAGTGTTTTATAGCAGCCACTGGAGCGGTGGTGCAAGTAAAGATACCATCGAATTATTGCTGGATGCATAGATCGCATGGATCGAGAGTCCTTCAGAGAAGCTGCTTGTAGCTGTTGTTACCAAAAAATTTCTTAAATTTGCATTCACTAGCATCATCACTTGATAGACTATGCTTCTTCATAATAGTCAGCAGGTCGTTATGCATAGTAGCATCCACTCTAACTCCTTCTTCTTGTATCATGTCACTGACCTTCTTTTGTAATGACTGTATTTCTCGTTCCTTCCTTCTCACTACATCATGCAAATTTTTCATTCTTTCATCTTTCTCAGAGCTTGTCAAACATTTGTAGTTGGTGTGACTTGAAGCTTCACATGACTCTGTCCTTAGCTGGGGCTGCTTAAGCAGTCGATTGAGGCTACTTCTGATTACGTTCCTGTATTGTTTGCATACTCCACACCTATTTCCTGAATTCCCCTCTGGAAGTTTCCACAAGCATTTCACATGACGTATTGTAGAGTGACGCTGATCATAATAGGCAACAACTGACGATCCTATTGTGCAAAAAAATTACATAAAAATCATTTATTGCCAACACTTACCTTGAAGATTTGTAAAAACACCTTGGTGCTTCAGGATTAATTGATGAAACTTAGCATCAGGGTTTCCCTTGCACAAGTTCTGAGGTTCATCCACAACATCTTCAGCTTGTTCATCTTCAGTGATATAACTATCCGTCTGGCATGATGCATCACACATTATGGGCTTCTTGGCAACAGTTTCCTCCTCAGGGCTATAAAGCAGATCACATTGAGTAGACTTGTCCTTGGTTGGTCCAATATCCATAATGTTGACTGGTATCTCCTTGCTGTTGACTGGTACCTCCTTGATGTTGACTGGTAGCTCATCATTGTGGGCTGGTACTTCATCGCTGCTGGCTGGTAGCTCATCATTGTGGGCTGGTACTTCATCGCTGCTGGCTGGTAGCTCATCGTTGTGGGCTAATACCTTGTTACTGCTGGCTGGTAGCTCATCACTGCTGGCTGGTACTTTATCTGGTATATCCTCATTGCCTAAAGCTTTCTTTGATGACTTTTTCGTGATGCTCCCTTAGGCACATACTTCAAAAACTTGCGTCCCATTTATTACAAATCTACGACATACACAAGCTTGTGAGTAAAATTTATACACAAAACTACACATGGGGATACTTACCCTAGTCAATAACACTGAATGAAAGCTTTTTGTCACCTCACATCCCTCACCAAATATGGGTACACAAACTTTTTAACTCAGAAAAAGACTCTTTTCCACCTGAATTAAATAAAACATACGTAATTAAAAAGTTTACATCGAAACCGTACACAGTTAGCCACCATAACGCTGCAAACCTACTTATAGTCCCCACACTATCACGTGGCAAAAGTTACAGGTTCTTAAGTGTACAAATTTTATACAAGATGGTTACAAAACCATCCCTATAATAAAATAACCTTAACAAAAGTGTTACCTGGCAGTTATTAGGCAAGTACAACCTCTGTAAACATCGATTCAGAGCGATAAAAGCAACAGAACTCCACCACGAGGAAATAAATAAATTTTGCGCAACCGCTTAACCATTTTATTTCAGGAAACTATTTCCGTGTTACGGTTATTGACACCTGTTGAAGGTGTCGATAGCCATGGCGAGGAGTGTATATCACAATCCATTGTGAAGTGCTGCCGTTTCCAATCCTGTGTCCGGAGGTATATATTATCTATGAATATATACATAGCTACCAGTTTAATGTTTAATGTAGTATAATCAGAAACAACTAATCCAAATATAGGGAGAACGTATTGCTGGTTAGGGGCAGACCAACCACTATCTGTATCACCATAAAGAAACAATACATCAATGGTGGCAGTAGCCATCCCAAAATACTGGAATCCACTTCAAGTGGTGGGAGTGCAGGTAGCAAATGCTACTTTGTTTAGGTGAAGCATTTGGTGAGGCTGTTGGTTTACAGACCACAATTCTGGTCCTATACCTTTCATCTATTTTGATAGACAAGATAGGACACTGGCTAAGGCATGCTCCACTAATGATTCTGAAGTCCCCACTATAGGAATTGCATCTCAAATCATCTCCTGTATACTAATGGGATAAGGCAACTCACTACTACTCTGGAACAGCTCTGACTGCATACAAAGGAGATCACAGTAAGGACTTCTCCATATCCGTCCTCCCTGCAGTTGAAAGTATCTGGTACTTCACTTACATGGACCAATCAGAGTTCTGGTCAATGTGGGTAAAATATGCCATTGGTATACTACTATGGAGATTATAATGTCAAATAAAAGTACGATTAATTTTATTGATTGACTTCTAGAAACAAAATAGGAAATAGTACACATGTCTATAGACATAACAGGAGAAGGTGTACTACTCTACAAACATGCCACACACATATCTAATCACCATACCATCCGCTGCAACAGCAGAAGACGAAGTTCCTGCATCAGATTTGACAATACCCTCCTTAGCAATTCTTGAGACAATAGTTATTTGAGTATTCACAATTGCAGTTTTACTCTTAACAGTATACACACACACATAAGGCATGATACTTTGGGTGTCACTAAAAAGAGAAATTATGGTAGCCTCTGCCTAGTTTATGAGTCTTAGATTAGTGTGGAAAAATTCGTGACACTGTTGAACGTACATACAACCAAGTCAGGAGAATTTGAGAAGTCTTTCATTGAGATGGTGAATTCTGTGACTGCCGCATCTGTCCCTCCCTGAGGAGGTTTAGTGTTGCACCCAACTAAACATTGGGTGGCCCTGCAGATGCCATTCCACTACTAACTCATATACCCATGGTTTTCTTATGAACTCAAATTCACGGGTTATTCATATTTATGACCCTATGAATACTTTCTGTTTCATAGGCTATGAATTTTATGCACCCTATGAATTATATATGAATCATCCCATGAAAACACCATGACTTTAATATGAATTATTATCCCATGACTCCCATATGAATTGACCATGAAACTACTACCATACAATGGATGAATATGTCATGAACACTCTATGAAGTGCACTATGAAATTTACATGAATGTCTCATGAATTTTACATGAATTAATTAATGAAATTTACATGAATATATTAATGAAATTTACATGAATTTAGCAATGAAATTTTCATGAATATCTCATGAACTTATCAATGAAATTTACATGAACATCCTATGAGATACCATAAAAGTGTTCCAGATCTGACATAATGAAATAATGTCTATGCCAGACAGAAAATGCTATGTTAACCCTTTATTACCGAATGTCTAATATATTGCCAAAAACTGCGTGTTACGGGTGCCCTTTATAAATGGACCTATAACTCTTTCGTCCTAAGGGCTATGAAGTTGAAATAACCACCAATTTGCTGAGTAGGCCCAGGCGTTTCTAATAAAGTTTAACGCAAAGCGATAAGAACAAGTATGGGGAACTATCAATACTTATAAACACACAAGCACGCATCAAAAACAATTGTACCTGTTTAAATTTCGATAACTTTCGCTCTGAGCATCATGGTGTGTTCTACTAAGAATAAAACTACTCCTCACGTGATAAGGATTCTAAAAATACACAGTATGATGTAACCGGGGGTTATAACAAGATGGCGGCGTCCATCTTTCGCTGCTATGGCGAAGAATAACAATGCACCTTTCTTCACTTCAAAGCACGTGAGTTATGTGTTTTGTTGTAAGATTTTTAGATGTTTGGGTAGAAGGGAAAGATGGCTTTCATATGGTATATAGCGTTCCATGTTAATTAATGGGTGGGGTCCTCACGTATTGCGCAAAGATCACACAAGCCATAAATTTCATTTCCTGAGGTTTTTCTGCGGTTTTACGAAATAACTTCGGTAGGAATGGGTTAATCACTCCAAAACACCTACAAATTGAAGTTCAATGTACTTACAACTTATCATGAATTACAACAGTTAAAAGACATTATACCCATGTTCCATACTACGATAATGGACCACAAATCTGCCATTATGTATTGCTATTATGCACGTATCTTTATTTGAAAGTTCTGGGATCACAGAGTAGCTAACAGCATATAAATATCTAAGTTGATTTGTACACATACTAAACAGTTTCTAACTTATACACCTTATACGTAAACAAAATGATATGTAAATTCAAGACTGAAAACATTAAATGCAGACGTACTGGTCCCATTTGTTAATACACATCTAAGTGTGCATGGGTAAAAAAGCAAAAATAAATAAAACAGCTGAACACTCGTCCTGGAGTACCTATAGCACCCACAAAAATAATTATTTGAGGGGCAGGTACCTGTAACTAGAGTAATGGATACAGCTAAGATGTGCTTAGTCTAGCATTTATCCAAAATTAAGCAGAGAAGAAGAGTACTATAGTATTAGCAATAAGCATTAAAATCCCACTCTGCTCCCAAAACGCTACTCAACAATTCATGACAGCGAAAATTAGCCAGTTCCTCTACTTTAAAGATTATCAAACAAAATTTCTTGAGGGCACACAGGTGACTAAGCGAACATGCGTAGCTGATTAAGTTAACATATCAGGTGACTAAGTAAGTTTGTAAACTATAGATTAATTTTAAAAAGATGTATGTAAATGCTGCAGTGACCACTGTACCGCTAATTGGAACCATCAAACACAGAATGGAACAATTTGTATTGATTCACCAAACACTCGACACTACTCAGGACATCATGTGTAATTAAATTGGTCTTTGATTCAGAAGTCAGAAATATGGCAATACCGATAACTGAACACGTTTACTTTTCCAATTCTCTCCCTTGGTCTCACCGATGTTGCTGCACTAGCAACATGTAATAAAGCAATGTAGCACTTTCAAAGTGTTCTATGTAGCTCATTCGATCTGGTCTGTCCCATTCCTTAGTGGTAACCCTTGAAAGTTTGTAGCCTAGTGCATCTTAATAATATTTAAATAGGGTGCTAACTAGTATTAGTGGACGACATTGCCGCCCTAGCAGTTAAGCAGCTGAAAACACTGATATAACGTACTATGCATGTTCAGTACCATACCATTTACATTCAGAAATGGGCAAACACCTACTATAACTTCATGTACAACTTACTAGAGAAGGCAGGTGAAGGTTGCGATATGAGTGAAATTCCTAGCATCGCCTCCGCCTTCACTTCAATTTAAGCTTCACCTTTCGCGAGGCTCCCATCTTTATAAACTGTATTAGCATTTCTCTTCCTTGTTTGCTAGTAGAACACTAATTGATAAACAAGCGTGGCTTGTTCCACACGCTAGTTCTTGTAACAAAACATCGCGCGATAATTAGCGTTTCAGGTGAGCCTTGAGACGAACAGCCAGCAACTGATTCCAGACAAAACAAAACCAGCCCCAAGAGTCAAATATATTCCTTACTATAAACTACACGTTGTAAACTACTTCAATTACTCAACTAAAACTACTAGTACTTTCGCCTTAACTTTCACTGTTGTTATAACTGACTGGTTACTAAGCAGTACCGCATGGTGCACATTAATTAGAGTTACTAACAATTCATGTAGTTTTCGTAGACTGTTCTCCATGCAAGTTATATTCATGGTTATTTCATACTGTAGGTTGTACAGAATTTCATGGCATGGCAAATCATCAATGTGATGTAAATTATCTACTTGTAAAGTTCACGTGCATTTCATAGAGTGCCATTAAGAAGTGATAAAATTGTTTTCATAGGGTTTCCATGGCCATGTATAATGGAAAAATATTTTCATAGGTAACAAAGCAATTCATGTACTTTTCATAAGGAAAGCAGGATCACTGATGTTTCCCTTGTGTGTAAATCCATTTGTATTTCATGGAGTATTGTAATAAATTCATGGGAATTTCCCGACACTATGAATATACCGTGAATGCTTTTCAAGGTAAATTCATGTGTAATTCATAAAATTCATAGATAATTCATGGTGGTTTCATGGCTAAAAAGTTACTAGTGTTCACTGATGGTCGGGATTTAGCTCTTCTAATGGATTAATGGACCATGGCAGACAAGGAGTGCATAGATGGGGCCCCGTACCATATCACAGTATATACTCTCAAACAAAGAGTGGCAGCCAACTTACCAGCTCACAAGTTTGCAGGGTACAGTTTAAGGAGGCCAGGGGTGCCAGAACTGCCGCAGCAGTAGCAGCCATCCAAGATTCTATACCATCTAGACTATATTGAAGTTGTTGGCAGAGCCCAGGTTATCTGCCATGCATCAAGTGACAGCCTCATCAGCTAACTCAGATCTTCTGTAACATTGGTATAGTATTAAACTTACTCAACACTGCACACACTACTGTACACCAATTGTTATGTAACATTAATTAGAATACGCCATTGTAACCTTAATTAGAATCTCATCACGTGACTCTGTACATGTGCTTTCTAGCGGTTATTATTGTGAATTGTGTTTGTCGTCGTCGCTTGGTTACACCACACTACATTGGTGACAGGAGTGGGATTGGAAGTGTCTTCTACTGTAAACGATTACCCTGGTACCGTGGGACGGAATTCGCTGTCAATCCCGTAAACGGTACCTGCAAAGGCAAGCAATCCGACTATTGTGTATTTGTTCTTCTCCTGACTCTGTCTTAGTTTGTACCTACGTCATTGCGTGATGGCACAATTGGAGCTACCACTCCCAGAATTAGTTGCGGAAGATTTCAAACGAGGTTGGATTCGCTTCGAATTCGTCGCCACGGCCAAGGAATGGGACGCAGCCAAACAACTCGCAGTAATACCAGCGCTGCTGAGGGGGAAGCTGATAGACTACTACGTGGACTTTGACGACACTATTAAGGGCGACCTGAAACTACTAAGGGCAGCACTCGAGGAGAGAGCGGGGAAAAAGGGGGGATCCACTAGTTACTTCAAGAAGCTTCAGCCAACACAGCCAAGGGCAAGGTGAAAGGGTGTCAGATTTTGCTTCTTCTCTTAAACAGTTATTTAAGAGTGCCTTTCCTACAGAAGCTATGACTTCATCAGTGCTGCTTCAGAGACTCCTAACTGGTCTGCGCCCAGAAATCAGCCGCCAGTTACTGTTGCGCAGTAAACCAACCACCTTTACTGCAGCTGTTAAGGATGCCACAGAGATTGAGTACGCCTTGGAATTTGGTGGAGAGGAAGATGGTGTTCATGCCATAAGGCCAACTCAGCCAACTCCAGAACAGTCCAATGCCACTGCATTACATCAGAAGTTGGATTCCCTCACCAAGAGGCTAGAGTCCCTGGAAGTGACGATAGGGAAATCCCAAACACCTAATAGGCCTGGTTATGGCAGGGATAGGGGGAACCGCAGAGACCGCCGCATTGGACCATGCTACAATTGTGGGGAGGAAGGCCATTTACGCCGTAATTGTCCTTTAAACTACTATGGACCAGCCCCGAAGGTGGACGACAGCTGGTCTCGCCGCCCATAATCCACCAGCCACAACACCGAGACAACAGTGAGTCTACTTGTTCTAGTGTTAATAGCAGTGAGTATTATAGTATTAATACAATTCTAAGAATAAATGGTCTGCTAGGTCATTTACCAGTAACTATCTTATTAGATTCGGGTGCGGCGATGTCAGTGGTACGGTTGGACACTCTTCCCAGTGAGTTCTGATGTAAGATTACAGAAGCCAAATCAGCACCTGTGGGAGCAAGTGGAACCCCGTTGGATGTGGTTGGCCAGATCCAGATTCCAGTGAAGATAGGTACTTATCAGACTGAACAGGTATTCACTGTTGTAAACACTTTAACTGTTGATTGCCTACTGGGAGCTGATTACCTAGTCACACATGAAGTCATAATTGACTATAAACGCAGTCATGTTGCTATCAAGGGCCATGAAATACCGTTTACCCTGACCCATGGAATAGCAAATGTCATTCAACCTCCTATCAATATGGTGATATGTGCTGATAAGAATGTTACCATTCCAGGACGTACAGTGCAGCTAGTGGATGTTTCCTTACCCAAGGAATTGAGGGAGCAGGATGTAAACAGAATTTTGATTGAGCTCACTGATAACGCTAAGCTTCCACAACACCTAATGGCGGCCAGAGCCCTTAGTCCAGTCCTAAGTGGCAGACATGCCCTTCTCCAGGTGATGAACAGCAGCCCAACAGCTGCCACCATCTATAAGGGGACCAAAGTAGGGATTGCTACACCGCTATCAGAATTGCTTATGGTAGATGCCATCGAACAGTCATCCATGTCACAGCCCGCCCCTAATGTAGACCTCACAGAATCCATGTCCCAATTTGATCCTAATGTAGACTTTACAGACTCAGAACTTTCTACTGACCAACAGCGGGAGCTTCTTGCGCTGTTACATCAATACAGGGATTTGTTTGCTGTTAAGGATCAGCCCCTAGGACACACGTCAGCTGTAAAGCATACCATCTACACAGAGGGCCCGCCCATCTGGCAATCTGTACGCCGCCAGCCATTAGTCCTACAAGATGCTATTGATGAAGAAGTACAGAAGATGCTTCAACAGGGAATTATTCACCAGAGTTTTAGCCCCTGGAGTTCACCAGTGGTCATGGTACGGAAAAAAGATGGATCCTGGTGATTCTGTGTGGACTACCGTAAGCTTAATAATGTGACCCACCACAATGCTTATCCTTTACCACGCATAGATACCACCCTTGACTCACTTGCTGGCTCAAAGTTATTCACAACTTTAGATTTGGCCTCTGGCTATTGGCAGGTAGAGGTCGACCCTAAGCACAAGGAGAAAACAGCCTTCTCCACATCAAGGGGGCATTTTGAGTTTAACGTTATGCCTTTTGGCCTGACGAATGCTCCAGCCACATTCCAACGTCTGATGGAATGTACCTTGGTTGGACTATCTGGCATGCACTGCTTAATTTACTTAGATGATATCATTGTTTTTAGTGCGAATTTCGCTGATCACCTAACCCGACTATCATCTGTCTTTGATAGGCTCAGAGTTGTAGGCTTGAAGCTAAAGCCGGAGAAGTGCCATTTTGCCAAGGCACATGTCACCTACCTTGGTCATGTTATCTCAAACGAAGGGATTACACCAGACAAGGCTAAAATAGCATCAGTGGCCAATTACCCAACACCTCAAAACAGCAAGGAGGTCAAACAGTTCATAGGATTGTCCAACTATTATCGCCGTTTTATCCCTTCTTATGCCGCAATAGCAGAGCCCCTACATCGGCTTCTTCGTAAGAACAATAAGGTTTTTGCTTGGACAGCTGAGTGCGACACCTCTTTCAATATTCTTAAAACCAAACTGACCACTCCACCAGTCTTAACTTTCCCTCAGTTTAAGGAACCTTTCATAGTTGCAACTGATGCCTCGGACCATGCTATCGGTGGAGTCCTCAGCCAAATACAAGATGGCCAAGAGAAGGTAGTTGCATATTGGAGTCGCCAGTTACAAAAGGCGGAAAAGAACTACTCCACTATTGAACGGGAGGCACTTGCTGTTGTTAGCGCAGTTAAAGAATTTTATCCGTACTTGTATGGATTTCCATTCAAACTGTTGACAGATCATAACCCCTTGACTTCACTCAAGGGACTTAAAGACACTGGTGGACGTCTTGCCCGTTGGTTATTATACCTCCAACAGTTCAATTTCACTTTTGAATATAAGAGTGGGGCAAGTCACTCCAATGCCGACACACTCTCCAGAATACCCCCAGTCTCAGAAAACTTGCTCACAGCAACAGTGGATGAAATCTCCCTGGCCAACCCGGACACACTTAAGGTAGAGCAACTCCGGGACCAGGAGCTTGCTGTCTTGAAGCAGCATTTGGAACAAGGGACTGTGCCAAGTGGGTGCCCCCCAGGCCTACGGAAATGTTTTATCAAAGATGGCATTATTTGCCACAAATATAAGGAGGTTGCCACCCAGCTGGTACACACACAGTCAGTTGTCCCTCATAGTCTCAGAACTGTTGTACTCAAGGAAGTGCATGATCACCTTGGTCACCTTGGGGTAAAGAAGACCCTTGGCCATGTAAAAACTCGTTTCTACTGGCCTGGTTACGAACAAGCTGTGGAGTCCTGGGTTAAGCAGTGTGAACAATGTCAGAGGCGTAATCCCCCACAACCAAACCCTCCTGTGGACCATCAGCTCATCCAGACCTTTCGAGAAACTGTCTTGGGACATAATGGGGCCCCTCCCAACTTCAACACAAGGGAATAAGTACATCCTCGTTATCACTGACTTCTTTACCAAGTGGGTGGAAGCATTTCCCCTCAAGGATACCACAACTAATACTCTAGCCAACATCATGCTGAATGAGGTAGTGTGTCGTTATGGAGTGCCGACCTACATCCATAGTGATCAAGGGGCAAACCTTTGTAGTGCTGTCGTCAAATCACTTTGTCAATTGTTAGAATTTACAACCACAAGAACTTCAGCGTACCATCCTGAGGGCAATGGACAAGTAGAAAGATTCAACCGGACTATTGAAGCAATCTTGGCAAAAACAGTAGAGAATGACCAACACGACTGAGATTCCCAACTTCCCAAGGCCCTCTTTGCCTACCGTACAGCAATTCATGAATCCACCAACTTCACCCCATATCACCTCAACTTTGGTCGCTCACCTCAACTCCCAATTGATTTGATGCTTAGCCGAATACAGACCAGTGCAATCCGATCCTATCCCCAGTTTGTGCAAGCAGCTCACCAGCAATTGAAAATGTCTCAGAACATTGTCTGAGAACAGCTGAAATCACAACATGCTCGGCAAAAGGCTCTACATGATCATCATGGTACTGCAGAAGAGTTACAGGTGGGTGATCGAGTATGGTTGTACAATCCTGTGGTACCGAGGGGGAGTACAAAGAAGTTCGCATCGTTGTGGAAGGGTCCCTACACTGTAATAGATAAGCCAGGTGTTGTCAACTACAAAATTCAACTGATTGGTGGAACTCAGACATTTGTGGTCCACAGGAACCGACTAAAACTCTGTCAGACACCACCACAGCAAATTACGGTTCAGAAACCGAAGGGCCACTCTTACAGTGACATTACAGCTGGTCGAACATCTGGAGTATCAGGATACACAAGTTGTACAAATCTGCCACCACAGTATGTACCAGAGCCAAGACAACCCGACACTCGCCCTCAGAGAGTTCGCAGGCCTCCACCAAGGCTGGATGATTATGTACGACACTGATCTTTGATAGGATGTTAAGACTGGTGAGGGAGTGATGTAACATTGGTATAGTATTAAACTTACTCAACACTGCACACACTACTGTACACCAATTGTTATGTAACATTAATTAGAATACGCCATTGTAACCTTAATTAGAATCTCATCACGTGACTCTGTACATGTGCTTTCTAGCGGTTATTATTGTGAATTGTGTTTGTCGTCGTCGCTTGAGTACACCACGCTACACTTCTGTTGTTTCAAAGTGCTTGTTGCCTAATATATCAATCTTAACCGAATCTTAACACCTTCCAATCAACACTGGTACTATTGCTTCTCTGCATAAATGCACATAACAATGGATTATTATGTGTTTATGTGGGTTAATTATGGGCTTAGATGGGTGCTCCAGGATATAACTGACGGGTTATTAACCCGTCTTTGCTGGGTGGGTTATCCCCAAAATGCAGAGGAAAACTAGTTGATGTGTTATTTTCAGGAAGCACTCGAGCCTGAAACAATAAGAGGACAGACATGCTTGCTAATATGCAGGCAGACAATCAGTGTTGGGCAAGTTACTTTGTAAAAGTAACTAGTTACATATTACATATTACTTGCAACAGAACTATTTAGTTACAGTTACATATTACCCATAAAATAAAGTAACTGTAATAATATTACATATTATATTACTTTGTGTCCACAGCCTTAAGCTGTCACGTGTGAAACTACCACCTTATCACGTGACATGATTGCGTTGTTGGACAATGTACAAATCTTGGTTATAAGTAAGAAGCTAGTGAATAAGCTTCATTCAATAGGCCTCGTTACTCCATTGTGGTTAGGCGTTACTCAGAGGATTACTAACGAGATTAGTAGCTTCGTTACTTTTAGTAATAATATTACGTCATATTAGACTCGTTACAGTAATTATATTACTTAGGTAATGCGTTACGTTTGTAAGTAAAGTATCTTGCGTTATATTACCTGTTTTCATAGCGTATTTCGTTATATTACTTTGTTAACACAAAAGTAATAATATTACATAACGCGTTACTTATGTAACGCGTTACTCCCAACACTGCAGACAATTGCACAAGGATAATGTCCTGCAGGCTCGGGTGTCAGTTGAATCTATTTATGGAGCACCAATATCAGGCCCCTACTTCCATCCTATATAATGCATAGCTTCCACGGATACATTCCAGGATCCATGTGTGTCTCATGATTGAGTCCGGCATCTAGTTAATCAGCAGGTTAAACATTGTTAACTAGCAGGACAAACTTGCCTGGATTGTCACTATATCCAGACCAGTCATACAGGTTTTGACCCAACCCCAGCTTACACGGATACATTCCAGGATCCATATGTGTCTCATGATTGAGTCCGGAATCTAGTTAATATATAGAATTTTCTAGTGACTGACTGAGTAACTGACTGACTGAGTAACTGACTGACTGATGCTTTCAGACAAGCGTAACTTGATAACAGCTAAGGCTACAGGCTTGCTGTTCGACATCGCTTCAGCCGGACACATGCCTTTTGTCATACTGCAGTATGTGCAACGCTTTCTTCATGGACTTACCCCTTTGTGCCCCATTCATATTTGCTGACAGCGAAAGGTGTTGATTTGGTGATAGTGGATTGTGGCTTCTCTTTGTAGCAGAAATCATACGTATTTTTTACAATGGCTACTTGCAGAAGTGCTTTTGAAACAGTTCTTGATTCATTATGCTGTGTAATGGGTTGAACATAGCTGACAACGAAGCGTAATAGAGGCTTCACTTTTCAGACAATAATTGATAGCTGGGGCACATGGCGTCATTTCTTTTCTTTTGATGCAGTATGCATGGGTTCGCCAGTCATAATATAATAATTTTATTTTACAAAAGAAGTTAACAAATACACAAAAAATTTGGAATTTTCAACTAGAGTAGGGACCATACATAACACATTGATAAAAAGTACTGTACAAGCTGGAGTAGTGTACGATATTAAAATCAGAGTAAAACAATAAGAAGTGTTGTATCCCTACTGTACATTTCCGTTATGGTATCTTGAGCACAGCACATCTTATAACACATCTTATTGTTTTACTATCATGCACTACTGCTACTACACCAGCTTGATTTATCGATGTGCTATGGTCCCTACTCTAGTTAAATTTTTTTGTGTACTAGTACTAATAATACAAGTAAATGCATGAATGAATACTACCTAGTGCATTATGAGTGTTTGCATGTGTATTTGTGTGAGTGTGTGGATCTTATTATGTATGAAAACTTAATTGTACTAGGTGCACAATCATAAAACCAATGGATCATTTTACTTCATAGAGTGCAGAGATCATCTAATAACATCTTATATATTGCCAGATATACTTATTTTGTCATCATATGTGTTTGGATTATATACATTCCGTGTTACCTACCCAGAATATCTTGTGACATTGATAGAAAAGGTAAACTGTAGTATTGTTAGTGTAAAATTTTTATTGATAGTATGTCCTGTTAATATTGTTATTGTCTGTTATTGTCTGCTACAACAGTTATTGGACGGTAATACCATATACCTATATGAAATAAATTTTCATTAGTAAATGTATGTGCAGCTTTGAGGTTAGATTTACTTACAATATTCATACCAACTTCAAATTACCCAATAACTATGACATTGTATTATATGTGACCGGATCTGCGAAAACCCGACATAATGGCACATGTTTCAGATTCTTTATCATATATTTATAATCTACTTAGCCAAGTGTATGCTCTGGCCAAGTTTTAGCCTTGTATGCCAACAACGTTTATCGTTACAGCCCTACAAAGTAACACTAACAGAAAGATCGACTTGTACAGCAAGTATTGGGAAAATATATTACATTATACTTAAAGCACCGCCGTGCGTGTGTACGGAAAGTACAATACAATGGGGTGTGTCAAGAGGCTAATATTCGCCTCATGCTGTATTTGCCTCAAGACATCCCCTCTGAGTGCTGTATTTTTCGTACACACAAGCAAGGCAGTGCTTTAAGTGTTATAATTTACTTCCTGGTCATCTGGCTTGGAGCAATTTTCTCTAATACTCAATCCGCTATGATTTTCGCTGATCAGGATATCAGTAAGTGTTTAACTAATCTATTTCTAGTCGTAGAATTAACTAATAGGATTATTTTGGCTAGTTTTAGCGATTTACAATGTCATGCACGTGATCAATCGTGCTGTATTAGTGGAGTCGTGTTTTAAAGGCTTCGTGATCAGATGATCAGTAAGTGTTTATATAATCTATTCCTAGCCGTAAAACGAACTTGTAGGATTAGTTTGCCTGGTTTTAGTGATTTACAGTGTGCTGTTTATGTAACATTCCATAAATAAATTCTCCACATAACTGTACTGTGTTTGCCCGAGTGTGCTGTACTTTCCCAATTAAGCACATAACTGTACTGTATTTGCCCATTTAGCTGCATAACTGTACTGTATGACTCATACAGTACAGTTATGCAGTTGATTAGTACTGTATGGACAATATGATATGCAGCAGCATCGCTTTGATCCTCCCACGTAAAGTACAATATAAATGCTTACAAAAACTGCTATAACTTACAAGCACAATACAGTATAGAGTTGCTACTTGTGTTCGCCATGAATAGGGGAGTCCATTACTGGGTAAGTTGTTCCTTTTATCGCATTTCTTCACTGCATACCGAGACGAAATCAGTGAAGAAAGATCAATCGCATACGATCGCTTCGATGTGACATAATTAAATGCCCATAACTCACATATCCTTTAGTCTACTGCAAGATTTTCTAACTCCTCTTGAGTAGGCGAATAAGATGATATCCAATTTTTAACCCTTTGTTACCGAAGTTTTTTTTACAAAACCGCAAGTGTGAAAACTTTTATGGCTTGTGTGAACTGTGTGCGATACGAGTGGACCCCACCCATTAATTAACCCATCAAGCTATATACCGTTTGATAGCCATCTCTCTCTTCTACCAACACAGCTAGAATACTTACAGATCACACACACAACTCACTCGCTATGAAGCGAAGAAAGCGTATCTTGTATACGCTATTTTATATTGCCAAGTGCCATAACTTTTCCCATGCATCTTCCTATCGCCGAACGGTAAACTGCATTAGAAGCGTCCGGTCCTTCTGAGCAGTTTGGTAGCAATTTCAGCTTTGTAGCCCCTAGGAAAAAGGAGTTATGGCTCCGTTTATAAAGGGCACTCGTTATGGCAATATATTAGCCATTCGATAATAAAGGGTTAACATTGGATCCTTTCTTCACAAAGAACAAAGTGTTTAAAAATTTCATGAATTTTTTCAATTACGGAAATGTTTTACCCATTGTAATCAATGGAAAATTTAAGCATGCACCATTATGTCAGGTTTTCGCAGATCCAGTCACTTACGTATCTCTATCTCTATATATACAGGATAAAATTAGTGGTATTTTTATTGTTCAGGTTTTTTATAGCAACATTTTTGCATGATATTGAGGCTATAGAATACAGTAAGGTGACTATCATTGTGTGTGTGTTGTATTTTTATTTTTAAACATCATAATAGTGTTCAGGTATCCATGTGCTGTACAGGACATTGTACATGTAGTCTATATGTATATACTCAACATGCAATATACATTGCTACCATTTTGTTAGTTAATTGTCACTGATTAAATGTATGCCATGCTTGTAGTACATTCATGTTAAACTGTTACCTAAGAAAACAGTTCAAGAGGACAATAATTGGGTATATCATGATTACTGATTACAGTATATGCACAAACAACAGGGTGTTCTGATGTTTCTGAGATATCAGCTCAACATGAACGTACTATAGCTGCACTACAAATGCTGCCTTTAGACAAATGTTGCAACTTGTATACTTAAAGTATAGTAGATTGAGTACTTGTGATGACCACTCCTAAGAAAGTATAATATATTCCATACTGCACCTTTAAGTTGTGTTTACAAAGTATGTCATATACTTAATGGGTGTCTCAATACTATAGTAAGAATAATACAGTTCTCAAGCTGTATCAGTCTCTTGGCATGTCTCCCTCATGCTGTATTTTCCAGGCAGTGCTTTAAGTACTATTTGAAATACAGTTGTGTGTAGAAAACCATTACAAAATGAAAACCTAGGCTGCATAGCTATATATCTGATGCATTGCTTGTAATAAATTTCCTGGTTTAGCTTTGTATAACAGTGCTTTTACAGGTGTTTTTGTACTATGTGAACACTGATGGAAAATATACTCAAAGGAGACTGCTGATTTCATTAAGGTGAATATTTAAAATTTTATGTGATTAGTACAATAAATTCTGCATTTTTAGGATAATACTATTTATTGGAATTGGATGGTTGATATTTTCAGTTGCTGTAAATGTACTTCGTATACTATCTTTACAATTACTTAGTAGTGATACATACATTCATTGGTTCACTTCATATAATCGATCTTACTTAATAGAAACATATAATTCAGGAAAGTAAGTGATTGCATGTAGTATTGGTTTTTATTTATTAAAGTTTACATTATAGTCCTCCTCAATCAGAATTGCTTGAATTACGTGTGTTCTTTGCAATAATCAGCCTGGTTGGATTGGCACTTACAGACTTCTTCTACATTGCATTAGTCATTAACTATTCTGTACAGTGTCAGTTGATTTTCTTTGCTATCTCAGCCACTATTTACAAACTCTGCAGTACACGGTCTCGTGTAGATGATGCTATAAAGGTGAGGCACTTATTTGGTATACACAAGCAAAGAACCTGGATAATAATCCATTTAACTGCTTATATACATATTTGTAGTTTTATAACATGCATATAAGGGATATGACTAAAATATATGCACGACTCCTGAGAGTGTGCAGCGCTCAAGGGAAAATCTGTATATTTAGTCATATCCCAAGTAATCATGTTATAACTGGTATATTCCACACCCCAGTAGATGAGACAATTATAGATAGCAATTTACTGTATAATGAAACTGAATCGAAATCAGTAGAAATCTGTGATGGATCAAGACATTTTGTACTCTTTAGCGGTGCCACACCCATCTACTCATGATGACTGAGTTATCCACGAAGGAGACAAGAGTTATCAAAAATCCTTTTACTTAATCAAGTGAATAATTGTTGGTTGATTTAGGCGCTTGTTATTAGAGACTTGTTTACCATTTAGATAAGGATTTCACAGAATGTGTGGAGTTACACCGTGTATGGTAAGCATAGCCACAAAGCATGGAATATCACTTATATACCACAGCATGGCACTTTTGATCTCTACCACAGGTGTGGTCCGAGGACAAGGTAGTGCGTATGTAATAGTTGTACCATGGGCTCAAGTAATTTGCCTGATATGTATACCCAAGCTTGAGGGTCTGGCCCTAAAGCTTGGGTGTACATGTCAGGCAAATCACGGGGGCACATGATACAACTGATATGTACCATACCAAATGCAGGCTAAGAGCCTGTGGGCGATTAATCGCCCAAGCCATTACAAGACTGACCACTGAATTTATTATATAGACCAACTTGTACATTTCGATTATGGGTCAGCAGTAACTAACTAACATTGTGACTATGTTTGTTAACATGAACTTGCAAGTCCTAAGGGCATCATGGAAAAGTTCAATTAAGCAATTTTACAAGTACGTATTTTAAAGCTGTACAGACTTTATAACATTTACTAAACACCTATAGGGATAAGCTTCGCTGTAGAGTATTTATCTCATGTTACTCAAATGGTCCATATTCAAAAATACAGTGAACCGCTGGTGAATATGCTATCACACTAGTTCTCACCTTAAACCAATGTTTCTGGACGGCAAGGCTAAAAAATTGCTTCCGTCTGAGTGCTGTAGGGTGCAAAATTGGCCACGTGACCAATAATAAATTCCCACAATCGATTTTGGTTTGAGTTTTTATATACCTTAAGGCAACTAAATTTAGCGATACACTAAACTTAGCGATTTTAACAATTTTGATTTTCTGCTAAAGTTAATACACGTTAAATTAAGAATGTAACTTTTGAATCAGTATAATTGCCCTCTACTATCTATGGTATAATAATGGTTATGTACGTACTCTCTGTAGCTGGATCTTCACTGGAGTATAGGTCATCTTCTTCTTCTTCATCTTCAGATTCATCCTCTTCAGATTCATCCTGAGCATCGTAGGCGTCGTGAAGTGCTTGCAAGGTCTGTTCAGTAAAATCTTCATATTCACCATTAACTGGTTCTGCGTACTTCATTTGTACAGACTTTCTACACAATTCTAATGCATGCTTATTTTAATTACTCGTTTCCATACTAATAGTCACTTTGATGGCCACCCTGAATCAAATTTGATCATCATGATGAACATAAGTAACTTTGCAAGTTATTATGGATCCATATGTGATTATGAAATACATAAAGCAAGATATTCTGCGGTAAGTGTCCAACTTCTCTTTCTGTCTAATCGTCTGTATCCTGCTACTGCAAAATGATCAAAATGGCTACCAGCATCTGGGCGTGCTGGTAGTGTTTCGTGTAATGTCAGGATCTACAACAACTTGCATTCGTGATATCTTCTCAGTCCATATGGAAAACTAAACTACAAAAGCATAGGGCTAGACGGCACTGGCCATGGTTTACTGGTTATGCTCGAGGTTATGCTGGCTAGTGCAAATGGTCCAATTCAGGTGCTGCTACCATAACCGGTATTGCAGGTTTTTAAATTCAGGTGCGAATTCACCTTCTATCTTAAATGGTTATTTACCGTTTCAGATTCAAATGGATTAGCACTCATGAGAGTTCTAGTTTTCAAGAGAGGCCTATGCCTGATAATATTCCTTTAGAAGAGTCCAAGAGTTTAAGGGTTGGCGAAGTCAAATATTAAGCTGTTATAAACAACACAAGTGAGATATTGAGTACCCTGAAACAAGAAACAGAGATGGACATGAGGGAAATATTTGAAATACTCAGATGAAGATCGCAGGAAAGTATGTATGAGAGAATGGGAATGAACGAGCCTGAAAGCAATTTTTAACAAAGTACCCTATCTTGACTGAAAGTACAGTGCGAAATTTAAGAAAGCCTACAAAGAATCACTAGATCAAGTCAGAATTTTAAAAACCAAACCCTCAAGCAGTTTGTAAACTTCCATGCCAACCTCAAGGACGACCACCAATTCTATTGGAAATTGATGCAAAATTGATAAAGCTGCTGATAGCTTTTCAAGCAAAAGGATCTGTTGTTGATATTCATGTTGTAAAAACAACAACTACAGCACTCATTGAGAGTAATCCATCAAGTCTATCACATCTTGCAAAGTTTATAATGCCTCACACGTGGATGCAGTCTGTGTACTGAAGAATGGGAACGGAATGGTTCCACAGCATGTCCACCTGCACCGAAAGGTCTGTACAGTGAATGTGAAAGGGAATATCTTGCTGATATAAATGACAAGAGAGTCAAATACAACATTCCACCCCAAGATTAGTGATAAATTTGTTAAATGCAGACCAAATCCCTTCATCATATGTATCAGGTGGAAAGAGGACAATGGCTCAACGTGGAAGTAAAAATGTGCCTGTCAAAGGTTTAAATGACAAAAAAAAAACATAACCTTAATTAACTTTAGTAGTAGCATTAGCTGGTTCCTTTTTACCTTTTCAAATCATCTATACTGGGAAAGCTAAAGCAAATAACCACGTGATGTCCATTTTCCTTCTGGATTTTACCTATCACAGTATCCCTCCCACTGGTCAAATGAAGAAGAAACGCTAAAACTGGTACGAGAAGTGATCAATCCATACTAGGGTCGGGCGATATTGAATTTGTGACATGAGATTATTGCATGAATCATTTAATGCAATTATTGCATTATTGCATGTGAAAATTGAAACACAACCACGTAGTTTGAAAAGTCCATATGACTGCTTGTTTTAACTGAAAATTAGTTTACAAACACAACTTCTTTTGCTAGCAAGTTAAACAATTGACACAGTTAGCAATAATATGCATGAACTGTATCAGTATGAGGCCTAGAGGAGAAAATAGATGATAAATGCAATAATTATTGTGAAATGCAATAAGTATTGCCTATGCGATAATATTGCGAAGGTAAAATACATGCGATAATGATATTGTAAGCACTTGCTTAGGTGATATTGGCAATTGAAATATTGCCCATCCATACATTGTCAATAAAAGAGCTGAAGTTACCTGAAACACAAAATCAATGATGATTTGGGATGTCTTTAAGGGTCAAATGACACCTGCTGATAAAGCAGAACTTGAGGTTCTAGATATTGAACTAGTACCAGTGCCCACTAATATGACACATTTTTTCCAGCTCTGGATCTCACAGTCAATGGGTAAGTAAAAAATTCATGAGGAAAAGTTTATAATTATATAGCAGAGCAGTCAAGAATCAGCTTAACAATGGTACTGATTTAGATGATGTTGAAGTTGATTTGCACGTAAGCAAGATTAAACTCTTTCATGCACAATGGCTTATTGATATGTACAAACTGAAAGAGGTCAACATGTAATAGTTGTAACACAGGCATGAGGAGGGCATACATTTCAGGCAAAGCCCGAATGCCCGTGTTACAGCTAATATGTAACACTTATCAGGCTGATAGCCTGTACAGGGCGATCAATCACCCAAGCCAACACGAGTGCAGCCACTGAATGAATTATATATGCATACCTAAAATTTTTGATTATGGGTCAGCAGCTAGTACGTTCTAGTTACATTCGGTTATGATAAACAGACATATCCTAGAGATATCACGGAGGATTTCCGTTATGCGAGTTTAATGTTTTAATCAGTGCTATTGAATCGTTTATGGAATAACTACGCAGTTCACTAAAGGCTTAGACAGGTAAACTTGCTTGTAGAGTGGTTACTCCATGTAGAATGGTAGGTTCGTGATGGGGGCATGTCTGTATTCGAAAACGTGTGGAAACGATCGATAAATAAGCTATAGCACTAGTTTTCACCTTAGCCCAACGTTTTTCAACTCGTAGGATGGCGAGGATAACAAAACACTATCCGTCTAAGTGGTTTTCACAGCGAAATCAACTCGTGCATCCTAATCACGCGAGTGTCGATTGATCCCACAATCGAATTCAGCATCAATGTCTATCTAATCACTGCCCTTTTCGTATGTAGTCCGGCTATCTGGACTACATACGAAATGTAGCCCGGGTGGTTCCTTTGATCTGAGGTGTGAAAGTGTTACATATAATAATAAACCATTGGAAGAAAGTAGGTATTTTTTATCTTTTTGTTGGATTATGAACTCCTTCTCCAGAAGATCCTTTTCAAAGCGTTTATTGGTATAAATAGTTGTCTCACTTGTCTTCTAAACTAGAGCTGGGCGATATTGATAATTACAAAATGGTATACCTTTGAATCTAAATATCACGGTATTGACTAATGACACTTTTGCTTTAAACAAATTGTACAAATCACTTACATGTTAGATGTGTCAACAAGTCTGTTTACAAATTTTTAGCTAAGAACACTAACTTGTCCACCTTATCTGGCTTTAGACATGCACGTTTCGAAGAAAGTATATTGCCTAAAAACCCTTTCTCAAGGAAAGCTGGTGGAACAAACTGACAAGTACTTCTTAGCCAGACGTGATAAAATGGGGAAATTTTTTTTTTGATGCTTCCACCAATGAAGAGCAAAGCTGCTGTGAGCAAAGCTGTTGATAATCTTGTGGGCAACATCAATAGCTCGAGTAACACGAGTGTGATTCTTCATTGAGTTTGTAATGGCTAAGTGAAGGTTATGGCCAAAACAAAACAGCCTGACCCACTTTAATATGTTCATAGCAGCCACAATGTTGGTACCATTATCTGTAGTAGCACAGGCCAAACGATTCTCTGGAAGGGACCAACACTCCAGTATGCCTTGAAGCACTGGTGCTAGATTCTCAGCTGTATGGTCCTGAGGGATAAACAGAGTTTGTAAACAGTGTGACTGCAAAACCCAATCCTTGTCTATGTAGTGAACAGTAACAGCTAAATATGGCTCCATCTTCCCTGATGACCAAATGTCAGTGGTGATAGAGTAGTATTCTAGGCTCTTCATAGATTCTGAAATCTTATCACGCGTTGCAGTGTACAAAGATGGCAGTGCTGTCTTCGAGAAATATTCCCTTGAAGGCACTGTGTAATGTGGATCAATCTTGTGTATCATTTCTACTAAACCAGGCCATCCACTATGCTTTCAGGCATCATCTCCTTAGCCATGAATCGAGTTATCGAGTTAGTTATCTGCTGCCATCGCTTGCTACTTTGTAGGTAAGACTGTGTACGTTCAACTGCTTGTGAAAGAGTTGCATCCAATTGCTTGTTTTGCCTTTGGTTCATCGTTATTAATGGTAGCCTTTCATTTGATTTAGCTTTTCTTGCTGTTGTAATAACACTGTGCTCTTTTGGGTGATTGTTCCTCAGACACGTTTGAAGTGTTACCACCACGACCAAGAACATATTTCTTACACACCCTACAAATAACCTTATCGCTGTCTGTTTCTTCTTTCTCAAACCCAAAGAATGTCCATACTTGTGAAGTCGTTCCTTTCTTTTCGACAAGTTGTGGCTCTTGTTCGCCACGAGCTCCACTCTCTGTCATTTTGCATTAGCGAAAACACACGTGATCGCCTATTGCCACAAAATAAACAATGAATACCACACATTTTTATTGGTGCCGGTTTGGCGGTATTGTAAATACAAGGTGGTATCAAAACCAGCAGCAACTAAATACCGTAAATTACAACAAATACCGGTATATTTCCCAGCTCTATTCTAAAGCTACAATGAACATTTTGATTGATTACATGTCGTTTAAAATATATTAAATTATCGTTAAGAAATTGCTAAAATTTGTATGCAACAAATTCCTGACAATATGGAATCACTAAATTTAGTCATCTTAGGGGGGTAAAGAAATTGGCGGTACTACTCCCACATCAAGGCTATCATACATGTAAATGTACCATAGCCAGCCATGGTTTAACTTAAATATACCATGGGTTTATAAGATATGTACCCTTAAATTTACCTTTGAAGTTAGGTGGCTTCATGGTACATATCTCGTTAACTCAAGACATTGCACACCTAATAGGTTTACTCTATCTCACCCAGAAATCATCTGATTTCTGTTAATTGTATGTCTTTTATATAGGAAACCAATGTGTGATTGTGGGATTGAATTTTGCCAAATAAGTTAATGCACTAACAGTAGTTGTAAATACAGTAATAATTAATAGCTCCTACATTACTGATAAGTGGATTTCACTTCTTTTTTGTATTTTCAAACCAAGGCTTTGAGGCTTACTATTCTTATCTACAGATCATAACTGCTACAGGAACAATGATGATCATACAAGTGATACAGAGAATTACCTATTGATCCCGGACAGCTACCAACAAAGAGAGAAAAGTATAAGTATTATTGATGAAAAAACAAGCAAACAATTTAGATAAGGGTGTCCTCGGACACATGCTACCACAAACATTATTTACTTGTTCATGCATGCATGATGGCCATAATATAAAGTTGTATTATATGTATTTATTTCCACTGTAATGATTTATATGAAAGTGAATTCCTTCCAAGTTAGGTCTGCATGATTGTAGGATATTTAATTTTGTAGTGACTATTATATTTGAGTATCTTGATTTTTCATGCAAATGTGAAAAGATGCAGTTGCTAAACTTTAATCAAAGCAAATCCTGCACCTTTTTTACTGGGATATGATTTCTAGCCTGTTGTATCACGAATTTTGCTAGCATGGCAGTTATTATGATGATTATGATGAGGATGATTGACACGAATGGGTCATACTAGTCCGCTCGCAGACCACCTGTGGGTGAGACTAAGTTAATACTACCAATATACCACTGATCAATATGAAAATACTTCAATTTGATGAAATAGCTATTAGACTGAGCCTCAAAATGGTACAACAATACTATGGTGCTAATGCTCCAATAGAGAGCACACTTTTGCTTTCGTTGAAAGCATCTAATAGAACACACATAGAATGTTCTAGAACAACCTAGATTTTCTATTGGTAGATCTGTGTTTTAGTTATTGAGTAGATTTAAGCTAGAATTTTCATTTATAAGGTAGAAATTAAGTGAAGCGATCAGCAGTGGTTAAGGATGCAGGCATTTGGTATGGAGGTCCTTGGTTCGAACTCAAGGTTTTTTCAACATTTTTGTGCACCTTTTTTACCCCATAGTGAGTGCTCTATTAGAGTATCTCGATCCCGTGATTTTACACTTGTTTGGTTTTTGCTTTATAACTTTGTAGCTGTACGTCTTTTGCCATTGTAACCACCACAAGGCACTGCTACAATGATCAGCCTATGTACACACAAATTTTCAAGCTATTCCCCTACTCGGCTTACCCTGTAGCTGTGACAAAAGTTTCATCTTTTTTATATGAATAAGTGCTCATAACTCCTTGGATATTTATCAGATTCATATACAGCAAACTTTGTACACAAATTCACCTTTATATACTCTTCATTTGTGCCAAATATCGATGCAATCGAGTTACACGTTTGTGTTTTGTAGCAATTTTTGCAAAGTGTGCAAAAATTAATCAAAGCCCCCATAGCCCCCCTACGGCTTAAGAAGAAAAAAAACAAAGAAATTAAAATGAAACTTTGAATACCCGTATCTCGCAAATGGCTCTTGCTAATTTAATCAAATTTGCAGTGTGGCCTACCCTACCTGGGGGACAGCAATAATGCAAAAATGGTGTGCTTTGGAGAGGCCATGGAGCTATGCACGCATGAAAAAGCTGTTTTCTATCTTCCTGTCAATATACTCATGGTGTGACGCGCTGGCTGACTTGGCTGCACGACACACTACCGTGTGTCTTGATTATTTCTTTTCTATTACATGTATAGGAAATCAAGCCATTGCAAGATTTTTTAAAGGTGTTGAATGGTAGATATTCTTCACTGATATCATTGGAATTATTTGTCTTCATTGGAGCTTGTGTTCAAAGTACAGTTAGAATGTTATAATTATGTGTATTGGTATTCTTTTAAATGCGACTATTCTTGCATTTAAGCACAACAGGTTTGTGAATCTTTGTAACATTACAAAGCCCACTTCTTGAGGTCCTATCTTACCAGGGACCTGTGAGAAACCTTCTAACGACAAAAATTATTGTAGAGGTGGAATAGTGTTTTCTAGCAGTCTTCAAAGTTGATTGTTTGTGTGTTGTGTGTTATGTGTGTGTGTCTTTTATCAGATCACATGTTTTCTGCCATTTAGATTGGCATGATTTGCAGTAATACAGTCAAACTTCTCTGATCCGACACCTGTGTAATCCAGAATCCTCCCGAAATGTCATATATCAACACTTTTGTACAGAAAACAACCTCTGTAATCTGACACCTCTGTCCTCCGTAATCCAACACAAAATGTAATTTCCTAGACTTGGAAATATATCCTTTGTGATCTGACAAAGAATAATAGCAGCATCAAAATCGATCACAGAAATTAATTTTTAAGCAACCAAAGCATTTAATTGGTTGACAATAATAGAATAAGAAGCTGTAACACTTAAAATTGATTCATGTTAAAATCTTTGTGCGATCTGTTTTACCTGCATAATCCTAGATATTGTACAATGTTGGATTACAGAAGTGACTTGATGCAACATCCTCCTTAATTCAGCAAAAATTTATGGCTCCCATTGACCGTTGGATTAGAGAGGTTTGACTGTAGTTTGCTTCTCAGAGTCACAATTTTTAAAAGAATGATTTTTTAGTATTATAATTAGCTAAGTCTACTTGTATGACATTTAATACAACAATGTTATAGTATCAGTAATGAGCAGTCAGGCAGTCAGCCTGTATGATGCTTTATTAACTGTATCATGATGTATTAATAATTAAAACTTTTGTGCAAGCATAGCTTGAAACATGCTATATACGTATCAATGCATTTTCAGGTCTATTGTACCTCTAGACTTTAAGAATCATCCATATATGCTCATTTTGTTTATCAGCAATGTTGAATTAAAATGTATCTTGATATCCCAACTGCAACGCATTAATCTATTTTAAAAATCTTTATATGGTATGGCGGCAGATTGAGTCATCTCCCCTCGTCAACCAAGTTATAAGATATATATATTGCAAATGATGATTGCTAAATACTTTCATAGCTTTACATCTTGTACACCATATATAAAATGACAACCTTAAACAGCACAACTTTTATACTTTTAGGTTTCATCAAGCTGAAGGAATTAGAAAGTGGGGAATTACTGGCTATAGCAACAGGAGTATGCAGTGTGGTGGAGTGGTCTTGCTACGTTGCTCTTATAGCAATACAGGTGAATAGCAAGTTTGTCAACTATAACATGTAATTAATAATAATTATTATGCAGGCTGTGCAAGTAACCACCGTTTGTAGTAAACTTAAACATGTAGGGCTGGAGCTAAGGACACGGCCTTTCATGTATTCACAAGTTCAACAGCTGGAATTGGATTCATTTTTGCTTTACACCAGCAGCATTACAATGGATGTAGGTCAATCAGTTGACTTATTACACTTGACATTAATTTTATACTTTCTTGTTTTAAAAGGCACGTCTTGTGCATATTCCTATGAAGCCACTCTTCGCCTTACCTGTGGTATTTGCAGTCGCTGTTATTTGGAGTGTATATTCTGATGGAACTTTCAATTGGCTTTAGAGAAACATGTATGGTGACACATAATTAATACTTCCCAAACACTAACTTTAATGTATAGATGTTGTGTGTTAAGAGAGAGAACCATCAATTTATTTATTTATATTTATAAGGCTTTTCAGCATGGGTACAACTACATACAGATACAGTAGTTATACATTCATGAAAACAATATTAGTCCATGCTGAGGGTCCACTAGCAACCTGTGCTAGTGGCCTGAGTATGTTACAAAAATTAATTACTCAACTACAGTAAGTTACTTATTTATTTAATTATAAATCAATTAGTATGTAACTACAAGAGATCAAAGTTCATGACAAGATGATTGCTGACACAGTTACCACACGGACAGAGATAGTGATATTTGTGTGGGTCAGTAGAATTGAAGTTTGTGATAAAATGATTCCAGAGAAAAGATTTGATGCGTCTTTTGATGGTTTCTATAGGCAAACTTATATCAATGATTGGTAGGGAATTCCAAAGGCGACAGATTCGGTTGAAATAAAAATGACACTCTTTATTAGTAAAGGATATGTTGTGGCGTAGCTTGACTGAATTGGATCTTGTAGTACTATGGGAGAATGAAATGTAGAGGTTGATATTGAAGCTTGGAGTGGGATGTTTCAGAGAGTTGACAAAAAAGATTATGTCTGATATTTCAAAGATGTACATTAATGGAAGCAAATTGAGTTTTGTCAGCCGTGTTTTGTAGTCTGAGGAGAAGTCTTGTAAAATATATTTAGTTGCCCTACGTTGAAGTTGTTCAATTTTGGAGATGTCTTTTAAGAGATGAGGTCGCCACACTGGTGCATAGTATAGGAGCTGCGATCTTACTAAGGATATATATAGTTTGAGCGTAACCGAAGGCACAATGGTTTTACAAAAGGTTCTACGTACAAGTTCCAGAGTCTTATAGGCTTTCTTTAGAATGTAGTCATGATGCTCGTTCCAATTGAGATTATCACTAATCAGGACACCTAGGTCTTTATGCAAATGGGAAGTGTTTATAGGATTGCCATTGATGTAATAAGTGGATGTAAATTTACATTTAAACGACAGATGGGTACTTTTTTAGAGGAATGAAATGACAAAAGAGATGTTGTGCTCCAATTTGATAAGCAGTTTAAATCATGTTGTAAGAGCTGCATGTCGCTTGGTACTTTGATATGTTTAAAGCATTTTGTATCATCTGCAAAAAGAAAGATTTTACTGTAAGTGATGGCACAGGAGATATCATTCATGTAAATAATGAATAATAAAGGACCAAGTATACTACCTTGAGGTACTCCTGATTTAACAGGGAGAAGATTGGAATTACAGCCATTAATTGATACAATTTGAGACCTATTAGTAACATATGCCAGAAACCATGACCAGAGTTCACCGCCAATATCGAACATACGAAGTTTATGAAGTAGATGTGAATGAGAAATAGTATCAAAAGCCTTGGTGATATCCAGGTAAATGATATCCAGCTGATGACGAGAGGTAAAAATGTCAGATAAAACTAAAAGGAGTTGTTGTACTGATGAATGATTCTGAATAAATCCAAACTGGGCAGGATTTATTCTGCTAGTAACATGTCCAATAATTTTATCGTGCAGTATTCGTTCCAACACTTTAGAAGTATTACTGAGTAAGGATATCTGTCGGTAGTTGTTGATATGGGTAGGGTCACCAGATTTAAACACAGGAATTATTTTGTGAACTTTCCATTCACAAGGAAGATAACCAAATTTTAATGTCAGATTGAAAAGATAGTGAAGAGGTTTATAGAGGACCAAAGCACACTTAGAAAGTAGAATGGGTGGGATGCCGTCTGGGTCCATGGCCTTGGATGTGTCTAAGCTAGCTTACCAATGCTTCATAGACATCAGCTTCAGTGATTGTAATATGACAGAGTGATACAGGACAATAGGAGTTAAAAGAAGGCGGTAAATCAGTGGAAGTGTTATTAAAAATTGAGTAAAAGTAATTGTTGAAAGCATTGGCTTTATCATTATCACAGTCGAATGTCGTAGAATTGTGATACATAGTGGAGGGGATAGATTTGGATTTTGTAAACCCTCTGATATATTTGTAAATTTTGGGATTGTCAGATGTAGTGACTAAATTGGATTCATATGTCATTTTAGCATTGCTGATCTTTGCTTGAAGCAGGTTATGGGAGGTTTCCAGCTTATTTTTATTGTATTCAGTAGAGTTGTTGTTAAATTTACGTCTAAGTGAGCGTAGACAGTTGATGTGGTGTCTAATGTCGGAATTGAACCACACGGGCTGACTATTAGGTTTAATTGTAGTTATGGGAATAAAATGTGGTAGAGCATCTTTAATGGTGTTGCTAAGGTATGACCACACAAATTCAATATCTTCAGACATGAGACAAGGTGTGAAATCAGAGTTATATAAAAAGTAACACAGGTCATTGTAGTTACCTTTAGAGTAATTTAGAAATGGTGTAGCCCTTTGGTCACTGTCATTGTTCAATGATGAATGAGAGTCAAAGGTTATGACAAAATGGTCTGATGGGATAGGTAAAGGAGGATCACAGTGTATTCTTAGATTCAAAATATTGTCAGGAGCATTGGTTAGGACTAGGTCAAGTATGTTACCAGCTATATGAGTAGGTTCATCTATCATTTGAACAAGGTTAAGGTCAAATACAACGTCACAGAAATTCGATGAAAAGGGGGATTGACCACATAGGGAATCCCAGTTGATATCTCCTAGATTGAAATCTCCCAGTAGAATTAAATGGCCAGTAAGATCCCTGAGGGTGTTAATGTAGCTCAGAAATTCTTGGCAATAATCGACCAATGAATCAGGAGGAATATATCCTAAGCAATACACAGTTGGTAAAGTAGATCCAATACTGATAGTTAGCATCTCTAGGTTGGTAGGGGATTGTAACACTTGATATGGTTTAGAAGATTTAACAGCAAACATTACTCCACCACCAAGAGTTTTGCGATCTTTCTGAATGATTGTATAGTTGTTAGGTAAAATTTCAATATCAAATATTTTTTCAGATAGCCAAGTCTCAGTTACTGCAATAATATCAGGAGAATTAGAGTATACATAGTTCTGAAACAAATCCATTTTATTGACTATACTACGAGTGTTCATTAAACATACATGATCTAGTCACTTGGGCTGGCTACTGGTAGCGGATGGGGGATCAGGAGATACTAAGGTTATTAATGGTGTTTGTTGGTCCATAAGTTGTGAGGCAGCGACAGGTTGGTCTGTAGGGGCTTGAGGTAGACTGGTGGGACAGGTCTGAAAGACAGAGTTTTTGACTTGGCCATATAATTGGTTATTCACAAAGATGCTGTTGTTACGTATCCTGATGATACTTCGACTGTACCCTTTCTGTAACAATTCCCACCTTTCCTTCAACAAGACTACCTCCCTTGTCCTTTCCTCCGGAGACAGGTCAGGTTTTATAAAAACCGGAGTTGATAAGGATCTCTTGTTGGCTAGGACTTGGTTGACGTGAATAACACTACGGAATTTGACAAGAATAGGCCTTGGTCTTGGCGATTGCACTTTGAATTTTCCAAGTCGATAGCAGTCCACAATGGTCCCAGGGTCAGGAGTAACACCCAGTCCACTGAAGATCGATGACACAGAGTCAAAATCTTTTTGGAGACGAGCCGGTCTGATTGTATTAGTAGGACATTCTTCAATTCCGTATACCACAACATTAAATCTACGGTCATTTGATGAGTTCATATTGGACAAGGGCCTGCTACTGGCTGCAGATACTATGGCTCCCTTGTCAGTGTTGACTGATTTGCCAGCAGAAGTGCTGACGTTTTTAATAAAAGCAATTGTTTCTGCTAGGTATTTTTCAAGCTTTGCACTACGAGTAGCAAGGTTATCGACCTTTGAAGAAAGGTCGGAAACTTCAGGTTGATCACAGGGACCAATTTTAGAAGCTAGCAGCTGTTTGAAACGCACATTGCACTTGTTGGTTTTACACAAGTAGATAATGTTATCATTGTTGACTGATAGGATTTCATTGAGAGACTTGAAATGGCTTTTTGAGATACCTTCACAACCCATGAGTAACATAGGTCACACTGTATTGCTTCGCTGTTTTTTCCCGTGCTAGTACAACGTTTATTACAACATGCACACATATCAACGGTCTTACTTAGGGCCTGAGCCCTTAGAGTATCAGGGGAGACGTTATCATCAGGTTTCTTTCGCTTCACGCTATTCCTGTCAGTAGTTGGCGGCTTGCTCATGTTGACCTTTGTCACTAAACGTTCGATAGAGGCGACTCTGTTGATGTACCCTTCGTATTAGAGGTGTCTCGTCGATATAAATAATCACAGCAACGCAACTCTCGGGTCTTAACTCTTCTTTGCTCAGAGAGGAAGACCCTAGCCAATCTTCGCGTCACGTGATCATGAAGTTTATGTCAATGATGATGAAAATAATGTATACATAATTATACAGTAACTGAAAGTGCGGTGTGTCCTCGGGCACATGCGACCACAACATGGAAGACCATAAAGTGGGCGTGGCAAGGAGTGAAATTACAACAAACACAAAACAACAACAAACAAAAAAAAAGTCCTATGTTTCTACTGACCACTCAGCACAGTTCCTTGCTAGAAAAATTCTTCTAGACACAGTAATAGATAGTCCAGCAGCTTCATCAAGTAATTTTCTACATTGAGACCGTGAGATAGCCGTAGCTTGTTGAATGTAGCCTAGAGCATTACACAGTGAGGACAGTGATGATTGTAAATGCCCTCTGCAGCAATTATAGACCCGTATCATTAACATGCATATGCTCCAAGATATTAGAACATATAATATATTCGCACATTTTCTCCCACCTTTCTTGACACAACATCTTGTGTGATGACCAACATGGCTTTCGCCATGGTCGATCTTGTGAGACACAACTTCTACTTACTATCAATGACTTTGCTGAATCCTTAAACAACGATGGACAAACTGATGCAATTCTTTAGATTTCTCTAAGGCCTTTGACAAGGTATCATACCAACATAATTACATCATTATGGTATCCGGGGCAACACTTTGGAATGGTTGAAAGATTTTCTTACTGGAAGACGGCAACAGGTATTAGTTAATGGTGAGCAAAGTGATGCAACTCAAGTGACATGAGGAGTTCCACAAGGAACCGTTCTTGCTCCGTTATTGTTTTTATGCTTCATAAATGATTTACCGAAAAACATACTATCAACTGTACGATTATATGCTGATGACATTATTCTGTGCACCCCTATTAACTCAAAAGAAGACTGTTACCAGCTTCAGAAACATCTAACTATTTTGGAAAGATGGGCAAATAAATGTAAAATGACATTTAATGTTCAGAAGTGTGAATTTATCAGAATAACACTCAATTTGCTATCCTGGTCTGAACACATTAGACAAATAACTAACAAAGCTAACAGTATCAAAGGGTTTTTACAACGTAACCTTCATAGCTGCCCAATTTTGGTCAAAGTGAGTTGTTACAAGTCACTTATTAAACCAATCCTAGAATACGCCTGTGTGGTCTGAGACCCTTATACACAAAAGGACAACTTAGCTATTGAATCAGTTCAAAGATGGTGCATGAGGTTTGTGTATAATAATTATTCTTCATATGGAAGTGTCACAAATATGTTGCAAAATTTGAATTGGCCACCTCTGGCTCACTGCAGAAACCAGCTGAAAGCGATCACAATGTTTAAGACCATGCACCAATTAATAGATATACCAACTGATACCATACTCATACCAGCTCCATCTAACTACTGTTTACGAGGCCATCTAATGAGGCTGTTACAGCCAAACACAAGAGTAAACTCATATCTTAACTCATTCTTTCCATCAAGTGTAAAGATCTGGAACAATTTACCCAACGACCTCATCACCTGTTAAAGTTTAGACCAATTTAAAGCAAGGCTAGCTGAACGTCAATTAATCACATAATTAATTATGTTGATTTATTATCTGTGCTCATATATACTCTTTGTAAGAGGTTTTGCACAGTAAACAATAATAATAATAAGTGACAGCACTGCCATAATATAGTGACATGTTGTAACTGGTAGCTATGCATAACTATGACTGTAGATATTAAAATAGGAAATATATGTGAGGGGGCATAGGAAAAGGGACCTATAGAGACTTCAAATTTTGAGTAAAGTCAGTATATTTCCGTTTATTGTTAGGTAATTATAATAAATTACATACATTGGGAAATCACACTTGCATTTAAATTTTTCATAACTATGTGAAACAATTGAGTATTGACTTGAAATTTGAAATATGAATAGCTGGTGAGTTGTAGCTATAGAATTCTTTGATTAGCATAACTCAAGCCCCTTTTCCTACGCCCCCTCACTTATACACTATCAGTTATCGCAATTCTACGATTGATCATTTGGTAATTGTCACTACCCCAACGTCATGATCAGTTTGTCTATATAGTCTGGCGGCGCCCGCTCAAGGGGAAGAGGGGTGGGCGTCGACAGACAATAATTAAAGGCGTGGCATAAATAAGATTAAGATGGCGGTGTGACTATATACAAACAATGTGACGAAATCACTATGAGCGAGAGTGATTTAAATACTCATTATGTAGAATTTCAACCAGCCGACGGCAGAATTCCTACTTTAAAAGGATCGCTAGTTGACGACAACGTTCCGCGAGTGCCATCAACATTCGTTGATCAAGTAGCAACAGACTACATACCCGATGATGACACTGTTATAATTGATGGAAGAAGGTCTTTCATTGGGAATTCAAATCTTAATGGAGTCTCATTGGTAATATTTATATTCTAAATCCTTAATGCACCTATCAATATTAAGCCCTACTACCCCCATCTCCAGCGTACGTGGGGGATTTGATCCGATTTGACCTTAAAAATCTCCCCACTAGTGGGGCATTTGACTGTTCAAAAATTTTAGTACTTGCTTGACTTAAAGCTATGCACCTCCTGCAAAAATAACTTACTTTCCCAAAGTACACTACATGGGGATTTGACTACTTGTCATGCCCCACGGGTGGGGAATTTGATTTTTGAAAAAGTCAAATCTCCACCTTTCCCCCACCCTTGCCTGGGAAGGGGGTGGTGAGGCATAATATCGATAGGTGCATAAGTAGCAATATGCTAAGCATTATAGCTAATTGTTTTCAAGTGATGGCTGATAATGGATCATCCAGGGCACTGGAGGTCTGTCAATGCACAAATGGTCCAGGCAAACCATCTATGCTATTATAAATGATGTGCTTGTGCTTGCATAACTGGTCCACCCAAGACCATCTATGCCAGCTACCTAGTGCAAAGATACGATTTGCCTTAACCCCAATTTATAGCCAGAAAATATGTTCATGCGTGACTGTGCAAATTAAAACAAACTTTGGGGCCTGTATTTGGGATGCACAAAATTGCGTCTGAATTTGGTATGGACTTTCAAAGGTAGAGTCTCTAAAACTTTTGCATTTGCCAATGTATGAAATTGCACGTATTTTTGTCCTGACTATCGTGGTATATTCTTGAACCACATGGCATACTACATGTGCACTGATACCAGTACAGTGTCATACAAACTTGGATACAGTGGTCCTTCCATTATCCAAACTCATTGGGCCCTAGGTGTGCTTGGATAGTAGAAATTTTTGGATAAACGAAGCCCATACCTTTTTACAGAGCTCAACATACACTTTAATAGGCAAAATACTCTAGTAGAAAATCACTTCTACAGTTTGGATAACAGAGCATTTGGATAATTGATGGCCAGATAATGGAGGGACCACTAGCTAGTACTATAGCTACTTTTAATTTTTCCTTTCACCAAGAGTTCTATATTATGAACTCTTGCTTTCACTTGAATACATAAATATGTTTAATATTACATTTCAGTGATCATTACTGTGTTGAATTCTGTGCAGAATTATTCAAGCTTAGGGACTAGCTATACACTGGAGATCTGTCACAAAACCATAATATCGCCTTATCTGTTGTTCTTAAAGCTGGTATGTAGTACTGTAATAGTGTTACAATATTACATAATATTGTGTAGATTGGCTGGAGAAAGTTTTCATCTGCAAAAGCTCTACATGAGTCAGTGGTCAAGAAAATATCAAATGTGGTGTATCCATCTGTTATTTTTGTGCTGCTGCTTTTGACGTTCATTGCAAGAGCAATGATTTGTTTCGATCGAACAAGGGTAATTGTTATTTTATTGTGTTAGTTATTGCAAAATAATTACCACTGTGTCTAAGGTGTTCACAGTAGAGATTATACACATAGTTTTCAGATTGTGGTTTGGAAAGTGGTTGCAGTTGTTTAATACTCACATACCAGAAACCTGACAATTAGTTAAGATGATACTTTTAAGTGTAAAATCAGATGAGGCAAAGACTGGTTATAATATAATGTGTTACAGTCATGAAGCACAAGTTTTGTACGTTTATTGGTTGTGTTTTTATTATATAGGTTATTGTGGATAGGATAAATGGTTCATTCAGCTATATTGATTGTGAAAGAAATGGACTGGCTTCAAGATATGTGGCACACAGTTTAATCATATTGATATCCTACCTATTTGGTTTATACGCATTTCGTATTTCATATCCTGAGTACTTACTAACTCTGATTGAAAAGGTGCAGTGTACTGATACACAAGGTTTATTTATTAATTAAGCCTTTTACATGTTAAGGTATTTTTGTACTTTGCTGATAAACATGGAAAATTTTCTCAAAAAAGATTGCTATATAACCTGAGGTATGTATCATAACTTGTTTTGCAATAATTATTACATGTGTTTGTATGTGCACATAGAGTTTTGTGTTTCCTTGCTGTTATATGGATGGTATTTTCAACATTAGTAAACTTGCTTCGAATTAAGTCTCACCGTTTAATAGACAAAGATACATACATAGAATGGTTTACTTCCTATAATGTATCATATCTAACTGAAGAGTACAGCATGGGAATGTAAGTACAACTGAAACAAACTAGATTTGTGTAAGTGTTCTTTTAGTCGACCTCCACTGGAGCACTATGAACTACGCGTAGCATTGGCAATGATTTCAATAGCTGGATTCATCTTAATTGACTTTTTCTATGTTGCATTGGTTGTGAATTATACACTGCAGTGTCAAGTAATTCACTTTGCGGTTTGTGCCACTGTCAATAAGTTCAAAACTATGCATTGCCAAGTTGATGCAGGTATTAAGGTAAAAGTATTGCTCAATAATCCTGGCTGCATGTATTTTCCTTAGGAAATCAAACTACTGCAGGATTTTTTGGTTGTTTTAAATGGTAGATTTTCTTCTTTAATATCACTTATACTGTTTGTGTTTGTTGGAAATTCTATTAGAGGTAAGCATACTACGCATGTATTTTTATTCTTCATCCTACCTGCGCATTCAACAGCATTTGTAAATGTGACTGAGCTAGAGAGACAACAAGCTTTAGCAATTGTTACTGGTGTGTGTGAATTCATGGGATGGTTTTCCCTATTGTGTTTTGTGGTAATGCAGGTAAATATTCAATGGTCATGTGCAATGGATAATCTTTATTTCAGGCAGTTCGTGTCACTTCTGCTTGTACACATATCAAATGTTTGGGATTAGAACTCAGGACACGACCATTTGCTTACACAAGAACGCAACAAATTGAGCTGGACTCATTTTTGCTTTACACTAGCAGTATTACTATGGATGTAAGTAAACTAGTGAAATTTTAATGCAGTTTTTATTTTTTCCTTGTCTAAAATTTAAAGGTACGTCTTGTACACATTCCTATGAAACCACTGTTGGTAGCACCAGTACTCTTTGCAGTGGCAGTTATTTGGAGATCATTTTTTACGGACTCACTAAGGCTGATATAGCTAATGCAATATTTAAAGGATGATTGTGTATAATTCTTCTGCAACTCAATTCATGCTGACAAACAGTCAATAATGTACTTTTGTAGTAGTGTTGACATACGTGTGAAACTGTATAATATATATGTGACCTATGTCCATAAACATGTATGAAGTTCATAAGCACATAGTACCACTTATAAGTCTGGAATAACATAACAAATTACGTCTTTGGAGACGTGGCTGATTGAAAGGCAATACAGTACAACTTAACAATTATGAATATACCTGCCATGTATACTGTATTATGCAGCGATCTTGAAAACTGAACTGTATGTTTACATTTTTATACTATTAGTATCATTTACTTACAGTTACATTGATGAATCATGAATGCACATGTCTAACTTTCAAACAACTATGTAGCTATACATTCATCAACTATATATATTACAATGTATAACTAATTGTTTTGTACTATATGTTGACTACTGCTGGTCGGCAAGAACGGCTCTTGCCAAATACCATGAGGTTACCGAAAATTTATATCAAATCTGTATATCACAATTGATTTAAAGCCCCTACATAAATGGACTATTTTAATGTGTCAACTGTTAATGATTTGTGCTCATTCCAGTGTTCGAGTTCACTCAAAATGACTGAAAAAAGTTCAATGAAATTTCTGACCCTGAATAATCAATTTGCTGTGGTGTGTTAACGTGTAAAAGAAAGTTACAGAGAAAATAATTGTACTCTTACACGCTTTACAGTGGCGGATTCAAGGGGGGGGGGGGGGGGGGGCATATATGTACCCCCACAGCCATCTCTTAAAAAAACCTAATACTAGATTGAGATACTCTAATAGAGCAGTCAGTCAAATACTCTAATAGAACAGTCACAACACTATTAGCTATTGAGAATCTTCCACAATTGCTGAGTATGAATGAAAACTAGCATATGCAGCACTATCCCATGCATAGGCACACTTATCCTGCTAAGGATATTTTGCAAATGAAATACACATGGTCTTGTGTTTGCCATTCGTAGGCTCATTAATAGCTACCTATAGCTGAACTGCTCATGACTGTCACTTTTCCCTATATAACTCTTGAACATAGTCCACTTAGAAATCAGACATTTGTGCATAAAACCACTCTAAATCAAAAATTTTAACCCTGAGATGTATGAAGTAGCTTCAGCTTCTGGGGGGCTGGTGCACTCCCCTTTCCAAACCCTGGGATTTACAACTATACTTTCCTGTATAATACTAATTCTGTTAGAGTATATTATAGCTATGCACTGTTACTAGAGGAAAATTTTTAAAAACATAGACACTGGACTTGCTGTGGTGTCACGGTTTGTACTTGTGACACAAAGTTGTGGGTAAAAAAACAAGACTTTTACACCATCCACCATAGTGATGTGTATTGGCTGTAGCTACATGTTAAAAACCTTTTTAGTCATTTTTATCCATTTACTGCCAGATACGTGGTCGATTACTCATGATTTTGTGTGCCCAATTGTGTAGCATAATCAATCTAGCCAGAATTCAACTTCACTAGGGAAAAAATTCAATGACTGAATGATTCCTGAAACTGCATGAAGACTTCTGATTTTAGCTGTGGTGTAAAGAAAGCTGCAGAGAAAAGAATCAGACTTGTAGAACCCGTACTGTTGTATTATTATTAATCAATAGTGACATTATCATTATACAACAAAGACAAAAACCAATAAGAAACAAGCCAATTGTACAGTTACAATGCTTCAGACATAGAAAACGTTCCATCAACTACTAACTCCTAATGACTGCCATCTTTCTCAAGACTCTCGCCGGAACACAAGCATAGAGCACCGACGAAGGATTGCAAATGAGAGTCTTGCTTTTACCCAACCCATGACAGCACTATATGACTTTTCCCACTTAGCAGCCAAATGATCAGCTAGGCATCTTAAAAAGAAATTTGCTTCACTGCCAAGTAGCTAAAGCAAAGTGCAGCATGGCGTGCTTGACAAGCTACAGACTACTTCCTTTTTTCTCAACTTCAGCATACTTTATTATTATTATATTTTATAATTGTAAGACTCATATGCATGAGCATAGTACAATGATTAGTTACAAATTAAATTAGAATGTAAGTAAGTAATTAAGTAAGTAAATTAATTAAGTATAAGTAATTAAGTAAGTAAATTAATTAAGGATAAGTAATTAAGTAATTGAAGAGATCACTAGTGTACAGGTGTAGAGAATTGTTGTAGAGTTGGTGCATTGACAGTGACACTTGGTAAAGCATTCCACTGAAGGACCACTCGTGGAAAAAAGCTGTACTTATAGCTATTAACTGTTGAAGATATTGTAACAAATCTTTTGTTGTGACCTCTAGTGATAAGTGAGTTTTTAATCATGCATTCTGGGAGTGAAACATCTATTAAACCATTTAAGATTTTATAAAGAACACATAGAGACTGAATATCTCGTCTCTTCTTCAAGCTGTCCCACTGTAAAGTTGATAACATTTCACTAACACTGCTGTATCTGTTAAAATCGGACATTACATATCTAGCAGCTCTCCTTTGAACAGATTCTAATTTGTTAATGTTAATGTTGGTATAGGGGGACCAAACAAAAGCTGCGTACTCCAAAATTGGTCTGACATATGTACAATAAGCATCAACTCTAATATTCCTCTGACAGAAATGAGTGTTTCTTCTTATGAATGCTAGGGCAGAGTTAGCTATTTTACAGATACACTCAATATGCTTGTCGAGGGTAAGTTTACTGTCTAATGTAAGTCCTAAGTATTTAGCTTCCTGTACATGGGTAAGCATTTGATCGTGTAGTGTGTGACAGTTGGATGCACTTTGTGAGTAATTGTTAAAACAACATATTTAATTGGGTTAAATTGCATAAACCATTTGTTTTCCCAACGTTCCAGACAATGTAAATCATTCTGTAGGACATCGGAGTCATGCTTAGAGTGAATTTGGCGATACAATAGACAGTCATCTGCAAATAGGCGACAAGTAGATTTGATACAGCTGGGTAAATCATTTATAAAAACAAGGAACAGTAAGGGGCCCAATACAGAGCCCTGAGGTACTCCACTGGTAACATTGACAGCTTCTGAAATAGAGCCATCACAAACAACGTGCTGTTTACGGTTGGTTAAAAAAGACTGAATCCAGTTAATTGTCTCTCCGGTAATTCCGTAGTACCTTAACTTTAACAGTAAGAGTTTATGGGAAACTTTGTCGAAAGCCTTGCTGAAATCCAGCAGTATGCAATCAGTTTGTGCATTGTCATTTAAACTGGATGCTAAGTCATGGACGGTTAATAGTAGTTGAAGACCAGCAGAGCGTTTTTGGTGGAAGCCAGGTTGAGAGGATATTGTTACGTTCTAAATGACCCATCACATGCGAGTAAATAATGTGCTCTAAAGCTTTACATAATAAAGAAGTGAGTGAAATGGGCCTGTAGTTAGCTGGGTCGGATCGTGATCCTTTCTTGAAAATAGGTGATACTGTTGCTTTTTTCCAATCTGTACTGAGGGATTATGCCTTGTTTAAAGGAAGCTGAAAACAAAATGAACAAACATGGAGTCAAATCTTCAGCAAACATCTTCAGAAATTTAGCAGGGATGTGGTCGGGTCCTGCTGCTTTTGATGGATCAAGATCTTTTAGAAGCTTAGTTATTCCAGAGGCCTGTAAATTGATTTTAGAAATACTTGAGAAAGGATACCAAAGGATGTACAGCTTGAAGTTAATGACTGCAATATGAATGAACATCAGTATCAAGCATCAACTTGGGGCTCCCAAATTCCACCAACTCCTAAATCAGCTGGCGGCTATTATTGTCACGTGACACATGTGACTCAAATAATTAAATTTTACAGGCGCGAGGGGGCGGTACCAGACAAACAGAACAAAAGCTGAAAAGGAAGGAACGCTGAAGATGGCGATTTCACTGAATAGTAATTTGAATGAATGTACTTTGAATACTGAATATATCGAGCTTTACTCTACCGATACAAGTACAAACTTGCTGTCACCTTCGGACATCAGCTCACCACGCGCCTTGTCCTTATCTCTCGATCAAACTATTGACACTGAAATTATTGATGGGAGAAGATCTTTCCTCGACAGCTCTACTTCTAGTGCAAACTCTCTGGTAAGTTCTATTTTTAATGATTCAGTAATTTATCCACCTATTAATCATTCCATAAGGTAGGTGGGGGTAACTTCGTGAATTGAATTTTAACTACTCTATAGGGAGAAACACAAGAATACGTAAATTCACGAAGTTACCCCCAAACGCGTTTTTTGACACCACCGGATGTTTAGTGCTATATCTCTTCAGCAATAAGCTCAAATCCCATGTAAGTTGGTATGCTGAGAGTACATATGTACGCGCTAAACACAACGAACTTTGGTTAAAATCGATTCAGTAGATCGAAAGTTATAAACGAAAAAGCAAAGTATTCACGAAGTTACTCCCGCCTACCTTAGATAGTATATTCTCCGTACGGAGAATCATACCTCCTGGGATTTTTTATTCTTAGTCACATGTAGTCATGCGAACTACAGGCTCATGCAGACTACAGCCCACTACAAGCCTGCACACATGATCTGAATTTCAGAGCAAGACTTTTGTTCTAACAAATCCTACAGGACTAAATTCCCCACTATTCCCTCTGTTTAAGTCTGTACAAATAATATAGGTGCATTAGTCCTCTCTGTCACTGTAATTACCTACCTGATTCGAAATTTGGCCTGCTACTAAACAGGTCACCCATTTTGAAACTGGCTGACCAGATTTAATATTGTCAATTGTTTAGACCCATGTCAAAACCAGTCAACAATTTGTCAACCTGTTATACAACAGGTCAACCCGTTTCATAATAGGTCAACCCATTTCAAAACTGGTCAACCTGTTTTGAAACTAATAGCTAATAGGCTTACAGTAGCAAATTTGATACGTTACTGCTCTGCTGCTGCACTGCCAGCAGATGGCTACCTGCTGGCACAACATAGGTATAATGTATGCAACCGTTTCTGTGTTACCAGTAGTTCTTATTAGCTACAGGCTGTATCATACTGTTAATTGTCATCACCCAGCTAGCTGTATAGTTATTTACAGTATTGCAGTAGATCTAACTATAAGATATGTGTAAGCATATATAGATCTTTCACATATTATGTGATACCTTTAGCTACTAGCTACAGATGTGTTAAAGACCATGAAAAGTCATAATTTTGTAGCTAAGAGAAATACCCAAAAACTTCAACCTGAAGTGAAATCAGCAACAAATATTAGAGTCTGTTTATGCTGTTGAGACTTTCAATCTGTTTTGCATTGTTATGTAGAGTGATAGTAACTCATTATAAGCTCCATGTTTATGCTATAACCTATTTAAAACTGGCCAACCCTGGTCAAGCTGTTATAAAATGGATTATAGATTTTAAATCAGGTCGTGACTAATATACTGTCATGGTTGTAGCAACTTGTGAGTGTGTGTGTGTGTGTGTGTGGGGGGGGGGAGGAGGAGTCAGTCTTTCTTATTAGTTGGTGCCTCCTTGTGGTGACCCCTGGGCAGTATTTGTTGTTATTGGAGCTACAAACACTGGTGAAAGCCAACTAGCTATGTTTGGTATTGTGTGGAAGTGTGTTCCAGATATCATTTTGTGGTTTTACCTTCCTTGGGCTTGCAACCCAAGAGAAGGTTCTTGTGTTGCACTAGCTATAGTGAGTGACAAGCTTTTATTATGTGCAGGAAATGACTTAATGATTTAATCATTTGCTTGTGGAACGTTCAATCTTTGACTGAAATTTCAGGTGACATCCGTATTAGTCAGAGGAGTGGTCCTCCTAGTACTTCATTTGTAAATAGAAAACTTAATTTGTTGGTGGGAGAGCTCAAGAGGTATAGAGTTTCTGTGGCCGGAGTTCAGGAGACCCTACTGGACATTTTGTCCATGAAAATCTAATGAAAAAATGTTCAACTTGTGAAAAGCAAAGTTTTCATTGGGTGGCCGCAATGAAATTTTACATCATAGCACTAATTAAATGAAAATTTACCAATGAAAAGTCCATGAAAAGCCAGTTTTTAGTGGTAATTTTTCATTGGGTATTTCACTACTGGACAATATATCCATGCTATTACCGTGGAATTCCCATAATCACCTTGAAATACCCATGAAAGTTTCAGTTGGTATTTTTCATAGGTAATGAAATACCTATGAAATGCATGGAGCAAAATAATGTACCAATGAAAATCCCATAAACGAGTGAGTTTTCATGGGTTTGTATGTATGTACAACCCATGATAAACCCGTGAAATCACTCCAATGAAAATCCTGTGGAAAACCTATGAATGTGTTTCATAGGCTTTCCATACATTTTTCATTGGTGCGATTTCACAGGTTTTTCATGGTTGTACATACATACAAACCCATAAAAACTCACTCGTTCATGGGTTTTTCATTGGTACATTGTTTTGCTCCATGCATTTCATAGGTATTTCATTACCCATGAAAAATACCAACTGAAACTTTCATGGGTATTTCAAGGTGATCATGGGAATTCTATGGTAATAGCATGGATATATTGTCCAGTAGTGTTTATTGAATTGTCCTATGAAAATGCTATGAAAATAAAATTTCATTGGAGTTACCCAATGAAAATTTTACTTTTTATAAGTTGAATTTTTTTTTCATTCGATTTTCATGGACAAAATCTCCAGTAGTGTGATATTATTGTACTATTCTAATTTTATAAGGAATTCTACTATAATGCACAAAGAATGTTTTAGTATAACCTAGAATTCCAGTGGTATACTTTGCAAAAACAGCTAAGCTATATAAAAGGGTGCGGCCTTCAAAAGCTTGCACCTGGGTGAAAAAAAGTTGTGAAAGCAATGATGGCATTAACTTTTTTTACCAAGGCTTTTGAATACCTTACCTTTTATACAGATTGGCTGTTTTTACATGGATTTTACTTCTTAATATTCCCAAAGCCAATCACGAGGCTTGTTGTTACGCAAAATTTCTTCTTATCTATGTATCTGACAATCATAGTAGTACTCTACTATACAAAAAATACGTACCGATCTAATACTAAAGCCAAAGGATCTATGCAATAACCAGTAAATACTGATAATTGCTTTATAATTTTGTATTTGCTTGTTCATAGCCAGTGTCAGTTCAGTGAACTTACCTTCTAACAGACCTTGAATGCACACAGTAGAAGATATTAGAGATGTACCGATTCAGCATTTCTGAGCTTTACCGATACTGATCCGATCTAGGAAATTTATTTCCGATCCTACCGATATTGTACCGATCTGACATCAGTTGTCTAATGTGATGACTGATCTTGTACAGGTAGTTCTTATAGCATTTTATAATCTCAGACTAACCTAATTGGTTAATTGTTAGCTGAATGATGATCACAGCACTGTTACTAGAGTCAATCCAATGGTGGTGTGGCCTCAATTACACCACCCAGACAATCAGCAGTGACAGCACCCACAAATATTTTAATGCATGCCTTGCCTGGAATGGTTTGTAGGCTGTTGTAGTAGAGATTCTAATAGTTTAGTCTATTTGATATGGTGTAGCACCATTCATTGTTTTCTGCCGGTAAGTTCAAGGGTAAGTTTCAGTAATTAAACAGCAAACTCACATGTATTTATATGGCTTCTCGTAGTTTCAATGAGCGCCAGGCAAGCTTATTTCATAAATGGAGCAGAGAGATGATAGAAGAAGTCTAGTATGTTTGAAGAAATGGTGATTAGAAAGATCGGTATCATGAATTGGTGGCTTCAACAGAAAATTGGTTCTACCGATTTTGCTCAAATTGTCAAGATCGGCACCAATCCGATACTAGATCGGTAGATCGGTAGATCGGTACATCTCTAGAAGATATCATATCCGTTGTGCTTCTGAGTCATAAGATATATAACCTTGCTGGTTACCAGCATCTGTTTCAGCAAGTGGATGAGTTAATTATGCATCTGTATGGAACATATGCCTATCTATGGATACAAATTAACAAGGAGAAAGCACCCTGATCACCTGGCAGACTCCTGTAAGTGTTTGAGTGTAAATCAGATGACTGCAGGATCGATCTCCTATAAAGTCTTAATAATAATAAATACATAAAACCGAAAAGGTTGTGTACCTGTCTTTCTACCTATACTTGTCAGTCTGTGCACGTGTCAATCTGATTCATGCCCAAAATTGCATCCAACTACTCTGAAGAAAGTTCTGCGTGCATCCTCTTCAGTGTGTTAAAGACCACTTAGAAACAAAGCTGTATACAATATTCTAAGAAATTCTGTGAAGAAAACGTGTGGTTGTTTTACTTAGCTCGTCACTAAGCAAACAAAACACTTCATTTACCTTTGAAGCCCTAATAATGTGACCTTGGGTCTTCGAGGACCTTATCTGCACATTGTAAATATAACTTAATTTGATACATAATTATAACTTATTGTTTTGTGTTTTATTATAGAATACTGGTCAAGCACTGGAAATTTGCAACAGAACTATAATAACTCCTTACCTCATCTTCTTAAAATTGGTATGCATAGCTGTACATATACAAGATAGAGCATCATTGATCTTTAGATTGGATGGAGAAAGTTTTCAGTTGAAATGGAATTACATGAGTCAAAGATCAAGAAATTTTTTAATTTTATGTTTCCATTAATTGTTTTCTTGTTACTTTTGCTAACACTTGTAACTAGAGCACTATTGTGTTTTGATAGAACTGAGGTAAGTGTACTTGTGTGGAATGCTGTGGAATGTGTGGATGCATGTAAAATCAATACCATGTATTTAATTACTGGCCATGTAGATTTGTAACCACTGATACCGATATTTTACGGTTAATTTTGTACACAGAAATTTGGGGGATATAATGTTTTCAGACATATTGTGCTTAGGGTTCTTGTGATTTTTGTTGTTGTTGCAATATTAACATGATAGTACTGTTACCATACTGTATTGTCTTAGAGATCATGGCAGTTAGCAAAACTAGCACCAAGCACTATAGCCTCACTTTTCCTTCATGACAGCTTGACAATATTGAATAGATATAGCTAAGCCCACAAATGCCAACCCCAACAAGTTTCTATAAAAATTTTATACTAACTAATTAACCCATTAACGGCCACGCATATGGTGGCATGGCATCATAATTCACTCATAGAATAAACTTTAGCCCGCTATAACTTGTAAAATGTGTTTCATAGCAAGATGCGCTAGTACTGAAACGGACACGCCCATTAAGGTCCCATTTGTGGGATAACCGGATCCTTCCTGGACTAGTGCGCGTTTGTTATGTAATAGCGTAAAGTGTAACCTGTTTTAATAGGCGAATTAAATTGTTCTTCGAATTAAAACCTAGTAGCTGATAACAAAAAAAGTGTTATACGTCGATCGATGGAAACAGGTAAAGTCAACAGTTGGCTGCTTTATCCCAGACATGTCATGGTGGACACGAGTGCAGATAAGCGTGTACAGCAGCAGGGCTGACTGCTCAGTAAACAATAATAATAATTATACAACCAAGTACTAAGAATAATACGAAATGCGGTTAAAATTACGTCATTAATAATGAATGAAATAAATAAATAATTAATAAATAAATAATAAATAATGTTTGAGGAAACTACAAGGCCTAAGGCTTCACACTCACCGGGAATAGAATCCATGTTGTATGAAGAGATAATTGTATAATGGGTGAATGTTTCCGTGGAGGTGATAGAAACGTACGACAATTCTATTTAATGCCGATCAAAACAGCACGTGATATACCCACTACTAATCGAGCAGATTCAAATGGCTATTTAGACGAGCGAACTACTGTTCAATTGTGCTTGAAAGTGTTGCCAGCTGACACACTAAGTCTCAAGTCGCCATGCCAGCTGCCAGTGGATGCGCTCCGTGTATCTATGGCTGCAGGACACCTGATGAATAGGTTTGACATGCCAGCTGCACAAGGACAGGTATGTTTGTTTGTATTGTAATGTACATATGTCTTATATTTTACTATATTTTTCTGGCTTGCTAGGCTATGGTTAACCGGTTTGGTTGTCTGTTTGTACTAATGTTTTGTAAGAGCGTGGTATGTTTTAAATGTTTTCTTGTATTATTGTACATTTTGCCTTTACCTAGCTTACTAGGCTCTGGCTGGCTTGGCTGTCTTCCTTTATCTGGTTCACCTGGCTTTTTATTTATTTATTTATTTTTTTATTTTTTTATTTATTTATAAGGCTTTTCAGCATGGGTACAACTACATACAGATACAGTGGTTATACATTCATGAAAACAATATTAGTCCATGCTGAGGGTCCACTAGCAACCTGTGCTAGTGGCCTGAGTATGTTACAAAAATTAATTACTTAACTACAGTAAGTTACTTATATATTTAATTATAAATCAATTTGTATGTAACTACAAGAGATCAGTATTGTGCATCTCCTGTAGGTTTTGTATGCATATACTGTGTACACACCACTGTGCCATTACCACCACTGTGCCATTACCACACCAATGATGTACTAGCACTTTAGTCACTGGTGACCTTTATTTACGATGCCACTATTGTGTTGTATCTGTCACTACTGTGACTTATTGAGTTGATTTGGGGATCGTGCCTTCACCACCTAATAGCCTCACCAGGGGGCTGTCACGTTGGTGTATGTACTTGGTTGTATGTGACGCGGTCCTAGTAATAATAATAACAGCAGAAATGGGGCAAATCACGAAGAAACCAACTGTGGAATGGATTGCACTGTAAGTAAACTGTATAGAATAGTTCTTTGGAGTGTAATACACCTTAGCTAATAGCTAGTTGGGATTTCGTTGTTTGTTTGGGCTGGTTTTTACCGAAGTTTAGACTTTGTTGTTTGATAACTTCTTTGTGGTTACTGTTATGAAAACAAAAACAGTACAGTCGACCTCCTTAATTTATAGGAAGTATGTAGATATATGGTTACTAAGTAGTTCTGTGTACTGGACGGTTAGTATGATGCGATTTGGAAATTTTGGCCAGGGGACCCGGAGAATTTACAATTGGCCGTCTATGGCTTTTAACTGACTGATTCAGGCTACGAGCTTGATTTCTTCACTGCTATACTTTGTTTTGGCACAAGATGTCTTTTTCACCAACTGCAGCATCTACAATGCATGCATCTTTGACTTACCTTTGCCCTCCTATGTGCCCCATTTCTTTTTCCACTACTATGTAGGTGTTGATTTGTGGGTTAGTATTCTGGCTTCAGTTCAGTAGTGTATCCGGATTGCTTGCAGAGGTGCATATACTGTTCTTTATGTGTAATCTATATATATAAAGCTGAAAAGCCGTCTGTCCATCTGACCGTCACGCCACTTACTCACCAAACTTGGTGCAAATCGACACAATCTGTGCTGATAATGAAGCACTCATCATTCAGCTACTCTAAGATTGTCATCACGAGTTCACGCGTGCTTCCGTTCGTTCTCCACAGCACTTAGAAGGCCAAGGTGTAGAGAAATTTTGAGCAACATTCCTTTGAAAACCACAGCACATACTGTGGTAGAATGCCTGACTAGCATGGGGTTCGAATCCACGTGTTGGCAGATTTTTTTTCCTTTATACTCAATACTTTTTTGTGCACACCTTTTTATAACACGACTTTTAGCTCATCATATCTTGGCATGCAAAGCACATATCGACGTCGGACTTTTAACGAAATTAAGTGCCCATCATCTGGCAACTCGAGTGTAGTTGTAGCAAATCAATACATGCTTTTGTTTGCTCTTTATAGGGCGATGAAGGCACTGGTGTAGGGAAGGATCACTGAAAAGTTGAGCTACATTCCTGTCAAAACCACAGATAAACAACTGTGGCGATTTGTGTACCTCCCTTAACCCCAAGTTATTGTAACCAACCTGGGTCTGGGTAGGTAAAAACAGTGGACCCGGGGACCCTGGGACCCACGAAAATCCAACTCGTCTTGGAACTTTTTACACTTCACAGTATTCTATACTTATACTAGGTACCTCTGCAAGCAGTCTTGCATGGCCAATCCACTTTTTTTTCTCTCACAGCGTCTCGCACGATGTTTACACCAATTAGAAATTATAAACGCCTCTGAAAAGGTGTCTGAAGCTGACTGCATTTAAAGGTCACTGCCTGCTGCACAGTAAACATACTAGTATATTATGCCGCCTAGCTACTATTAGTATGTTCACGTTGAGCTGAACCCTGAAAAACAGCTAAAAATTAAAAGTAGATTTTTTCTCAACAGAGTTAACATTTCTGCCAACCAGATGATTATTGGTAACAGCAAAGGTGTCAACAACAGACACGTACGGTTTGGCTCCATTACAAGTTCGGGAAAGGGCTCTAATGGACACTGTATTTATATGGCTTCTCCATAGGAAATGTATTGTGAAAATTTTGATTGGCCATAAATATTATGTCAAACATTTGAACAACAAGATTTTGAAATATTTTTAGCGGGTCAAGCAGTACTACAAATGAGCCAAATTTCAAGATCGTGTGTAATTGCATCCATGAGTTATTAAATGTTTTTGAGGATTCAGCTCAACGTGAACATACTATAGGAACATTGTGCAAATACATCATGAAGTATGAAGAGCTGCTGGAACATGCTTATAGCTTGGCTTAGCTGGTAATTGTTCACCTGCTGCTCAACTAGTCTATTATATCACCTAGCTACTATAGTTTAGAAACATTGTGCTCTGGGAAAATAGCGAGTGACCTGTAGTTAATGCAATCAGCTTCAAACACTTTTTCAGAGGCGCTTATCATTTCTAATTGGTGTAAACATCGTGCGAGACGCTGTGAGAGAAAAAAAAGTGGATTGGCCATGCAAGACTGCTTGCAGAGGTACCTAGTATAAGTATAGAATACTGTGAAGTGTAAAAAGTTCCAAGACAAGTTGGATTTTTGTGGGTCCCCGGGTCCACTGTTTTTACGTACCCCCTGGGTCTAGGTTATAACTTTTTTTTTCTTTACTTTTGGGACCTTTTTGATGCACCTTTTTGTTCTATCTGTTCTTCATCTACAAACTCTTATGCTCAGTTTTTTAGCACTGGTACTCACATCATAGGGACTCTTATAGCACTTTTGCGATAGGGCAGGAAAATTGCCAACATATTTGTCCATCTGTGTGTTGGTCCAGTGTGTTGTAATAGAGTAGGTAAAAGCTTCTTTCACCAGTATCCAGAATATCTACATCTTTGTTTTAAGCACATAGGTGTGCACTGACATGCAAACTGTGTTTTTCAGATTTACCTCATTACTGCTGTAGTAAATAGGCAGCATGTATGATTGGACAGATACTACTGTGCATGTGAAAAATGATAATACTGGAGCCATGCAGATACCATAGTTTACACCGAGGAACTGCGTCTGACCTGGCACAACTGTTTCACTATAATCCTGCTTACATGCTTTCACTCTAAAGGATCGTATATTATCTTAATGGTCAATTACACTGCAGGTGTGGGTTTTTGTATGGCAAGAGGTATATGTGTCACTGCAACATCAGAACTGAAAGTGCATAGCATAGCACAAGTTCTGAACCTTTGCTTGATATAATTGCAAATTATGTTGGATTTAAATTATGCCCAAGTTCATTCAGTTCTCTTTATGACAGTCGGTAAGGTAAACATCATGTAGAAACTGAAACTGTATCATGTGTACACCACTTGTAATGTAGGTATACTGTATATATAATTTCCTTAGCTCACATGCAGTTTAACTAATTAGCCTGCATGCTCATTATTTCACTATATGTACTGCATAAGGATCATGTACTTTAAAGCACTATCGACATACATGCTACACAGCAAATATAGGACACTATTTATGCTTGGTTCCCTATATATTAATATCGTTGCATTAGTTGTCCTGCATGTAAAGCAGCAAAGGTTTTGTTTGTTCTTTACAGCACATTGAAGTCACTGGTAGGGAAGACGCATAGAATAATTGAACTACATTCCTGTCAAAACCACAAACAATAAACTTTAGTGCTTTGCATCATTAATTTCAGCAGGATGGCATAAGGAAACCTCATGCTCTTTAAAAATGTGACATCACCATGTACTCTACATAGCTACATGAACAGTGCTGGTGTTTAATGCTTAGTCCCTCTTCCTGGCATTATCTTCCTGGCATTAAAATGTTTAATATGGAGATGGTCCTGCATGTAGGGCAGGTACCAATGCTAGTATCTATCTATTCTATCTATATATATAAAGCTGAAAATGTCTGTCTGTCTGTCTGTCTGTCTGTCTGACGGTCACGCTGCTTACTCACCATACTTGGCGCGAATCGACATAGTCTGTGCTGATAATGAAGCGCTCATCATCCGCCTACTCTAAGATTGTTATCACGAGTTCACGCGTGCTTCCGTTCGGTCTCTACAGCGCGTAGAAGGCCAAGGTGTAGAGAAAACTTGAGCAACATTCCTTTGAAAACCACAGCACATACTGTTCAAGTGGTAGAACGCCTGACTAGCGTGTAAGAGGTCGTGGGTTCAAATCCACGTGTTGACAGATTTTTTTCTTTCTACTCAGTACCTTTTTGTGAACACCTTTTTAAAACACGACTTTTAGCTCATCATATCTTGGCATGCAAAGCACGTATCGAGGCGGGACTTTAGCGAAATTAAACGCCCATCATCTGGCAACTCGAGTGTTGTTGTAGCAAATCAATACGTGCTTTTGTTCGCTCTTTATAGGGTGATGAAGGCACTGGTGTAGGGAAGGATCACTGAAAAGTTGAGCTACATTCCTGTCAAAACCACTGATAAACAACTGTGGCGATTTGTGCACCTCCCCTTAACCCCAAGTTATTATAACCAGCCAGGGTTCAATCCCCGCCTAGGTCATAACTTTTTTTTTCACTTTTGGGACCTTTTTGGTGCACCTTTTTGCTGTATCTGTTCCATGCAAGTCTTCATCTACAAACTCTTATGATCAGTTTTTCAGCACTGGCACTGAATTACCTCACATAATAGGGACTCTTATAGCACTTTTGGGACAGGGCAGACAAATTGCCAACATATTTGTCCATCTGTGTGTTGGTCCAGTGTGTTGTATTAGAGTAGGTAAAAGCTTCTTTCACCAGTATCCAGAATATCTACATCTTTGTTTTAAGCACATAGGTGTGCACTGACATGAAAAACTGTTTGTTCAGACTTACCTCAATACTGCTGTAGTAATAGGCAGCTTGGCATGATTGAACAAATACTACTGTGCATCTGAAAAATGATAATACTGGAACCATGCAGATCCATAGTTTACACCAAGGAACTGCATCCGACCTGGCACAACTGTTTCACTGTCCTGCTTACATGCTTTCACTCTAAAGATTCATACATTACCTTAGTGGTCAATTACACTGCAGGTGTTTCAAAACTGGGTTTTTGTATGACAAGAGGTATATGTGTCACTGCAACATCAGAACTGAAAGTGCATAGGACAAGTTCTGAACTTTTGCTTGCCATGCAGTAACTATAACTGCAAATTATGTTGACTTTAAATTATGCTCAAGTTCATTTCTCTTTGTGACAGTCGGTAAGGTAAACATCAAAATGTAGAAACTGAAACTGTACCGTGTGTACACAACCTGTATGTAATGTAGGGTATACTGTATACAATTGCCTTAGCTCGCATGCAGTTTAACTAATTAGCTAGCCTTGCATGCATGCTTCACTATAAATTATTATGTACTGCATAAGGATCATGTACTTTAAAGCACTATCGACATACATGCTACACAGCAAATATAGGACACTAATATTTATGCTTGGTTCCCAATATATTAATTATTGTTGCATTAGTTCTCATGTAAAGCAGCAAAGGTTTCGTTTGTTCTATACAGCACGTTGAAGTCACTGGTAGGGAAGATGCACTGAATAATTAAACTACATTTCTGTCAAAACCACAAACAATAAACTTTAGTGTTTTGCATCATTAATGACATAAGAAAATCTCATGCTCTTTAAAAAATGTGACATCACCATGTACCCAACATAGCTACATTAGCAGTGCTGGTGTTTAATGCTTAGTCCCTCTTCGTGGCATTAAAATGTTTAATGTGGAGATGGTCCTGCACATAGGGCAGGTACCAATGCTAGTATTATATAAAGCTGAAAATGCAATCATCTACATTCCATTCGGGTCACTCAGCTATCTCGCTAACCACTGCACGTTTCAAAGCAGTTTGTTTGCTTCATGAAGCACTCATCATCTAGCTTCACTAAGTTTGTTAAAAGACGTTTCTAACTGCTGCCATTTTCCATCTACAGCGCATTGAATGCAGGGCTGTAGAGCAAAACTCACTGGAATTTTTGTACAAACTGCATGGTGAACTGCAAGTAAACACCTTAGCCATTCAACTTACGCATGCCTTTATAACCAGGTTTTACTCATCCCTAATCACAAGTGTTGTTTGGTTAAATGGGTAAGGCGTAAGCTTCATAACTGTCAGATAGTGAGTTCAAGTCCCAGATACAGCAGCTTTTTTGTTCACTTTTGCAATCTTTTTTGCTTTTGGTTACAACTTTTTAATGTATACTTTTCCTCCCTTCTATTCTGAAGCATTGTTATGTGTACTTTTTCATGTTACATGTGTAACTAAATATGCCAAGTGCTTTTATGGCAGCATACAGGTGAATGATGATGACATTAGAAAATATTATACATTTGTGGGGCGTAGCTTTTCAAGTAAGGTGATATATTGTTGTGACTGATACCTATGTATTCCTTACATGCCATTAGTTACACTATTAAATTCTGTATAATTAATGATATATTATTCTTATTAAAGCTTATAGCGGCCAGTACTGATGGTCTGACAGCAACATGTTCTGCATTCTTTGAAATTTTACAATTACTTAACTTAGCTAACAATAAGCTAGGTAAAACAAAAAAAATGGGTCAAAGCACTGAAGCAATTCATGTTAGTCCACAAAACAATACTACCTTGTCATCAAGTATAAGCTGTATCGATTGCAAGTACAAAAATACTTGAACTTAATCTATGCTTTGTAACATGAACCTTTGTATTGAAAAGTTTGGTACCATCCAAAATGAATCAAAATTGTATGCATGTGCAATGGACACAGCTATATGTACAGTGACATAAAGCTTGCAAACACTGAAAACTGAAAAAAGGTACAGACATGCAAATTAAGATGGAAAGGTGACATGAAATCTACACAGTGAAAGAAGATAAAACTGGTTGTACCAAGCTGAAAATTATTGCAAATACATACCAAAACACTAAAATGGGGGTGTTTGCCTTATGTTACACATTCAAGTAGGGTGATAGAATGTCACCTGTGCATGTCCAGTTTTATTGTCCATATAGTTGCACTATTTTAGTATACTAAACAAACATACTAAAAAGCATGTGTACCGCCTTGAACCATGTAAGCTCCAGCTAATGCACTAAAGGAATACTTACAGTTCCCTATGCCCTACGACTGTATAATATTTTCTAATATCATCATCATTCACCTGTATGCTACCATATAAAAGCACTTGGTGTATTTAGCTATAGTTATACATGTAACATGAAAAAGTACACGTAAGCTTCAGAATAGAAAGAAAAGATCAAAAATTATACATTAAAAAGTTGTTGCCAAAAGCAAAAAAAGGAGTAGCAAAAAAGATTGCCAAAGTGAAAAAAAAAGCTGCTCTACCTGGGACTTGAACTCACTACCTGACAGTTATGAAGCTAATTCCTAACATGTAAAACTCCTGCACCATAGGACAGGTACCAGTGCTCTAGGGCACTGTATACTGATGTTACATGCTGCATTATATTCCTTTTTGTAGTCAGTAAATTATAAATGTCATGTAGAATCTGAAATGGTGCCTTTACATGTATAGCCTGTATGATAGTTATTACTAACACTGCATTTATAGTTTGTATCTTTGTGGTAAACATGTGGGATAATACAAGGCTTAGCTTAGCTAAACACAGCTCACATTCTTTAAAAGTGACAACACCTACCTATATATATGTATATACATGAATGGCACCGATTGGTTCCCATTGCTTAGTTAATGTAAAGATTGTTCTGCACATAGGCCTTAGCACGTAACATACACAGTATGGCAAGTGCTGCACTGTGAAGCAAGTACCAATGCTACAATATATGGTATCTACAAATTCATGTCTTTTGTTGTCAGCATTTTTAAGGATTTTACATAATTATATAGTGTGCATAACAGGACAGGTACTGCCAGCACCATTTGTACCTGTGTGGTAAACACTCTAGGTATACTGTAGAGTTGGGTTGTTAAGTGCATGCATCTGTTAAGCGCATATTATTTTTTGAGCGCATACACATTTCTTGTAATTAACCATGGATGATAAGCGCACATTGGCAAATGTGACGATAAAGCTACACACAGCAAGAAACATCAAGAAAACCTGAGAGTACTGAAAAATTAATGTCTCCTCAAGCACTTACGTCCCCCTTGAGGTCTCCCTTCGCTATGTATACAGCAAATCAACCATCTAGATAGTGATAATCTTGTTTGTCACGAAGGATTTCACCCAGAAATGGAGTCAAATATTCTTACACACTGGCGTGGCGACTGTTAGCTACTCTCACAACGTGGTGATTCTGTGTTACACTCAACACAATTATTTATTAGGTGTATGCGCCTAACAGATAGTATGATTTTTACAAAAAGTTTTCTCCAAAAATTATAAGTGCATGTGCTTAACAACCCAACTTTACGGTACACAATATACCACATATTATCTATAATAATACTATGCTTTAAGTATAAACAATTGATGTTTCATACTTCGGTTCCAATGCTGTGTAGAAATTGTTGTCACTAAATAGCCACAAGATTAAACTTAGTGTACAGTGCATGACTCATTGTAAGCAGTCCTGCACCATAAGGCAGGTACCAGTGCTAGTGTTATATAAAAGTGGAACATAGCTGAAACTGAAGTGAAATGGCCACTTCATGTTTCAGTAATAACAAGTGCATAGCTACAATGTAGTGAGGTGACAGAGGCAATTGCCCCCTATTGGTGATTGAACTAAGAATTATATAGCATTGGACAAATCTAAATGCTTGCATTATAACAATTTATATGCTGTTTAGTTCAACTTACGGTTTATACACTAATAAGAGTCTGCCCAGGGGCAGCTCCATGCATGTTTTTTTTTTAGTATTTCAGAAATTGGTGCAAGTTCAAGAAACTCTAATAGAGTAGTCACCTATATAGAGAGTACTGACCCTAACAGAACAATCAAACACAATTTGATAAACTACTGAAATCACTCAAATTTAACCTCATGCAGATAATCCAACATTCAAAGAATATCTACCAAAGGAGCGTACCATACCCCCCAGGCTCCCTAGATTAACCTAGTTCGCATGCTTTTTATCTATTACACTGCAATCACAAAATCTGGATTTGAAACCGGTTATCAATTTTTTTTGGAGTCATCCATAGCAGATCACTGCTTCCTCACAACAACAGTTGGTATTTTAAAATTTTTGAATGGTTAGGCATGCATTAGTTAAAATGGATATAACCAGAGCGAGGATCACATATTTAACCAAAAACGGAAGCACCAACAGATTATTCTACATTGGTTTAATAATCTAGCCTATTCTTTATGTTACAAGCACTAGTACTTTTACTTCCCAGTGCTTGTACTTCTCAGCCAGAGTCAAGGCCTGAGCTACATATAGCTAATGAATTGCATATGCGCATTCTTTGCAATACCACAATAGAATGACTAAAACTGCCTCTAAAATTCAAACATGTAACACCTAATTTTCAAAAATAATCTGTCCGCGGAGCTCTGTAACTGTGGTGAGTGTGATGCAATCATGCAAGGTCAATTTACTAGTGTAAAAATATTTTTAATAATTAAAATATGGGAAATACAGATCTAAGAAACAAGAGTCAAACAAGCCAGCATATTAAGCACACACACACACACACAGATCTCTATTTAGACTAAATGGATATGGTAGAGACTAAAAATCAGGAGCAGATAAGTACTGAGAATGCTTCTGTATAAATATTTATTTGAGGTAAAATTTAATTGAAATCGCTGGCTTGATTTTCTTTTGTTTTATTGATGATCTCTAGTTTGTTTACTCTTTATGAATCTATTTATGGATAGGTAACAAGAAGTACTGGTGGTGCTTGGTATTATTACACAGTACTAAACATGTATATCACGTCATACTGGTGGTGCTTGGTATTATTACACAGTACTAAACATGTATATCAAGTCTACAGTAGCTGTATCGGAGTTAACAAGCACCAAGTGTATTGTTTCCTGACTATCCTGAGTGTACTTTGTATCTATATACAACTTTAATATATCCAACTATAGGCAGTGTTTAGCAAATTGTGGTCAGCAATGTGCAATTGGGTATAGCTTCTGGTACATGTATGTCTCTGTGATTACATAGCAACAACATTGCTGCTCTAGCATGAACTTAATATGTACTGTCATTAAAAAAAAGAATGATATAGGTTTTCAAATGAGCATGTTAACCTGAATGGATTGGGTACATATTAGCATAATTATTACAGAGATCAATGGCAAAGTGAACCTACAAGAAGTAAATTTTCTTGAGAATGGTTGTAATGTGCATTTAAAATAGGTCATGGACATGAATAAAGACACAGAAAGGAAAGCTAAGTAGTTTTTATCCCCAAAAAGTAAACAGATTTTCCTGTAGATCAGTTAATTATACAACTAATCACGAAGAATAACAAAAAATTCCATCAAGATTACATCATAGCACTGTGCACTAACCAGGATTATGATCTATGTTGACTGAAGACTTGTATAAGCATATGATTGCGCTGCATGGTGAGTGAAATGGTATGACGATTCTATTTAATGCTGATCAAAGCAACTTAGCATGTGACATGCTGGGAACACATGTTCACTGCATGGTTTGCTCATTAATCAGATAGCAGGATCCTAGAAAGATACGATGGACTGAAAAACAGATTTACAACAAATTAGTATTAATTATCAGGTTATACTTGTTTTATCACAGCTGGTTGTTTACAAATGACTTATTAAATACCACTAAGTGCTGGGTTTCACCAGCTATTCAGCCTGTTAGAAAGAGGGCACTTGCAAGATAATGGAAGTAGGCTGGAAGTAAGTCTCTTATGAAATGCTGTTACAATCGAGATACTCTAATAGAGCAGTCACTTAGCTGTAAGATACTAAAGTGCACACTTATAATTACCCACAAGTATAAGAAAAAATTAAATTAGAGTAGGGACAGTGTATAGTGCTGCAATAAAAAGTACTAAAACAAGTTGGATCGGAGTAGTACGTAATGTCCGTAAAACAATAAGAAGTGAATATCCTTACTGTGCTACACTCAATGCACAGTAGGGATATTCACTTCTTATTGTTTTACAGTATTTGGACTTTACGTACTACTCTGATCCAGCTTGTTTCAGTACTTTTTATTGCAGCACTATACACTGTCCCTACTCTAATTTAAAATTCCTAATTTTTTCTTATACTTGTTTGTGGAGTTTTTTTGCAAGCTCATGACCACTGCTTTTTACAAAACCAGTCACAATATTTAAAAGAGTTAATCACAGCACTATTATACTAGGTTACGACTCATACAATCACAACTGTTTAGTGGGCGTGGCTCTACATAAGCCTCCAGACAATAATGGATGTGGATTGATGCATACCTACAGACTGATGAATGGGCATGGCTACCATATGTCTACAGACAGTAATTTATGTAAGTGGGCATGGCTCACAAAAGAAGCAGGGCTATACTATGATGTGTAGTAACATATCCACATTTAATTTAGCACGTGGGGTCAGACCCGAATAATCTGTAAATTGGGAACTGGATGACCCAACTTGGTTTAACATTGTTACTACATAAACTATATTTATTGACTTACACATTGCTATATAGTTCACCACGATTTGCTCTCACTAATTGATATCAACAGTGAGTCACATACACGTAAACAATGACCACGTGTATTCGAATAGTCTGATGGAATATACACTGGTAGATGAAAGCTGTACTGTAGTCTATTAACACTCAGAGGTAGAACCTTGACTGATGGCCATGGTAAAGAAGGATAAAAGGTAAGACAATAGTGCAAGCATTGTATGTTTATCAATATACCAAAGGTTTTTTCTTAAGCGAACTAGAAACATTTCTGCGAAAGAATTAGGGCTGTAGCTGTAGCCAGTTTTCCACTACGCTTGACTGAAGGCATCAGGCAGGCAGGCAGGCGGGCAGTAGAAAATTCCATTGAATTTTTTGAAAAATTCTGTAACAACTTGACGGAAACGTTTCAGGTCGAGTTGAAGACACTTTTGAGCTTGGTTTTACCCAACCAATACTGTTATGTTGTTGTGAGGAAAAATCACTGCAGGTTTTTGGGTTATATTTTATCACGGATCACCCCCATACCTTTGTTGTCCCTACTATACAATACTATCGTACTGTATGATACAGTGCTGTCTTTGGTTAATTACTCTATATAGTTTCATAGTTCATGACGTTTTACTAGAAATTAAAATCGCTATGTTAATTAAGTTATGTGTGTTTATCTTATAGATTGATATATACTCTAATAGAGCAGTATATGAATGGTGTTTTATATTGCAGCAATGGAAGTAGCTACTGTTTGCATTATTCTTCTGATCACAGTATGCTAGCTACACACTGAATATAAAACTTAAAGGAGCTTAATATAATTATAGAATCAAAGGTTTTGTACCTCATTTGTGCTCTGGGCTATGTCATGATATCACCACTGTATATGCCTTGCCCCTGTTGTGAGGTTGTCCCATTGGTACATGTACTTGGTTATATATGACCCAGTCCTAGTAATAACAAGTATAAGAAGAATTTTATATTCACTTATTGTTTTACAGTATTTGGACATTATGTACTACTCCTATCCAGCTTGTTTCAGTACTTTTTATTGCAGCACTATACACTGTCCGTACTCTAATTAAAAAATCCTAATTTTTTCTTATACTTGTTTGTGAATTTTTTTTTGCAAGCTCATCACCACTAAATAGCCCGCTTTTCACAAAACCAGTTACAATATTTTAAAAGAGTTAATCACAGCACTATTTTACTTATGACTCATACAATAACAACTGATCAGTGGGCGTGGTTCTACATAAGCCTGCAGACTAATGGACGTGGATTTGTGCATACCTATAGGCTGAAGAATGGGTGTGGCTGCCATATATCTACAGACAGTAGTTTAGGTAAGTGGGTGTGGATTATTCGTGAATACCTACAGACTGATGAATGGGTGCGGCTACCATATGTCTACAGACAGTAATTTACGTAAAGGGGCATGGCTCACGAAAAAAAGCAGGGCTACACTATGACGTGTAGTAACAAGTCCACATTTAATTTAGCACGTGGGGTCAGACCTGAATAATCTGTTAAGTGGAACCTGGATGACCCGACTCTGTTTAACATTGTTACTAAATAAACTATATTAATTGACTTACACTTTGCTATATGGTTTGCCGTGAGTTGCTCTCTCTGATCAATATCAACAGCGAGTCACGTACGTGTAGTTTGGTGTAACCGGCGACCACGTGTATTCGAATAGTTTGATGCAATATACACTGGTAGATGGAAGCCGTACTGTAGTCTATTAACACTCAGCGGTAGAACCTTGACTGATGGCCATGGTAAAGAAGGATAAAAGGTAAGACAATAGCGCAGGGATTGTATGTTTATCAATATACCAAAGGTTTTTTTAAAGCAAACTAGAAACGTTTCTGTGAAATAATTAGGGCTGTAGCTGTAACCAGTTTTCCGCTACGCTTGACTGAAGGTGTCAGGCAGGTACGCAGGCAGGCAGTAGAAAATCCTGTTGAATAACATTTTTTTAAAATTCTGTAGCAACTTGACAGAAACATTTCGGGTCAATCTGAAGACACTTTTGAGCTTGTTTTACCCAACTAATACTGTCATGTCGTTGTGAGGAAAAATCGCAGCAGGTTTTTGGGTTATATTATATCACGGATCACCCCCACACCTTTGATGTCCCTACTATACAGCACTATTGTACTCTATGATTATGAACAAAATGGTGTATCCTCAGTTTTAAAAAAAGAAAAATTTTATTGGTTTCTTTTTTTCCTGTGGACCTATATTTCTTCCAAAATTAACTTCTAACGCTTATTTTGTGGTTGGGGGAGCATTGTAAGGTTGTGTTTAGGTGAGTGTTCTATTAGGAGTTTTACCAAAAATATGTGATTTCTAACCACTACTGTGGTTCAAGATGATTGCTAGCTATGTCCCTGAATAATACTTATAATAGATATCTGGGGCATGCATATGCTATTAGTCTTTATAATGTGTCTAGCATTGTTCTTTCCTTTGATGCAGTATTTAGTGGCTCAACAGTAATCAATCAAAAGTGTAAACAAACAAATGTAAGGAAAAATTTTAGGAATCAGAAACAGAAGGCAATTAAGCAAGAGAGGTAATGTCCATGACAGGAATTCAATGCTAACTAGTGTAACTGTAGTGTATACGTAAGTAGCATTGGTACCTACCCTACATTCCACATTAACCACAATAGCATGAACCACTGCATTGGGAATGAAACATTAAAGATCATGTCCTAAAGTAGCATGCGTGCATGGTGATTTCTTGTATAAACCTTATTCGACCATCATGCAAGCACTAATCAAAGTGATGTGAACATGGGGTTAACTAAACAGCAGAATTGCTAAACCAATAATTATCAAGACATATGCAAATTATGTGGTGCTGTCCTTATCATGCAGGCACTGTAATAATGTGGTCAACAAAGAATATTAAAACAGTTGTAGCTATACTGCAATTAAGCAAAAGTTTGAGCAAACTTAACGCACAGGTACACATTCCCTGGCTATAATTTAGGAATTAACATCACAAAGAATTAGAGTTACAAAGAGAAGACACTTACTGTGCATGGGACAAACACACAGACAAACCAATACGTATACCGATATTCATGGTACCTGACCTACGTGCAGGACCATTTCACATCAACTGCAATAACATGAATCAGTGCTTTAGGAATGAAGCATTAAAGATCATGTCCTAAATTGAGTAGGATGCATGGTGATATCATGAACCTTATTTCACCACCATGCAAGTCTAATAATTAAAGTGATGTGAACATGGAGTTAACTAAACAGCAGAATTATGTGGTGCTATCCTATCATGCAGGCGCTGCAATAATGTGGTCAACAGTATTTACAGCAAGTTGTAGCTATACTGCAAACAACTGAAGGTTTGAGCAAATACACAGGTACACACTTCATCACATCACAAAGAATTGTAGTTGCAACAAGGAGGCTCTTACTCTAATAGAGCACATGGGACTAACATACAGACTGCACCTAATTGGCCTGCCCATGCCTGCCCTATACTTATCAAATGTGCTATTGTATACTTTTCAAACAGTCCATATGTGGTGTAGCAATACTAGGATGCTATGAACTTACTATGAGAGAAAAAAAGTTCAGTTAGAAAAAGTATGTACCAAAAAGGTGTATAAAACGAAAAAAAAGTTTTTTCACTGGCGGGATTCGAACCCACACACTACATTGTCACAGCAGTAACCACAACAACTTCAGGGAGGTGCTTTACCAGCTGAGCTGTTTATCGTGTGATTAGCAATAGAATGCAGCTGAAGTTTTCTCTACATCATGGCCTTCAAGGTGCTGTAGCGGACAAAGGAACACGCGTAGAAGCTTGTAATAAACTTTGCAACGTAGCCAGATGGTGAGTATTTCATTTCGCATGTGAATTGTGTCGATACGTGCACAGATTGCCAAGTAATCATCATCAATAGCGGACACATGAAAAAATATTTCACAAAAAGGTGACGAAAAAAAATTGTCATGGGCAGGAATCAAACCTGGGACCTCTGGGTTAACATTTCTATGCACTAATGCTTTGGCTGTTTGTTCGTGGTTTTGACAGGAATGTAGCTCAAGCTTTCCTCTGCACCAACGCCTTCAACACTTTATAGAGAACGAAAGAAAGCACATAGCGGTTTGTAACAACAAACTAACGAACTTGGAGTTGCTAGACTGATGATGAGTGCTTAATTTCGTTAAAGTCTCGTGTCGATACGTGCTTTGGTTGTTGAGTTACAGGCGTTGGAGACAGACAGACAGACAGCTTTATATATATATATATTATATAGTTATACAACGGCCACGAGTGCTCTGCCTGATATAAACGCACGAGCCTGAGGGCCGTCAGGCCCGAAGGCAAGTGCGTTTATACAGGCAGAGCACAAGTGCACATTGTATAACTGTTATGTACCACTCACCTAATAGATGGGGAGAGTCTCACAAGGCAGCTGTAACACTTATAAAGGCCAGGTTTCTAACATCGATTGTGGGTAACCAAGCCAGACGTTGCGATGACGTTCTCCCTGCAGTACTGCAGCCACCTGAGATATTGAAAGCTAGTACGCTATGGGTTATATCACTAACTTGCATTCGCTGTTGGACTCTCATCATGTAGTGCTCAGCATGCCAGTGTGCCATATAGACTAAGCACCAGACTAATCACCAGTGATTCTCTTGAGCGAAAAAAAAGCAGCTAAATAGATGGTTTAAGTAAACACAACCTAACTACTAAATGATACTAGTCTAATTCTTACTATTCACACTGGCTAAACTCGAATCTGGTGGCATGACGAAACTGGTTCCCACAATCGAACGTAAAGGTTAGTATTATTTAGAATATATTTGTTTTATTGAGTCATTGTCGAAGTGGACTACAGTTTAATCTGGGCTAAGATGGCACCAGACTAGTAAGGTGTATAAGTACGTTTATATATATGTAGACTAGGGTTGTGGCCACCCGCGTTGGCTCTTTCGATCGCCATTGGCTGCTTGTAAACATTATACATATTGGTGACGTTATGGCCCACAATCAACCTTCACATGTCAGGCTATAAAAGAATTCGAGTGATCTGTGAAGTGTCTTTCCACCTATTAGGTGAGGTGTCGTAGTGGTCTTTGCCACCGACACTTGTGGTATGCTGCACAAAACCGCAACCAGTGCAATATCTGTATATTGCACTGCGGTCGGTGCATTATAACTTATAATGCACTCGTTGTGGTCTACAAAACTGCAACCAGTGCATTATAAATTATAATGCACTCGCTACAGTCTGCAGCAGTGCAATAGACAAATTATGGCACTGGCGGTGCCTTTGAAATGCCCACGCAGAGTGTTACATATATATATATAGAAGATGGTTATACCATGGGCATGAGTACTTCGCCTGATATATATGCATGCACCCGAGGGCAAGTGCGTATATACAGGCAAAGCACAAGTGCCTGTGGTATAACTAAAATGCTCTACTGTAGCATGCAGACTTACTTTTAGTTGTTATGCCCTTCTCTTATATAGGGGACCAAGTAAGCTGTGATTGTGGGATTCAATTTTTATACATCAAACAGTAGTTTGATTTTACTTTTGCTAAAATAGTAATTTTAAGAGATTAATTACTACATTTACAAAAGTAAAAATCAAACTATTGTTGATGTATTAAAATTGAATCCCACAATCACAGGTTTTTTGGCAAAATTCAATCCCACAATTACAGCTTGCTTGATTCCCTATATAAGAGAAGAGGATAACAGTATAACATCAAAGAAATCTGATGATTTTCTGGATATAGTGTGCCTTCCCTATTAGGTGTGCAATGTCTCAAGTTAACGAGATGTACACAAAGTGCGTATATCTCATTAAAGCAGTGTATAACAAGATATGTACCACTCTGCATGGGCAGTTCAAAGGTGCCGCAAGTGCTATAATTTGTATATAGCACTGCTGCACTAACTGCAGCGAGTACATTATAACTTATAATGCACTGACTGCAGTGCAATATATTTATATTGCACTGGCTGCGGTTTTGTGCTACATTGCACAAGTTCCGGTGGCTAAGGCCGCTACAACACCTCACCTAATAGGTGGCAAGACGCTACACAGTTTACTCTAATTCTTATATAGCCTAACATGTGAAATTCGATTGTGGGGCCATACAGGGAACGTCACTACTATGTTATACTAAAAGCAGCCAATGGCGATCAAAGAGGCAAACACGGCAGGTAAAGCTCTATTTACATATATATAAACGTAGTTACATACCTTACTAGTTTGATCGAAGCTTCCACCTTAAAAAATCGCTTTTTAAAATAATGTTATTCTAATTGATACTCACTACAACAATCGATTGTGGTGTTGCCATGTGATTGTATGGTCAAGGCCATGCTTGATATGTAATAATGTCATTAGTTTTAGAGCACCACAATCGATATCAGCATTCTACCTTATAAAAGAAATGTAGTTGCAGCCTAGAATCTTTCCACCTATTAGGTAAGTGGTACATAACAGTTATACAATGTCTCTGCCTGTATAAATGCACTTGCCTTTGGGCCTAACGGCCCTCAGGCTCGTGCATTTATATCAGGCAGAGCACTCATGCCTGTTGTATAACTATATAATACGCAATGCCTTAACGAGATATACTCAATGCCTTAACGAGATATACGCACTGGTAGCAGTGTGTATATCTCGTTAACATTTTGAGTCAGTGCAATATGTGGTATACATGCACTGGCTTTCCTTTGATCTGAGGTGTGAAAGTGGTACATATATAGATGACCTCCCTTGTTTTATTTCTATGATCCCTACTCAAATGCAAAATTTCTGATTTTCCTTATAATATAGCATACTGTACTAATCAGAGACAAATATTAAGGATGTTTATTATGTAGACAACCAAACCATAAGAAAATACACAAATTCATTTTGTTTAAAAATTGTACCTGCAGAGAGTGTTATTACTGATGTGTTTCTTGCAGGCTACTGTGGACAGAGTAAATGGTTCATTTACTTATATGAAATGTAACAACAGTGGAAAATTTTTTCTATTCAGTATAATTGCATTGCTATCTTATTTATTTGGATTGTATTTGTTTCGTTTTACATACCCAGAATACTTGGTGACTCTGATTGAGAAGGTACAACAAGCTGTATATTATTTACTGTGTTATTTGCTAATATCAAGGTGTTTTTGGACTTCGCTGATCGACATGGAACATTTTCCCAAAAAAGGCTTCTTTTTGAGATGAGGTTAATATTAATATGCATCATGTTGTACTGCATTTCATGGTTTGTGTGCAGAATTTTGTTTTTCTGTGGCCTGACTTGGATGATATTTTCAGTAATTGTAAATGCATTACGCATTGCCTCTCAGCGACTTTTAGAAAAAGATACATACTTTGAACGACTCACTTCATATAATATTTCATATCTGAGCGAACAGTACAGCACAGGAGAGTAAGTTGCTTTTTATGTTGGTTAAATCTAATTGGTGATATTAAACTTAGGAATCCTTCACCAGAACATTATGAATTACATGTGGTGCTGGTATTAATTACAATAATTGGATTTACAATAATTGACTTCTTATATGTTGCATTAGTGGTGAATTATGCTCTACAGTGTCAGGTTATTTATTTTGCAATACGTGCAACAACCAGTAATTTTAGAACTACACATTATCAAGTGGATGCTGCTATTAAGGTAAACTTGAAAAGTTAAAGGAGTGATTTTAAATGATAACTTGCACTCTCAGAAAATTAGACTCTTACAAGATTATCTGAAGGTTCTGAATGGTAAATTGTCATCTTTGATGTCACTTCAACTATTTGCCTTTGTTGGAGGTGCCATCCAAAGTAATGAATTTGTTATACAGTGGAACCTCAGTTATTCGGACCCCACTTATCCAGATTCTCAGTTAACTGAACTACAGAAATGACTGCTCTATTAGAGTAGTGACTGTTCTATTATAGTATTTGATATACTGATATTGTAAAATGTTCTTTATGGTTATTTATACACAGTTTCAGAGATATGGACTTTTCAAACTTATGGACCACCCCTGGACCCAAGGGGTTCACATAACTGAGGTTCCACTGTATTATGTTGTATAATAATTGACATGCGTATTCAAGATCAATGCCCAGGGAGATATGACTTGCAAGATTCTTACAAAACTTGTAAGCAACCTACAAGGAAAGGGACATACAAGATTCTTACAAGACAGAATCTTGCAAGAAAAGGGACATTTTCCAGGTAAGAATCTTGCTTGCAAGACTTGTGACTTGCACATCATTTCTCCCTGGGTATGTAAATGGTTATACTGCAGTAGCTACAATGTATAATATTATATGTGACCATCTCAGCAAAAGTTCACACAACCTCCGATTTTTTCTACTTTCTTAGTATTATCTGCATTGTCTAAGGAATGGTTCACCAAAGTTTCAGCCTTCTGTGGTGAGTAGTTTTGGAATTACAGCACTAGAAAGCAGGAAGACAAGGAAATCTATTTGTACAGTGACTATACTAAAAATAAACTACAGGCGCTTGCATTCACAGCCATAACTTCCATTTGGATTAGTCTACATATGTGGAATTTGGCTTACAATGTTCACCATGGATTGACAGATCACCCAAGGTATAGTTTTAGCCCTACAGTCACTTGCGCATAGGCATATGAAGACGGTTTTGTTGAAGAAACAGCGACTATTTTGTTTACGTCTACTGCATTGTAAACAAACGCATATGACATGCAAACCATTGGGGCTACAGAAATGAAACAAAGATTTTCGAACTCCCCATAAGTAGGCGAATAAGATAGTATATAGTTTTAATCGATTTAAATCTTCCTTCTTTGAGTACTGGCCCGATAAAAACTTGTATATTTTTTCTTGTAGCATGCATGATTTTATAAATTATTAATTTTTAAAATTTCCATTTTCTCAATACGCATGCTTGTGCAAACTAGACGGGTTTTCGCTGAGACGGTCACATATACCATTGAATCTGTAATTATACTAAAAGAAAAACTGGTAATTCTATCCTGGGAGAGGAAGTCAATCCCCTGTAGACAACATTTTTATGCCTACTGCTTTGCCTTTGCCTTGGAGTTGAATTGCTAGACTAAACTTGTACATGTGATAGGGTTGAGCTGTATCAGTATAAGTTGATTAACTATGCATGCAAGAATCAAGCTGGTCAAACAGGATTATCACAGTATTCCCATTAGTCAGCAGAATGACTAAAGTAGGGATTTAATTTGTATTTCATACACTTGTTTTTGTTGAAATCAGGATCCCTAATCTTCCTCACACTTGTTTGTTAACTTTATTATAGCATAATATCATTATAGTGAACTTCTACAATTACACAAAAAATTTGGAAATTTCAACTACCATAGCACTTTGATAAAAAGTACTGAAACAAGCATGATTGGCACCAGCCTATTGTGCTGGCATAATTTTGAGCATTATAGGTGCCTGCATCAAGCATAATGCTAGCATAATAGGCAGAATAATTGTCATACTGTAAGCAAAAATGCATGCCACAGAAAAAGGTTGACTTACAGTAATAGAACAATTGATGCCACTGATATAGCATTAAGTAGTTATTTGACATAACTGTTATTATAGTTGACAATGTAGCCAAATTCTTAATGCACGATGAGTACTTACATTTAACCAGTTGTTCATAAGCCAAAGTTTATCATTATCCATTAGAAAGTAACAAAACATGGGAACTGTGACAAAAATTTTGAGCATAATTATGAGCATAATAGGCAAATTTTTTTGGGCACTGCAGCATAGCAAAATTAAAAGCATAGTAGGCTGGTGCCTAGTGCATGATATTAAATCACAGTAAAACAATAAGAAGTGTTATAGTGTTATATCCCTACTGTGCCAGGTATGTAACAAATCCAATTTTGGAAATTAATAGACTGCTCAGAAATTACCAAAAGTGGCAATTTCTTGCAACCAAAAGTAGCCTTTTTCGGCAATTTTTGACAGCTCAAAAAGTTTGGGCAGTGGAGGAAAGATGCCAATTCTGGCAAGTTTCTAGTTGCGCATTTATGAGCAATTCAAAAGTTGCCAAAACTGAAAGTCTCCAAAATTGGCAACCATTGTTTTGCTTTGAGCAACCACAACATACAGTATGGTGCTCCAAAGCTACCAAATCTGGCAGTAATTGTATTTTTACTTATAAAGGATGATAAACTCATTGATTGTGGGATTTAGTTTGCTTAAAGTTACCAGAAGTGGCAACTTTTTAATGCTGAGAAATTAGTGAGCAGTTGCCAGAAATCACCATTTTTGTCAATTTAGCTATTTCTGGCCACTAAACATATCGCTTTTTATGCAATGCAAAGTTGGACATTTTTGCGACCAAATTGGCAAGTTCTTAACTACACAGAATTATCATAGCTATTAGACACTTTTTCAAGCTGCACAAAGGTTGCCAAAACTGACACTGTTCTAAAATTGGAATTGTCTGTGTTGCTTTGAACAACAACTAGATGGTGCTTAAGTGTTATCCCACTTTAATTATAATAAATAATAAATGGGTTGATTTAGTAAATGCAAATTAATCAGTTTCTGCAATGTAGAAGATTTGAAGTTAAGATTGTCCATATCACATCTGCTTCTTAATGACCCTTTTACACCTATGCTTGGTCAAGGATGTAATTCTCCTTGCATCGTCGGTTGTTGTTTTCTTCTTATACAGTTTCATCATCAACCTTCTCTTCATTGTCTGATGGCATAGGAGATATAGAGGCCTCTATGTGTTCTCTTCTCTCCCACTCTTCTTCAGCTTCCTCCTCATCATGATTTGGCACTTCCACAGAATTGCCATTGGAGCTACCAACTTGATTGCCATTGCCATCAAGTTGTGCTTTTATATAATAAAAATATCATTGTTTAGTTATTCGTAGATTTTAACTGCTTAAAATATGAGTGTGATCAACAAGCTACCGATGAAATGTACGTAACTTGGTTAGATGCCTCACCTTCAATAGGAGCTGCACTTGAGTGGTTCCACAATCAATTTTAAAAACTTAAACAATGTTTTATGAGTAGTGTTAGATTTTGCCACATCAATTTGACAACTAAGGTAGTGAACACTGGCATTTAACCACATAAATACGGAACTTATTTTAAGGAATAGCTATATATTGTTCTTTTTAATATCAGTCAGGTTGCTGCAATCTAGTACAGTCACAATGCCTTATTACTTTCGGCAGGCTAGTATGTTTACTTTCCAAAGTAATCTTTTTTGCCAAAACTGGAAATTTGCCACATACAAAACGAACTTAAAGACACCTTCTTACCTGCATAAAAATTCACTCATTTTTTGTTATTCTTCTTTTCGCCACACTTTAGAAAAATCACTATAACTTGCTCATGCTTTAGTTGATTTTCTTCAAATTTGGAGGGCAGTTGAAACTAATTGCCTGAAGAGATATAATATTTGCAACCTAGCTGTGTAGGTGAATAGACTATTTACATGGTATAATAAGCATCTTCTTAAAGCATCAACTTCTTATTTGAAGTGATTTTAGTCACTCTGAAGACACTTTTTGGTTTGATTCTACCTAACCAATACTGCCAAGGTGCCATGAAGGGATTGTGAAGCTGGTTTCTGGTCATATTATTTTTTGTGTGCTCCTTTTTATGATTCCTAATATACAGTCCTATGATGTACTTTCAATAACAATTGCAGAAATTGCCCAAAATGGAAATTGTGAGCATTTCAAAACTTTTGGCAACTTTTTGTTGCCAGATGTGGCAATTATATAAATTGCCAATTTTGGCACTATTGGGTATAAAAATTGTCATTTCTGGCAAAACTAAATCTCACAATTGATTAGTTCATCATCCTTTATAAAAGTAGTACACTTATTGCCAGAATTGATAGTTTTGAACATCATCTTGTGGTTGTTCAAAGCAAAAAACAGAAGTTGCCAATTTTGGAAACAGTTTCCAGTTTTGTCAATTTTGGCCTGCTCAGAAATTGCCAAATATGGCAATTATGAACAGTTCAAAAGTTTCCAAATTTGGCAACTTTTGGTTGCCAATTTCTGAGCAGGTCTAAAGTTGCCATAATTGGTTTGTAACATACCTCACTGTGCTCAAGATACCATAATAAAAATGCACAGTAGGGATATAACACTTCTTATTGTTTTACTCTGATTTAATATCATGCACTACTCCAGCTTGTTTCAGTACTTTTATTGATGTGCTATGGTCCCTACTCTAGTTCAAAATTCCAAATTTTTCTGTGTACCTGTTTGTTAACTTTTTGTGAATAACTATTATGACTGGTGAACCCACGCATCATGATTGTATCAAAAGAAATGGTGCCATGCACCCCAGTTCGTCTGAAAGTATTCATTACGCTTCGTTGTCAGCTATGTTCAACCCGTTACACAACATTACGAATTAAGAACTGTTGGAAGAGCACCTCTGATATCCACAAAGAATTGGTGCTGCGTGTCCCAGTTATATCAATTATTAGGTAATTGTTATGTGAATATTTTCATCTCGACCATTTTCAAAGCAGAAAAAAGTTATATCAATTATCATCTAAAAAGTGAAGAATCCATTACGCTTTGGTGTCAGCTATTTTCAACCCTTAACATAGTAGTACAAATCAAGAACTGCTCGAAATCACCTCTGCAATTTAAGTAGCCACTATGAAAATACAGATGATTTCCGTTACGAAGGAAAGCCATCATGTGCTACCGCCAAACCAACACTTTTGCTGTCAGCAAAGATGAATGGGACACAAAAGAGGATACTGGTAAGTCCATGAAGAATGCATTGTACGTACTACGGTATGCCAAACAGTGCTCAAAATAACGTTCGACAACCGGATATTATCTGGACAATACACGGAATGTCTGAATAAGTTTCTATTTATCCGGACAAATTGTCCAGACAAAGATTCAGTGAAGATACTGCTAACAATGGCTGCCAAGGCACTAAGAACCGTGTGGTAGTGGAGAAAACGGTGGAGAAAACGGTGGAGAAGTTTGTGTCTGAAATGATAAAAGTATTCAGACGATACAATGGTTGCGGTTTGAAACAACGTCCGTTGATCGGGAGCAGCTGACCCGCATGCAGGCTAAAATGTGAAGTCTAATGGTAAGCTCTGCTCGATGCAACAGTATAGGCCAGCCTTTATTGAAGGCACGACCAATATTCACGCTTTGACCTGATATATAATTATGCGAGGATATATGCACAAGCGAGCAATGGCATGTAGAGGCCAAGGAGGCAGCCAGTAGCTTATGGAATATGCACCAATTGCAAGGGCAATGGCTCAAGCCAACCTTAGCAAGGCTGCCAGGTTGAAGAATAAAAGAAAAATGGATATTGTTTACACAATCACTAAAAAAAACCTTAACTAAGATGGGAGTTATTTGTGAGCTTTGACATTACTGATGGAATTAGCTATAGCTATGACTGTGTTATGACCGTATCACTCACTGTAGTTATCAGTGTAATAATACTTTCAATAATTGTAACATTAATTTTATTGTGATATTACATGTAAGATACAAATACAATAACACAAACTGATCAATTCTTGTTTCCTGTCAATAATAAATTAATCATACATCAATGTCTGTAAGTGATTAAACTTACCCTTTCAAAATGCTTCCAGATGTGATCTCAGATGTTGTAATTCTAAAAAATTTCCTGGGGGAGCATCCCCCCAGACCCCCCTAGAATGAGCATGCTTCGCATGCTAAAGTACATTTTGAATGTGATTGGACAACCACAATTAATGACAGGTCATTGGTGACTTTGTCCAGACATTTTGACAGCGGAATATTTTAACACTATTTTGAGCACTGATGCCAAAAAGCACTTCTAGTGCCAACTCTGAAGTGACGTCAAACAGGGAAAAAATCAAGCCCGTAGCCTTAGCCATTATCAAGTTATGCTTGCAGCTCTGAAGGCATCAGTCAGTCGGTTACAGTCAGTCAGTCAGTGGAAAATTCCGCCAAATATTTTTTTGATTCCGTAGCACCTTGTTGAAAGCATTTTGGATCAATCTGATGACTTGCTTTGGCTTAGTTTTACCTAACCAATACTGCCTCATCGTCATCAGGGAAAAGTTAGGCTGGTTTTTGCATGATGTTTTTCATGGGTAACACTCACTCCTTTGTGGTCCCTACTATTGTACTGTATGATAATACTGTATCCAAAAGAAAGAATAGCACCGAATATAGGAGGCTATCATCATATGACAAAACAAATGCTGCTACTAATAAGCAATGTAGCCATTTTGTGTGGTTTTAACTATGTTCTGCTGTGTATACAACTCTAAACACATAGAACGATATGTATGCAAAGCTATAGCCTATACTGCTAATCTGCTTACATCGACTGTTATGCAGAGACATGGGTACAAAGATTACGAACATTTTTTTTGATTTGATTTTATGTGATAGACAACACAAAAGCAAGTTGTTGCACTATCACAAATCAACACCTTGTGTTTTCAGTGAAAAGAAATGATACACAAAGGAGGACTAAGCTAAGTCTGTAAGTACGTGCTGTGGTATGCCAGTAGGCACCTGTTGGACTGAATTAATGTCTCTAAACAAGTTGGTGTTGTGCTACTTCTAAAAACCAGGCACTAGTTGTATAACTGGAATATTTATTTTAACTAAGCTAATAATGCAATTATGCATGGTTATTGTAATTTCAGAATTTGTAATTGGTGAATTATTTTGTAATTCTTCAATTACATTGCTATGGATTGCTAACGAAGTACATTTCAAACAAACCGCTTTCAGCAAATTATTACGCACAGAGGTATATCTTCTCAACAATTTGTGACCAGATCTGCAAAAACAGGACATAATTGTGTATTTTTCAAATTCCTATTTATTAAATATTTGTTATCTACTTAGCCAAGTGTACCCACTGGCAAAGTTTCAGCTTCATATGCCAATAACTTTGGCCCTATAAAGTAGCAACAACAGAAAAATCAATATGTACAGCAAGTATAGGGAAAATAAATTACAGGTGCTTATAAAAACGGTTGTAACTTACCAACTGATTGAAATACAGAGCTACAATTTTCACCATCGTGTTTGCCATGAACAGGAGAATCAATTACTGGGTAAGTTTTTCCTTTACTCTTCCTTCTTCACTGCATACAAAGGTGAAATTCGTGAAGAAAAATCAGTCGCATACGATCGCTTCAACGTGATGTAAACAAACGTTCATAACTTACGTATCCTTGGGTCTACTGCAACGAAACAAAGATTTTCCAGCTCCTCTTGAGCAGGCGAATAAGATGATATTCAGGGTTTTATTGTTAGTCCATTCCTTCACTAGGAAAGAGGAGTTAAACAAATTTACGGAATTTTTTCAATATTTGTGACCGGGCCTGCGATAATAGGGCATGTGGGCACATGATTTTTGCCTACTTTTTCACACTTTAATCACCTATAACTTTTTGTACCATTATACTATGGCATTGCACTTTTCAGCTCTTAGTAAGCATTTAATTGGCATCATGATGCAAGTTACAGAATGCAAGAATACTATTTCAGTAGTGAGATATGACCTGTAGAGTGATGGGGTGTAGTTTGTGCCCACATGCCCTGTTTTCGCAGACCCGGTCACATTATGTGACTGGATCAGCGAAAACAGGACATAATCGCATTTTTTTTGGAATTCCTGTTTATTAAATATTTATAATCTACTTAGCCAAGTGTACCCACTGGCAAAGTTTCAGCTTCACATGCCAATAACTTGGTAGTTACAGCCCTACAAAGTAGCAACAACAGAAAAATCGATTTGTACAGCAAGTATAGGGAAAATAATTACAGGCGCTTCCAAAAACGGTTGTAACTTACCAACGGATTGAGATGCAGAGCTAAACGTTTCACCATCTTGTTTGCCATGAACAGGGGAATCAATTACTGGGTACGTTTTGCCTTTACTCACCCTTCTTCACTGCACACAAAGGTGAAATTCGTGAAGAAAAATCGATCGCGTACGTTCGCTTCGACATGACGTAAACAAATACTCATAACGTACATATCCTTGGGTCTACTGCAATGAAACAAAGATTGTCCAATTTCTCTTGAGCAGGTGGATAAGATGATACCCAGGTTTGTATTGTTAGTCCTTTCCTTCACTAAAAAACAGGGGTTAAAAATTTATGGAATTTTTCAATAATACGCAAGTATTTCACCCAATGTATTCAATGCTCTATACTGTAAATTTAGGCTTGTGCGATTATGTCCCTTTTTCGCAGATCCGGTCACATATGCAAGTATTTCACCCAATGTATTCAATCCTTTATACTGTAAATTTAGGCTTGTGCGATTATGTCCCTTTTTTCGCAGATCCAGTCACATTTTACAGTTCATCTATAGTGTTGTTTCCTGCATATTCTCTTTACAAACCTCAAGGTTACCCTTGCATATTCATTCACGTATGTAGAGACACACACCTTTTCAAGTTGAAGAGATACGTATTTCCTAGCCTAAGAGGCCTGCTACGGTGTTTTTCGGTAGTTAAATACATGATCATGAAGAAGCCAATATGAAGGTAGTTCACTAAGTTTGTAGAGTTGTACACCTGTATTTCAAACAGGCAAAAAAAACCACATCAATGCAAACTTTGCTTATGCTAAAGTTTAATATGGGCTTTATTTAGTGTTTAATTTCATAGGTTGACTGCTTTTTACCACTAAAATGATTTGCTCATGTGGGTGCATACGGACAATCATAAATAGCTAGATAGATAGATAGGTACACAATTTCAGTAAACCAGGCGTGCGCCTACAGCTGTGGGCGTGCCTGGTTTAAAAAATAGCCTTTCTTAGCTAGTTATGCTTGTCTGAAGGTATCAGTGAAGCAGTAAGTTAGACGGTTAGTCAGCCAGTCAGTTAGAATAAATTTCTACCAAGTAACGTTTAGGGTTTGCACTGGAGGCATTTGTGGGCTCAATGTTTCCAAGGCACTGTGATGAAAGTATTTGTGAGTGGCAATATATCATGAACCATGGTAGTGGGTTCATAATAGTGATCGCCCATGTTTTTTTGCAAAAATCCTAATAGAACGCACACCTAAAAACCACCTTGAAAAGCATCCTTCAACTCAAAACAACCCTCTGGTGGTTCTTTGCAATGAGTATAGGCCCACTAGTAAGTATCAAAAGTGAAAAGGAAACAGTACATGTATTTCAGACAAAACTGAAAATTGCTGTTTTGTTCATATTATTATTATTATTCATAATATTATTCTTTCACAGGCATAGCGAAGTTTACAAGGAGAATCCTGGGATAAAAAGTAGCAAGGCTTGCTGAATGTATCATTGTGCGTGTCCATGACCTTTTTTTTTTTTCGGATGGAAACAGCCCAAAACGGGTCATTTCTACTTGCCAAAATGCCATTACGCACTAGAAGCCATACAAGATTGTGCTCAGAGTTAGGTTTTTTGGTGTGCGCTGCTTGTAGCTAATAGAACCTGTCCTTATTAAACTCAGTATAGGCCAGGAAGCTTAATCTGTGCTGAAGACTTTGTTGTAAGGTGGTTTTTTCACTCCGTGATTATTGTACATGGGCGGGTTATCCAGATTAAGTACTCTAATAGAGCAGTCACTTAAATACTTTAATAGTGCAGTCAAGTGTATATAACAACAATCTTTGCATTGAATTTGACAGCTATTAAAGGCACTAGTAATGTAAATTCTAGCTCATATTAGGAGACTCTCAGTCTGTATGCACATTGCAATTTGATCAGTTCCATATCATGTGTGTACAACGTCTATGTAGAATGCAAAATATTACACTATTCACAACAGTCTTCATTATCAATAAAAGAAATCCATATATCCATTACTGGATTAATAAAAGGTACACAAACTAGATGAATAAAAATTGGAAATTTTAAAATGGGAATAGGGATTGCTGAAAAAAGCCACGAAACAAGAAGGGATCACTGGGGTGGTAATGTAAACCACAAATCCCTATTTTGACTCTGTCATAAATCTTTAGTTACATTCTCTGTCATTTTTAAATGAGTCAAAATAGGGATTTGTGGTTTGCATTACTACCCCAGTGATCCTTCTTGTTTCGTGGCTTTTTTCAGCGATCCCTATTCCCATTTTAAAATTTCCAATTTTTTTATTCATCTAGTATATATAATAGTTAGACGTCAAGAACCAGGGTTCTACGGGATTTAGAAAACTCGAAGGCCCTGGGCTGTAGTGCTCTCGGGCGCTACTAAGGGCCTGAGGGTTTTCTAAATCCCGTAGAACCCAGTGGTTCTTGACTTCTAACTTATTTAGACTACAACTCGTTATTGTACCTTGAGTTGACAGCTGCTTGTAAACGAGAAATGTATGGCTAATTACTAGAAACAAGCCCTCTACACCTCCCTACATGGCAGGACCTTAGCGTGGCTGTTGCTACCCGTTTAAACGCCCATGCGTTGCCAATGTTACAGGTGCGTGCTATGTATCGAAGTACTGGACTCAGCGACTGGACTACAACTCATTGTTGCTGTTGTTGTGCCTCGACAGCTGCTTGTAAGCAAGTAATGTAGTGTTGATTAGTACAAACAAGCCCATTACACCTCCCTCTAATTCAGTACGGCTGTTACTAGCCATTTAAATGCCCACGCGTTGCCAATGTTTACAGGCGCGTAATTATTGTGTTTCATATCGCCTCAGAGCATGGTCTCTATTGGACATGAGCGTGGCTCTACGAGATTTAGAGACCACGTTTTCAGCCAATCAAATTTCAGTATCAAACTTGTTGTAGTCTAAATATATGTATATATACCACACCTTTAATTGAGATCAAAAGTGCCGCGCTGTGTTATATAACTGATATACCACGGCAAACTGTGGTATATAACTGATATACCATGCCTTGTGGCTATGCTTACCATATATGGTATAACTTCACACATTCCGCGAAATCCTTATCTAAACGGTAAACAAGTCTCTAACAACAAGCACCTAAATCAACCAACAATTATTCACCTGAGCAATTTACGATGAACTCTTGTCTCCTTCTCTAACTCTTGTCTCCTTCACTAACTCCTGTCTCCTTCAATAATCGCAAGTAGATGGGCGTGGCACCACTATAGGATCTAAAATTCCTGATCCATCAAGGATTTCAAGTCTCTAATACTGACAAACGTCTAGAATCATTTAACTGAGCAAGGAGGATATTCGATGAACTCTTATCTCCTTCACTAACTCTTGTCTCCTTCACTAATCGCGAGTAAATGGGCGTGGCACTGCTAAAGAATCTAAAACGTCTGATCCATCAAGAATATCTACTCAACAGCTGCTGTTTCACTACAACTTGCTACTTATAATCGTTTCATCTACTGGGGTGTAGAATATAACAGTTATAACACGATTACTCGGGATATGACAAAAAGTATACGCACTCATGCTCTGCAGACGCTCGTGCGTATATTTTTGTCATATCCCTTGTAAGTGTGTTATAACTATGAAATATATATATATTTTTGTGGAAAGGTACAAACCTTTCTGGAACCACACTATATACACTACCACTGTAATTGCAGCCCAATTTTATGAAATACAAGGTGATAGTTTGCATATATGCATATACATTATGCATAAATACCATCATCACATGAAACTTCACATGAAACTTCAAACATGCTGCCATGTATATTTAGGTATATAGTCCTCAAACGACATGTGAGTATATAATATGCCTGCATGGGAACAGGTAAGTGTATACTCACCTACGTTTAGGTAATATACTCACCTGTGGTTTGAGGCACGTGACACTAATGCATGTCATGTCAAAAAGCAGGCTAATATCCAGCAGTGGGTACCAGTACAATTAATTGCCAAAGCTGGTTCAGGCTAATAGCCTTTGTCGAGTTGGGTAATCAATCACCCCAGCCAGTAAGAGTTCAACCACTCGGTTCATTTTATGATCATACCTCATGACTTCAACAATGGGTGGCAGCAGGTAATATTATATTGCTCCTACATCTGTTGGTATGAATGGACAAGTCCTGGTAATATACTTAAGATTACTAAGTCCAACATTCAACATTTTGAGCAAGCTGACTAGTGAGGGGAAGGCTACCAGTATGTCTACCATGCCAAACTATCGTGAATTAGGTGCAAGTGGTGTTATTAAGTTAGTTTGTATGCATACTGGTATGTTGGTTAATTTAGACACATGGTATATGTAGTAGTTGTAACATGGGCACGAGTGATTTGCCTGAAATATACGCACTCACACGCAGGCTGCGCCCTCGTGCTTGTGCGTATATTTCAGGAAAATCACTCGTGCCCATGTTACAACTAATATATTCCACTTGGGAAACTCACCTGCAAGTGTGGGAAACTGCAGGAATGTTTCATAAGTGTATTTACATGGGACCATGTGAATTTCGATTGTGGATAACATCGTAAGAGCAACGACAAGTCACTGCTGAGAGGTGTATCGACATGAGTATGCAGATCACTTTGATTGTGGGTACACAATTAAACACAGGAAGTCAAAATGCGAGCCGAACAGCTAACAATGAAGCTTAAGTGCACTATAAAACAACGAACTATCTTCTTCTCCAAGTCCACAACTTATCTATGCTTTGGTGGCTCACTTTGCAAAACTAAAACCCAATGTTGATCCTGTGAAGTGCCACTATATTAAAGCAGAGGAGATCACACAGTTTCATCAAAGAAATTGGCTGATTTCTGAGAATGCTAGAAATGTATTAATGAGAAATGGAGGTAGTATATACAAGTTATATATCCCTCGTAGGAGGGTATAACATGTATATACTACCTCCATTTCTCGTTAATACATTCCTAAGCACTGATAGCAGCGCTATTATACTACTTATACACCTTCCCTTCCCTGAGGTGTGAAAGCGGTATATCGAGATATACGCACTGGTACCACTTGTTAAGATAGTGCGTATATTTCATAAACATTTTGAGCCAGTGCAATATTGATATATATGCACTGGCTTTCCTTTGATCTGAGGTGTGAAAGTAGTACATATACTACATGAACCATGGCTCACTTTGGTGTATTGTACTAATATACACTCCTCCTCCTCAGTCATTGGAAATTGACTGTTAGCCTTGGGGTTGATCAACAGTAATGTTCCTCTGACTCCAGAGTCGGGATGTATATAAATGCAATACACCTCGTAGCCATGTTACATATTATACCAAGACACACGGTAGTGTGTCGTGCAGCCCAAGAAGCCGGCGCGCCACACCGTGAGTATATATACAGGAAGGAAGTAGATGGGATTTTCACACCTTTGTAGCTCCGTGATTCCTTATCCGATTGAAACCAAAGTTGCTACAGAACTGCCGGCTAGGTAGGAGAGTCCACATTCCAAATTTGAATAAAATCGCTCCAGCCATTTCCGAGATACGAGCGGCCAAAGTTTGGGTTTTTTTTCTTCGTTTTTTCTTCTACTTCTTTTCGCACACTTTGCAAAATCCGCCATAAAACACGAATGCTTGCTTCAATTGGGCTGAAATTTGGCACACGTAAAGGGCTCATTAAGGCGAATCTCAGTACCAAGATTGGAAGGAATCCGATGAACATTCACGGAGTTATGACCGATTATTTGCGTAAAATTAGGTCGAAGGTCTGTCACGCCCACAGGGTAAACCGCTTGAAAGAATGAGCTGAAAATTGCTACGTAGATGGAGTAAGTATTGTAGGAGTGCCTTTTTGTGGTTTGAAAGGAATCCAGTTTAAGGCCATCAAGATATGACACAAAACCCAACCTGTGTCACAATTACGCGATCGATTTTTATGAATATAAAGACAATTAGTTTTCACGCCTACCAGGTAAACCACTTAGAGCAGTGAGCTGAAAATCGGTGTGTAGCTGGAATAATTATCATAGAAAGTAGTGTTGCACCGATAATCGGTTCGGTATCGGGCCAACATTGGTTACTAGCCGATTAATCAGTTTTGATTAAATCAAGGCCGATGTTAATCTCCACTGCGTTATGTAGTATAATGATGTGGGGGAGGCTAGACATAAGTTATTTGGCATTTTAATTAAGTTATGTGTTAATGGTTTAGCAGTGACTACAAGCCATGCCCATAATAAACTGTCAGGGTTTAGGCCATGCCCAACAATAAACTAAGGTTTTTAGGTTTCTATGTAGTACCAGCCACTTGTCTCAACTGTATAGCAGTAGTAAAATGTACTTAAAACCTGTTTACCATGAGTAACTTTTACTTGTGGTATACATCTAACTTTACATTTTAGCCTAGAATGAGCTGTATATCAATGGTTATGTCACTAATATGAGCCATTTAATAATGATGAGGATGAGTGTTAGTGTTATTAGTGAATATCGGATCGGTTATCGGTATCGGCTAATTCTGTTGCTTAATATCGGTTATCGGAATAATCGGCTAATTTGGATATCGGTGCAACACTAATAGAAAGTCCTTGCAGTAGTACAGAAGAATCGGATTACAAACCACTGAGTTATGATTCCAAACCACTGAGTTATGATTCCAAAGCCAACTACGTGTAGCATATGCGAGATCGAGATACTCTAATAGAACAGTCACCCTAATAGAGCATTCAGCTACGTTTATAATTTACTCCATTATAGAATTATATTACATTGCAAGTTATTCTGTAGGGACTTCAGCTACAAACAAGTCACCCAGTAGTCAGATCAGCTAGAAGAAGGTACCTAATAGAGAGTTCAGCTACAAAGAAACCATCATGTAGGGAGTTCAGCTGCAAACAAATCACCCTGTAGAGAATTCAGCTACAAACAAATTGCCCTGCAGAGAGATCAGCTAGAAGATGTTACCTTGTAGAGAGTTCAGTTGCTAAGAAACCATCGTGTAGAGAGTTCAGCTGCAAACAAATCTCCCATTAGAAAGCTCCACTATGAACAGATCACCCTGTAGAGAGTTCAGTTAGAAACAAGTCATCCTGTAGAGAGATCAGCTAGAAGAAGTCACCTTGTAGAGAGTTCAGCTACAAAGAAACCACCTGTAAAGAGTTCAGCTAGAAACAAGTCACCCTGTAAAGAGTTCAGCTAGAAGAATTACATTGTAGAAAGTTCAGCTACAAAGAAACTACCATGTAGTTCAGCTGCAAGCAAATCACCTTGTACAGAGATCAGCTACAAACAAATCACCCTGTAGAGAGATCAGCTAGAAACTAGACTCATTGTCAATGTAAGGAGTTCAGCTACAAGCAAATCACTCTGTAGAGAGTTCAGCTAAAACAAATCAACTTGCAGAGAGATCAGCTACAAACAAATCACCTTATAGAGAGTTCAGCTACAAAGTACCCTGTAGAGAGGTCAGCTACACGCAAATCAACTTGTAGAAGATCAGCTACAAACAAATTACCCTGTAGAGGGATCAGCTAGAAACTAGACACAATGTAAGGAGTTCAGCTACAAGCAAATCATCCTGTACAGAGTTCAGCTACAAACAAATCAACCTGTAGAGCGATCAGCTAGAAACAAATCGCCCTGAAGAGAGGTCAGCTACAAAAAATCACCCTGTAGAGAGATCAGCTAGAAACAAATCACCCTGAAGAGAGGTCAGCTACAAACAAATCAACCTTTAGAGTGATCAGCAATAAACAAATCAACTTGTAGAGAGATCAGCTAGAAACAATTCAACCTGCAGAGGAGATCAGCTACAAACAAATCAGCTTGTAGAGAGATCAGTTACACACAAATCGGGAGATAAGCTAGAAACAAATCACCCTATAGAGAGTTCAGCTACAAAAAATCACCCTGTAGAGACATCAACTAGAAACTAGACACAATGCAAGGAGTTCAGCTACAAGCAATCACTTTTCAGCTAAAACAAATCAACCTGCAGAGAGATCAGCTACAAACAAATCACATTATAGAGAGTTCAGCTACAAACAAATTACCCTGTAGAGAGATCGGCTACAAACAAATCAACCTGCAGAGAGATCAGCTACACACAAATCAACTTGTAGAGAGATCAGCTACAAACAAATCATCCTGTAGAGAGATCAGCTAGAAACTAGACACAATGTAAGGAGTTCAGCTACAAGCAAATCACCCTGTAGAGAGTTCAGCTACAAACAAATCAACCTGTAGAGCGATCAGCTACAAACAAATCACCCCGAAGAGAGGTCAGCTACAAAATATCACCCTGTAGAGAGATCAGCTAGAAACAAATCACCCTGAAGAGAGGGCAGCTACAAAAAATCACCTTGTAGAAAGATCAACTACAAACAAAACACTTTGCAGAGAGTTCAGCTACAACAAATCAACCTTTAGAGCGATTAACAACAAACAAATCAACTTGTAGAGAGATTATTTAGAAACAAATCAACCTGCAGAGAGATCAGCTACAAACAAATCAGCTTGTAGAGAGATCAGTTACACACAAATCAACCTGTAAAGAGATAAGCTAGAAACAAACTACCCTGTAGAGAGTTCAGTTTAAAAAAAATCACCCTGTAGAGACATCAGCTAGAAACTAGACACAATGTAATGAGTTTAGCTACAAGCAAATCACCCTGTAGAGAGTTCAGCTAAAACAAATCAACCTCCAGAGAGAACGGCTACAAACATATCACCTTATAGAGAGTTCAGCTACAAACAAATTGCCCAGTAGAGATATCAGCTACAATAAATCAACCTGCAGAGAGATTAGCTACACATAAATCAACATGTAGAGAGATCAGCTACAAACAAATCACCCTGTAGAGAGATCAGCTAGAAACTAGACACAATGTAAGGAGTTCAGCTACAAGCAAATCACCCTTTAGTGAGTTCAGCTACAAACAAATCAACCTGCAGTGAGATCACCTACAAAAACGCACCTTGTATAGAGTTCAGTTACAAACAAATTACCCTTTAGAGAGATCAGCTAGAAGAATTCACCTTGTAGAGAGTTCAGCAATAAAGAAACCACCATGTAGAGAGTTCAGCTGCAAACAAATCACCCTGTAGAAACTTCAGTTACAAACAAATCACCCAGTAGAAAGATCAGCTAGAAGAAGTTACCTTGTAGAGAGTTCAGCTACAAAGAAACCATCATGTAGAGAGTTCAGCTACAAAGAAATTATCCCGTAGAGAGTTCAGCTGGAAGAAGTCACCTTGTAAAGAGTTCAGCTACAAAGAAACCATCATGTAGAGAGTTTAGCTGCAAAAAATCACCTGTAGAGAGTTCAGCTAGAAACAAATCATCCTGTAGAGAGATCAGCTAGAAGAGGTCACCTTGTAGAGAGTTCAGCTACAAAGAAACCACCACATAAAGAGTTCAGCTGCAAATAAATCACTTGTAGAGAGTTCAGCTACAAACAAATCCCCCTGTAGAGGGATCAGCTAGAAGAAGTCATCTTGTAGAGAGTTCAGCTACAAAGAAACCATCATGTAGAGAGTTCAGCTACAAACAAATCACCCTGTAGAGAGATCAGCTAGGAGAAGTTACCTTGTAGATAGTTCAGCTACAAAGAAACCGCCATGTAGGGAGTTCAGCCTCAAACAAACCACCCTGTAGAGAATTCAACTACAACAAATCACCATGTAGAGAAGAAGTTACCTTGTAGAGAGAGTTCAACTACAAAGAAACCATCATGTAGAGAATTCAGCTACAAAGAAACCACCATGTAGAGAGTTTAGCTGCAAACAAATCACCTGTAGAGAGTTCAGCTAGAAACAAATCACTCCGTAGAGAGATCAACTGGAAGAAGTAACCTTGTAGAGAATTCAGCTACAATAAAACCATCATGGAGAGAGTTCAGCTGCAAAAAAATCACCCTGTAGAGAGTTCAGCTACAAAAAAAATCACCCTGTAGAGAGTTCAGCTAGATGAAGTCATCTTATAGAGAGTTCAGCTACAAAGAAACCACCATTTAGAGAGTTTAGCTGCAAACAAATCACCTGTAGAGAGTTCAGCTAGAAACAAATCATCCTGTAGAGAGACCAGCTAGAAGAGGTCACCTTGTAGAGAGTTCAGCTACAAAGAAACCATCCTGTAGATAGTTCAGCTACATTTCAAGTCACCCAGTAGAGAGATCAGCTGCAATAAAATATCCTGTGGGGAATAATGGGCATGTAATAAATATAGTATACTAGTGAATTTAAAAATTGTTAATTTAGAAATGGAAGTAGGGATCAAGCGATAAAAACTACTGAAACAAGTGATTTGAATGATGGCAACTATTACAACATAGCTTTGTGGGGAAATCCTTACATTGGCATCTCACCACGTCACCATATATGTTCAATGCCAAAGTAGGGATTTCCCCACAAAGCTATGTTGTAATAGTTGCCATCATTCAAATCACTTGTTTCAGTAGTTTTTATCGCTTGATCCCTACTTCCATTTCTAAATTAACAATCTAATCCAAAACAGCCAAGCTGTAAAAAAACAGTGCGGCCATCAAAAAGGCTATGGTGAAAAAAGATGTGAAATCCAAGGTGGCGGCCAAGAAATGGCTGTGATGGTAGGTTAATGGTAAAAATTTTAATAACGACAATTCAAGTGAATTTTTGTGCCACTTGGTCTTGGCAAAAAAATTCACCTAAATTGCCGTTATTAAAATTTTTACCATTAACCTACCATCACAGCCATTTCTTGGCCTACACCTTGGATTTCACATCTTTTTTCACCATATCCTTTTTGAGGGCCGCACTGTTTTTTTACAGCTTGGCTGTTTTGGATTAGATTTAATTTCTTTTTGTATTTGTATACCCCAAAGCCGCCTATGGCCAGCTTTGGGACTTTTTTAACCTGTCTTTTTTTCTTTACTACAGGAAGAAGAAAATGTGAAGCAGATGTACTTTAAATATTTCTGATTTTATCAGTAAATGTACAAATTATATATATAATACATATATTTATCATAGAACTCTCCATGGTGGTTTCTTTGTAACTGAACACTCTACAAGGTGACTTCCTCTTGCTGCTCTCTCTACAGGGTGAATGTTTGTAGCTGAACAATCTACAAGGTAACTTCTTCTAGCTGATCTATCTACAGGGTGATTTGTTTGTAGCTGAACTATCTACAAGGTAAATTCTTTTAGCTGATCTCTCTACAGGGTGATTTGTTTGTAGCTGAATTCTGTGCAGGTGATTTGTTTGCAGCTGAGCTCTTTACCGAATGGTTTCTTTGTATCTGAACTCTCTACAAGGTAACTTCTTCTAACTGATCTTTCTACAGGGCAATTTGTTTGTGGCTGGATTTTCTACAGGGTGATTTCTTTGCAGCTGAACTCTCTACATGGTGGTTTCTTTGTAACTGAACTCTCTACAAGGTAATTTCTTCTAGCTGATCTCTCTACAGGGAGATTTGTTTGTAGCTGAACTCTCTACAGGTGATTTGTTTGCAGCTGAACTCTACGTGATGGTTTCTTTATAGCTGAACTCTCCACAAGGTAACTTCTTCTAGCTGATCTTTCTACAGGGTGATTTGTTTGTAGCTGAACTCTCTACAAGGAAACTTATTCTAGCTGATCTCTCTACAGGGAGATTTGTTTGTAGCTGAATTCTCTACAGGTGATTTGTTTGCAGCTGAACTCTCTACATGATGGTTTCTTTGTAACTGAACTCTCTACAAGGTAATTTCTTCTAGCTAATCTCTCTACAGGGAGATTTATTTGTAGCTGAACTCTCTACAGGTGATTTGTTTGCAGCTGAACTCTCTACATGATGGTTTCTTTGTAGCTGAACTCTCTACAAGGTAACTTCTTCTAGCTGATCTTTCTACAGGGTGATTTGCTTGTAGCTGAACTTTCTACAAGGAAACTTCTTCTAGCTGATCTCTCTACAGGGAGATTTGTTTGTAGCTGAACTCTCTACACGTGATTTCTTTGCAGCTGAACTCTCTACATGATGCTTTCTTTGTAGCTGAACTCTCTACAAGGTGACTTCTTCTAGCTGATCTTTCTACAGGGAGATTTGTTTGTAGCTGAACTCTCTACATGATGGTTTCTTTGTAACTGAACTCTCTACAAGGTAATTTCTTCTAGCTGATCTCTCTACAGGGAGATTTGTTTGTAGCTGAACTCTCTACATGGTAGTTTCTTTGCAGCTGAACTCTACAAGGTGATTTCTTCTAGCTGAACTATCTCTTTCCATAGTTGCATGAACTCCCTACAAGGTAACTTCTTCTAGCTGATCTCTCTACAGGGTGAATTTTTTGTAGCTGATCACTCTACAGGGTGAATTGTTTTTAGCTGATCTCTATACACATTACCTGTTTCTAGCTGATCTCTTGAATTCTCTTCAGGGTGACTGCTCTATTAGGATGGCTGCTCTATTAGAGTATCTTGATCTCACACTTGCTGCACCAAGTTGGATTTCGTGTTATAACTCCGTGGCTTTAAGTCTGATTCTTCTACACCATTGAAGAGCCTTTCTAAGATGATTACTCCATCTATACAGCGATTTTCAAAGCATTACCCCAAGCGGTTTATCTGATAGACGTGGCAAGTAATAGTTTTTTATTAGCTAATCTCGATTGCATAATTGTTACACACTGTTGGTTTTTTCGTTGTATCTTTCTGGTTTTTAGCTCGATTTCTTTCAAACCACAAAAGGTTTGAGGTTCAATAGTTAACCTATTCACCCACCGATTTTTAACTTCTTCCCATACGCGGTTTACCCTGTAGGCGTGACAACATATTGGTGTTATTTTTCGTGAATAATCGATCATAACTCTTTTCCTGTTTATCGTATGCTAGCCAAAGTTGGTACAGAGATGCGCCTTTATACCCTGCTTCAGTGTGCCAAATTTCAAGGCAATCGGATATGGCGTTCGCGTTTTATAGCAGTTTTTGTAAGTGTGTGAAAAGAGGAAGAAAAATAAGAAGAAAAATAAAACGAAGAAACTAAGCCAATATTTGAAGTCGCATATCTCGGGAATGCTTGAAGCGATTTCGCTCAAATTTGGAATGTGGAGTGCTGAAGGTGGAGGGAGTGTCCACAGCAAAAATCGTCTTGTTTCATCAAGGCAGCACAGAGCTACGGAGGTGCGAAAATTGCGTTTTCTTCCTTCCTGTCAATATACTCACGGGTGTTGCGCGCCGGCTTCTTTGGCCGCACGACACACTACCGTGTGTCTTGATTTTTAAATTCACTAGTTTGTTAACTTTTTTTGGTATAGGTATATAGCTATTATTGATCTTTGGCACTGACTGCTCTATTAGAGTATCTTGTTCGCTTTATGCAAGCTGCTCAATTACTAAATTGATAGGCATGCAGGGTTTCTATCTCCTGTTTTCTACAATTAGTTACAGCTGGACCGTTAATAATGGGCGTGGTCCGCAGATCGTTAAGTACGAGCACGCGCTCTGATTGATAAGGGCGTGGCAGTGTGTTCTTACTTCACTAGGCTGTTTGATCGCTTTGCAAGTGTTGCTATACAGGCATCTACTTGCCCTTACAGTACGGAATCCGTTATTAGTTTTGTGGTGTCCGAATACGGCTGCTCTAAGGAAAGTGTCGATACGAATTATTAACGCCTCCGTGACTGGAAAAGAAGAAGACGATCCGTAATTGAAGATAAAAGGAAAGGCAAAGCGCAGAAGGCAGACACTCGTCGGAACCCGAAAAGGCACATCCCAGCAGTGAGTTAAATATTGTGGCAAAGAATGGTGATCCTTCGCTGCTTCGTTTGGCCTGTAGCCTTGCGAATGTGGTCAGGCAGGCAGGCAGGCTGGCAGGTAGACGAAAATTTCTGTTTTAGCGATTTTTTAGAAATAAAATTCCAGCACTTTTCTAGTCGTTTCCTGATATATAACGCTAGAAATAAAGTTAGAAACTTGAAGACTCTTTAGTAAAAGGTTTATTTGCTGTGTGAGATATTTCTAGGATGATTTTTGAGGGATCGAAATTTGCCAAATCCACCCCGATCCCTACTTAAACAGTACTATCGTACTGTTTGATAATTTGTATAATTACTAATAAAATCAAAATAATTGGAGTATTAAATATCTTCTTTAAGTTCTTTTCTTATTCCTGTGGTAAATAAAAAAACACATGGGTTACAAAAGCCCCAAAGCCAGCCATAGGCCGGCTTTGCAGTATACAAAAAAGAAGTGATATCTAATCAAAAACAGCCAAGCTGTAAAAAAAGGTGCGGCCCCCATAAAGGCCATGGTGAAAAAAGATGTGAAATCGAAGGTGGCGGCCAAGAAATGGCTGTGGTGGTAGGTTAATGGTTAAATTTTAATAACAAAAATTCAGGTGAATTTGGTGCCAAGACCAAGCGACACAAAATTCACCTGAATTATTGTTATTAAAATTTAACCATTAACCTACCATCACAGCCATTTCTTGGCCGCCACCTTGGATTTCACATCTTTTTTCACCATGGTCTTTATAGGGGCCGCACCTTTTTTTACAGCTTGGCTGTTTTTGATTAGATATATATATATATATATATATATATGTTGCTGAATTTTATATTTTTTTCTCTGTACAGCATTTGTCAACATAAAAGAACTTGAGAGACACCAAACACTAGGTATTGTGACTGGTGTGTGTGAGTTCTTGGAATGGTTTTCTCTGATATTTTTTGTGACAATGCAAGTAAGTATATACAATTAACCTGCAAATATTCTCAATAGGGTGCAGACTTTTGTGATGCCAGGGAATAACTCCATAGCTAGTTAGTCTCCTGGTGATATTGTAGATGGAAGGAATACACTTTTGTGTGCCAACCTAAGGGATATGGGGCACCCTCAGAAAGTTAGATGAATGAATGTAGTAGCATTTCAGAATATTTATTTGACTGTTCTATTAGGGTGATTACTCTATTAAACATCATGATAAAGATATATTCCTTACTAGTATATTAAAAATTATGAATTTAAAAATGAAGTAGGGATCCAAGTGATAAAAAGTAGTGAAACAAGAGATGAACAATGGTAGTTTTTACAGCATAGCTCAGTGGAAAATCCCTACTTTGGTATTGAACACAAAATAATTGTTATACTATGCCAAAGTAGGGATTTCTCACTGAGTTATGCTGTAATAACTACCATTGTTCATCTCTTGTTTCGCTACTTTGTATCGCTTGGATCCCTACTTCATTTTTAAATTTATAATTTTTAATATACTAGTTTGTTTAGTTTTTATTAAAGTATACAGCTAGCTATAAACATGTGACTGTTCTATTAGGGTGACTGCTGTATTACGATTATAGACTAGAGTATCTTGAATCAGCCTACCAACTTGAAGGTGTGTGGCCACAAATGCAGCTAGCATAAAAGGAGTGTGGTCTTGATCGATAAATCGATAATATGTAGAATAAAGAATGGGCATAATCTTGTGATCTATTGTGGAGTACCGGTACCTCAGTACAGTAGCGTAGTCCAAGCACCTTAAATAATTTTTAGGCATCTATTATGCTGCTTAAAGAAAGTGTTGATATGGAAAATTAACGCATCAATATGGTTTCGTTGGATGAAGAAGAAGACAAGCAGCCTGATTGAAGATAAAAGAAAAGACAAGGCACACACGGCATACACTTGTCGTAACCCCAAAAGGCACATCCCACCGGTGAGCTTGTTGTTGTGGCATAAAATGGTGACTTTGTGCTGCTTCGTTTGGGCTCTAGGCTTGCGACTGTGGTGAGGCGATGAGACTAAAATTGGAGTTTTTAGCTATTTTTAAGATTTTATATCCGGTCACCTGTAAGTGTTTTGTCATATTTAATGCTGTTTTATGTATTATATGGACTAGTACTATTCCGTAAAGGTGATTTTCGCCACGTTAAATGTCTGTAGGATGATTTTTAAAGGTGGAATTTTCGGTGGCACGCGTAACATTCACCACGATTCCTACTTAAACAGTACAACCATACCATTTGATAGTAAGTAAATACTAGTGCATGCAAGGACAGCTCCATGAGTGACAGTTTTCCAAATTTTCTATTACTTTAAATCTAGAGGGATCGGGGTCATTCTTTCCCAGCAAAATGAGCAAATTGTTGAAAATTATGTTTTCTGAAATATTTGGTAACAATTTTTCACCAAAGTTTTTGGAGCTGACACTTTGAACTTAATGTACGCTGCAGGTGCTGGCATAGTGTCAGGAGTAAACTAAGTAGAGCTATGTGAAGTTTGAAGTATACAACAGACATGGATGCCATTCTGGGGTCTGAGGGCATGCCCCCAGGAAACATTTCAGGTTTAAGCACTCTGATACTACTTTTACTGTGTAGGTATATAATTATACAGGTAAACCTATTAGGGTAGTTGACTGCTCTATTAGAGTATTTCGTTCTGAACCTTTGAAAAATCAACCTAATATAATTGACTGGTTTCTGGAAACCTCTGAACACCCTGGATTTGTTGTCCCTGTGAATTCCTCGACTTCTGACTTATATTACTTATTTTTTATGAGCTCAAGTTGATACGATTTGTAAATTTCATATTTAACTAGTGGCCCAAGGGGTCTGCAATTTGGAAACCCTGTGTAAGATTTAATTGTAAGATTTCAAATTTAATTTAGTTTTGGCAATATTTTGCAACATGATTTTGAGATTTCAGAGCAAATCTTGAATACTTCAGTTGTGTGAGGTTAGATTTCAGATTGTAAATCTGTAGCAAGCTGTGTTTTCTGCCCAGTAAATACAGCTATACTTCTACGCTGTTAATTAACTCATGCAATTGTATCCTTTTTCAGGCTGTTCGTGTGACTGTTGCTTGTAGTTACATTAAAACTTCAGGGTTAGAGCTCAGGACAAGGCCTTTTGCTCATGCAGAGACACAACAACTTGAGCTGGATTCATTTTTGCTTTACACTAGCAGCATCACTGTGGATGTAAGTAAACTTGTAATTTATAATGATAATGTCATCTTTATTTTTCAGGTACGTCTTGTGCACATTCCTATGAAGCCACTATTGGTTGCACCAGTTCTGTTTTCTGTAGCAGTTATTTGGAGATCATTTTTTAGAGAATCATTTACATGGACATAGTGAATTTAAGAACTGTTTGTAAAAATGTCTATAGGACACATATGAATGGAATTTCACAATATGAAACCTTTGTGTTTGCTGACGGTGCACAAAAATTGCATGAGAAACAGCTACATTAATCATAATGTTTAAGTAGCTATACGGCTAGGTTTGGTAATTTCAAAGGCTACAATTTCTGTTTATTAGGTCAAGTAATCCCAAGGCTGCAGCACATGTACAAGTTGCTGTCATACCCTATGTAGCTATAGCTTCAGTGCTGTGCATCACTGCATGTAAAGTAACTATTATATAAGACTGTATACGTAATTTAGGGGGCATCTCCAAACTGCATGTACGCTTAACATCATCAATGTGCTTTTCTTGAAATTCCACAAACATCTTTTCTGAGTTCATCAGTAACAGTTTTCATAGCTTTCATTGTGATATCTTCCATAACTTCTGTTTTAGAACTCCCCCTAGCTCCTTATTGTCACCCTATGAAACAATGCAGTGGTAATGGAAGCACAAAACATATTCTCTACTTGAAAACATAGTCTACAAACAGTAATAGACTAAGTATATTGCTGCTTAATCACATCACTCTCTATTCCTAGCTATTTACACTATAACTACTTTAATAAAAATAACGTCATGGGCTGAATCTCTGCCCTCCCCCCAAAAGATTATGACGTTAACCGTACCAAAACCAGTTTGGACATGCCCTCTTGTATTGCATTGTATTGTGTCCTGTGCAGGAATCATGTATGATTATAATGCACAGGTGTAATTATAAAAGTGTCCAAATCATTACAAAACTCAGTGTATGTGAAAACTGTCCACTCTTGTATTTAGTTGATTAAAATAGCCACTGCGTAAAAAGGAGGGAACGGGAGTTAAACAATCATCTGGAATATCAGCTAAACAATGAATGATTTTGTACAGCATTTGTAATTTTAATTTTTCCTTCTCTAGGGTGGGTAGATCGAGATCAGTTAACATTGTGGAAACACTGGAGAATCTCATACCTCTCAACTGTCACGCCTCCGGCGTGAGTCTCACGATTTGAGGTGCAATCTCACGCTCACACGCCCAAGGTATTGAATCTCACGCCTACAAGCAATGTGGCTTCAGTATTAGAACCAAAAAGTTTGTAACTGAAACTTTGGATATCGCGGATTGTGCATCCGTTGTCATAAGGCCAATGAATTTGATATTTGTATTTGAAATACTCTAATAGAGCAGTCACTTTTACTCTAATGGAGCAATGAGCTATACTCTAATGGAAAAATCACTTGTTATACGGATCAGTAACGTATTTTAGCTATTTAATGCAGGAGTAATCAATGTAGACTCACTTTTTTGGCAGAAATCTTCATGTTTGAGATGTGTGTTGTGCTTTTAGAAAATAATGAATAATAACCGCCCTCCCGCATCAAATTTTCAAAAATCTGAGCAAGAAACTAATCAAGTTTCATTGGCCTAAATTGATTGGGGGATTCGACCAAATAGCCAATCAAATGTGATGCACATCCGTGGTCACCAATGTCTATGGTGTCACGTGAAAATGGGCCAATGAGAACGAAATTTGAATGGAAGTCCTCACATTTGATTGGCTATTTGGTCGAATCCAAAAAAGATTTATGACAACGGATGCGCAATCCGCGATATGCAATCTGCGATAGTTATGTAGTTGTGAACAGTTGTGTCACGTGATCATTCTCACGTGATCCCTGGTATTTAAACGAAGAAGTGGCGCTGGATCAGACATGTGTGTGGCTTTGGTCAGAACACTGGATTAAGACATGGCTGGGGACAACAGAGTGAGATGTAAAATAAAAGAGTAAAAGAATGTTTTGACTGCCTTGTATCTACAAGTGTTATTTGAGCTGTGTTGGGCTAAAGTGATCACGTGATGCCATGGATACACCGCAAAATGAAAATAGCAACTAAGTGTGGCTGAACATTAAAAAAGATTGTGGCATTCCAGTGCCTTCAAAGGATAGCTAAAAGTGCACTGCCAGAATACCAGAATTCAATGGATACGTCAGTGTGCTCAACTAATTCTAGTGTGTGGCATAGCAGATGGTAGCATAATGTATCGTATACAGATACAACTGAGCCTGCATAAACAGGTGGATAGATAGAAAGCATAAGTGCACAACTACACATTATCAGCCTAAGGGCACAGTTTATGTATGTTGTACTTGTTCACTCCAACAGGTTGTATGGGATGGATGGCAGTTTGTTGATCTCACTCCTGGCAAAGGCTACAGGTTGAGAGCTCTGGATTGAATCTAGAAAAGTCTTTATAGCACATTCTTGCGGCAGATCTCTGTACAGCTTCTTGTTAACACGTGTGTCAGTGGGAGGAAGCATACTCCATAATAGGGCGAACCATTGCTTTACAAATATTACATTTAACTGTGGGAGGGCATTGATAAATATTACGATGAAAGAATGCATTAATTCTGGTGGCTTTACTAGCAATTTGTTTTGTGTGTTACAGCATAGATAATAGACACCCTATAGTCTACAGTTAGTCTCGCGTGGCCCACGCGAGACTATGTTACAGTATTCACCCTATACACTAATACACCTACCAATAATTATAAGCTGTAGCTATATGTACCCCCACACAAAAGGAAAAGGGTGGTCTGGTCTGGGCACGATCGAGACTATACGCAGTTCTATTATCTATGCAGTCATGGTACTAGATGCACATGATCATCGGATCGGAGGCGTATCGTTCAACTAAAATGGCGATGTCACAATTGCAAAGTAATGTTTTCCTCAACGAGACAGAGTGTAATACACCTGCTAAGAGTGGAGAATCTCAGTCTATCGATAGAAAATCAATTTTGCTTCTTACTAGTACAACATCAACGGTGGACGATGGATCAAAATTGACACCGACTGTGACCCCTGTGTCAGGATCCGCAGTTATGAGTTCAGTGACTTTCACAGATAGACATACTGAAGTCAGACTAAACATTGGTGACGCTGACATTATCGATGCTAGATTATTTCTTGGAGATGTTGTGGTAATCATTACCTATATCAGTGTTGTAGAGTACGAGTAACTCATCATAATAATTATGTATCATGATCAGTCATCCAGGTACAGGGTCCAAAATTCCAAAAAATCTTGTGCAAGATTAGGCCATACCTATTTGAATTGTTGTTGCTCGGACCCGACCTACCCAATTTTGCTCGAATTTTGCACTAAGAAAAGGAAAAATTAAGACCACCTGACTCCTAGAATTTAATTTGTAATCGGTGCAAAAAAGATACTAACAGTCAGTGTGTAAAATCTTGAAAGGTAACATTATATGCGCACAGTTCCCTTAAAAAGCCAGTGTACCTCTGCTTCTTGGCTAACATATAGCTATATACTTCAGTGTCGTCCACGACTCATTGGGCTATATGTATGTAGCTACTGGCTACATTTATTTCCCTTTACAATAGCTATAACTACGTAGCTTATAACTATAAAGTATTTGACATGTCTTCTGACACTAGTAGCTACGTATACAAATATTAATATAAATTAAACATTTCTGAAATTAACTAGCTAGCTGTTTTTTTGTTTGTTTGTTTGTGTTTGCCTATTGTTTTTGTTGTAAAATAAATCCGAGCAGCAACTTTTCAAGTAGATATATCCTTATAACTATACGTAGCTACTATGATACAATTCAGCAATTGAATGGAATGTTCAGTGAAATATTCAAGGTGTCCAGTAAGACCACTTATTGTTAAGGCCATACCTATTTGAAAAGTTGTTGCTTGGATTTTCTTTGCTACAAAATGAGTCGGTCGGTATGCAAAAAAGTTTCAGGTTTCAGACATGACATGTGATCACAATTAAATTAAAGAAGAAAGAAATTGTACTACACTGCACATGTCTGCAGACATGGCAAATACCTTCTAGCTAGCTACAAGCCACATAGCTAGTAGCTATATGCGTATATAGCCCAATGACAGCACTGAAGTTTCATATCATAGATTCTCATTGGGGAAGCACTTAAGCTTGTCCTAAGGGATCGATGCCTGCGGATAAAACTGCACAGATTATATATTAGGAAATATAATAATATTATTGAGTGCAAAATTTTACTTGCTGACTGTTCTATTAGAGTGTGTTAATCATTCAGCAACATTTAACACATTAAATTCTAGAGTTACGTGGTTTATTCTTATTTAATTTCTGGGTTGATGGGGTCATTTCATATCAGGGGTTAAAAAAGGGCTAGTTGTCAAAAAGCTAGTTGTAATCTCTTTTGGCTAGTTGAAAATGGTGATTGGGCTAGTTGTAAAACTTCGACAAAAATAGCCAGCTACACAACAGAAAAGTATAAACTCAAGGTTATACAGTGGAACCTCAGTTATCTGAACCCCTTGGGACCAGGGGTGATCCATAGGTCTGAAAAGTCTGTATCTTTGAAACTGTGTATAAACAACATTAAAAAATAGCATAAAGAAATTATTTTTAAATATCAGTATTTTCAATTACCCTAATAGAACAGTCACCAGTCAAATAGAGTATTCATTTCCATAGTGTTCAGACACTTAATTAATTATTAGTCTTTTGTGTACCCTACCATTTTTAAATTACAATGAATAATGAGCCACCTGTGCACATCTAACTTTTCTAATCTAATCAAATTATAAAATGAATAAGAACCATTGAGAGGACTAAATCAAACACTCTAATGCCAAATTAAACACCAAAGATATTACTATTGTGTAATGACAAATGAAATCACATAAATTGCATCTCCAGTGTGTTGAAACACCACTAGAAACAATGTAGGGGCAACTACTTTTTAAAAGTAGCTCGACTTGCAACTGAACTATTTAGCTACAGTTACATATTACCTATAAAATATAATAACTATAATAAATTACATATTATATGTGACCAGATTTTACAAAACCGATCCAAATCTCAGGCAAAATCAAACTAACACCACCCGCTACACTATCGTACTACTAGTTTTGACCCTCAGTACTACTCAAACTACTCGAGGCTGGTTTTAATAGACGTCTTTTATAGGTGGTGTGGAGTGCTCAAATGGCGGTTTCAGGCCTTGTGAAGGACCTGGCTTGGAAAGAATCATTGGTTGACTGGTGGACAGTCTTATAATGTTGGCCAGACGTTTTCTCTGTTGATTTTGCTACATATCAGCCACTAAGGAGCCAGCACAGCCCCGTATTCTCGTGTCTGGACTCCAATCATGGTCTGCCTCCATTTTGAGGTCTATCTCTTGCCCTCCCCACCACCCTCACCCTCCACCCCTTTGTGAGCACTCGTGATACTACTTTGCTCATCCAACTGCTCAGATTTTCTATCTTATTTGGCAGGAAACTCTACAAGCAGTTACAAGTATTGGAAGTGGTCTGAAAGGTAATAGCTTGATGCATATTTTGTGTGAATTTCATACGCGTGCTTGCTATCCTTGGCAAGCTATGCTGATTTGAATTCTTTAAAACTTTTTATCTCGAAACTTCTAATGTGCAATTTGGATCGTTTTTCCAAAATCCAGTCACATATTACTTTGTGTCCACATGTACAGCCTTAAGCTGTCACATGTGCAACTACCACCTTATCACTTGACATGATTGTGTTGTTGGACAATGTGTAAATCTTGGTTATAATTGTAAGAAGCTAGTGAATAAGTTTCATTCAGTAGGCTTCATTACTTCGTTGCGGTTAAGCACTACTTAGTGGATTACTAACAAGATTAGTAACTTCATTACTTGTAGACATAAAAGTACTTAATATTAGACTCATTACAGTAGCTTCAATACTTAGGTAACCTGCTACATTTGTAAGTAAAGTGACTTGACTTATATCACTGGTTTTTATAGCATATTTCGTTATATTACTTGGTTACCCCAAAAAAATAATTATTACATAACGGGTTACATAAGTAATGCGTTACCCCCAACATTGGCTAGAAATAATTATCGTATAATGGTTTGCTAATGGTTAAATCTTTTGGGTCTGAATGGTAGAATTCTACTGTAAAATGGTGACTTACTCATAGATACCTGTCTAGACAACTATAGGTTGAGATGTCTGAGCCTTTCTTCATGAAGATGATATGACTTATATATAGGTGGTGCCCAATAATACTTTGATATTCTAGGGTTAGGTGCCTTTTAAACCAATAGTGGAGTGTATGGAATTCAAATTAATGAACAACGTATACTTTTCTGTGTGTCCAAGGAGCCTCCTAGCAGTTACATTTGAGCTGGTTGTCAGTTACAATACCAAATCCTTTCTTCACTGGTTTGTTCAATATAGATTATTTGGGCTAGGATATCCATCCTGAAACTTTTTGAGCAGCCTCTTGTACTTCTCACCTATGCTTCATTGTGTCTGTTTGGGGGGCCATCCTGTCTGCTGTCAAGATTAGAGAGGGTGAAATTAGAGTGATTTATGGATTGATCATGAGGAAATTTAATCATGTTGGTGTGCTGTCATAGAACGTGCTGTTTTTTTGTTTTTTTGTGTAGTTTTAGTTGGTGAATATCAAGAAATCATATATATATATATAAGATGAATACAAAAATAGAAAAATTTAAGAAGGAGAATAGGGATCACTGAAAAAAAGCCATGAAACAAGAAGGGATTGCTGGGGTGGTAATGTAAACCACAAATCCCTATTTTGACTCTCTGTAGCTACATGCTCTGTCATTTTGAAATGAATCAAAATAGGGATTTGTAGTTTACATTGCCATCCCAGCGATCCCTTCTTGTTTCATGGCTTTTTTCAGCGATCCCTATTCTCCCTCTTAAGATTTCCAATTTCTAAATTCATCTAGTTGATGTACGTTTTATTAATCCAGTGATGGATTATGGATTTCTTTGAAGACTGGTGAATAGTGTAATTTTACATTCTGCATAGTAACACCGTCAATGTTTCAGTACGTACACACATTAAACTGATCAAATTGCAATGTGCATACAGACTGAGAGAATCCTAATATGAGCTACAATTTACATTACTGGTGCCTTTAATAGCCGTCAAATTCAGTGCAAGGATTGTGTTGTACACTTGACTGCATTATTAGAGTATTTATATGACTGCTCTATTAGAGTATTTAATCTGGATAACCTGCCAATGTACAATAATCACGGAGCGCAAAAAAACTGCTTCAACAAAGTCTTCAGCACAGATTAAGCTTCCTGGCCTATACTGAATTTAATAAAGACAGATTCTATTAGCCACAAGCAGCACACACCAAAAAACCTAACTGATTGATGACCAGCCTCTTGCAGGTGTCACTCAGCAATGCTATTTAGGAATACTTTTTGATTATTGTCTTCAGTGGAATACTCAGGTGTCTGAAGTGTGTTGCAAGTGCTCTTACTATTTATATCTCATTGGATGCAGTCACAAACATCTACCTGTTTCCCTTCTTAAGTTGCTAATGGAGTCCCTCATTTCATCGCACTTCATATATGCTCTACCAGTGTGGGGACCCCTCTTCTCAATCATCAAGTTAGCTGCTTACAGCATATACAGAATAGGGTAGTCTTCTCCCTTAAGAAGTTTGATCATGTGTCTTTACCACGTAAACAGCTAGGTTGGCCTTACATATTGAGATCCGTAGCTTGGCAGCATTTCATTGTTACTGTGTTAGTCACCAGTGCCTACAACTACAACCTCCAATAACATTTAGTTGCTCTCACACCTATAACACTCGATGTAAGGCCTATTTTGCTAACATCACTTACCATCATCTGGCTAGAACACAGCAATATTTTCGACATAGTGCCACTTGCTGGTGGAATAAGTTACCATTTGAAGTGCCCCGCAAGCATGGAGAATTTGTTACTTTAGCGAAGACAACTATATGACTATAATAATAGTTAATTTGTGTATTATTTAATTGTGTATTATTTAAGTGTGTTGCTTTGTATTTGTCATGTCTTGTATGTTTTTCAGTTTTGTACTTGTGTATTTGTATGCATCTCAGTGTACTCTGACATGGAAGAACAGCTATGCCGAATGTCATGAGTTTAATCAAAAAATCAAATCAAATATCTGAGCATGGTCTTGACTTGTGTGGCTTCTCATGCGTAATGGCATTTTGACAAGAAGAAACAGTCCGGTTTGGCTGTTTCCATCCAAAAACGAAATTAAAAATTAGGTCTAGGACACAAGGAAGGACTCAGTAAGCATGGCGATGTAATTTTAGCACGAAAAATTGAATAACGTTTGCTGTGCATGAGTAAAACAAAGTAGTATTATGAATAATAATCATAATAAAATAATTTTCAAAATTAAAACATGGGAAAAGAGATCACTGAAAAAGGTAAAGAAACAAGGGTCAAGCAAGACAGCATGTTAAACACACAGAGATCTCTATTTGGACTCAATGGATATGGTATAGCTAGAGACTATATAATGAAAAGCAGTAGTTGTATATAAATAGGGGCAGATAAATACTGAGAATGATCAGTAAGCACTGAGAATGCTTCTGTATAAATGTTTATTTGAGTCCAAATAGAGATCTCTGTGTATTTAACATGCTGGCTCATTTTACCCTTGTTCCTTTACTTTTTTCAGTGATCTCTATTCCCATGTGTTAATTTTTGAAAATTATTTTTACACTAGTTTGTTTACTTTTTATAAATCCATTTATGGATAGCTAACATGATAATAAGAGGTGCTAGTGGTGCTTGATATTACACAGTACTAAACATGAATATCAAGTTAGTCATCGTGTCTGTGAAGTAGTCAGGTAATATTATCTGAGTTAGCAAACATGTTTCCATACTCTATTGAATGTACTTACTATACAGTTTTGACATATCGAATTATAGGCGGTGTATAGCATGCTGTCGTCAGCAATAGTATGGCTTCTCATTTGTGCAGCTATGTGATCACAATAAGTCAAGTACACAGTGGTACACTACAACATTGTTGCTCTGGTATGAACATATACTGTGGTTTAATATGGGTAATGATATTTATAAAGTTTTCAAATAAAATTGTTAACATAAATAAATTGGATACTTATTAACACAATTAACATGTTGGTCACCCTTGCAGAAACTAAGTCAGAAGATCAATGGCAAAGTGAACCTACAACACTTTTATTCATTCATTTTGACTTAATATTTTCCAGTGGACCTAAATTTCTTCCAAATTAACTTCCAAGGTTTCTTTCGTGGTTGGGGGAGCTTCCTAAGGTGATGCTTAGGTGTGTGTTCTATTAGGATTTGGCCAAAAACATAGGCAATCTCTAATATGAACCCACTATCGTGGTTCATGATATAGATCTAAACACATACTTTCTGGGGTGCTTATGGATTTTTTTGATGAAATAATTATAATTTGACAAATCATTATGCTTTTGATTTGTCATATTCGTTAATTTTTTCTTTTGTCAAAATTTCCTGTTGTACAGTATCAGTGATATCGATACTCATGGCATCATATTACCCATCTCTATCTGCAATACTACTCAGAACATCAGTGATTGTTAGGTATGTTGTGTATTGACTCCATTAATCGTAAGTATGCAGATACCTATTAGGAGGTTTCTACCATTTTAGAGATCATCTCCTGAGACCTCATTATTTCCCGAAGATCAAAGGTCTTTATATGTACCATTTTCTAATTGACATGCCTTAGAACCTAAGCTAATTTGGGGAATAAATGTTGCCATAAGTGAATTGCACAAACCTTTCAAATAAATGTGTTATATACATTACTTGCTCTGTTGGTAGTAAACCAATTGCCAGTGGCTGATTTAATGTTTTACAGGAAACTCTACCCGATGGAAGACAATCAACCAGCCATGCCCTGAAGATTTGTAATCAGACCATTGTAGCTCCTTACCGTGTATTCTTAAAATTGGTATGAAACAGCATGCACGTCACCCAGTATTAATATTGACCTTTGTATATAATATATTACTTTAGATTGGATGGAGAAAATTTTCATCTACAATGGATTTACATGAATCAAGAATCAGAAAAGTTTTAAATATTTTGTACCCATCTGTCATTTTTTTGATGATTTTGTTAACACTTGCAACACGGGCAGTGGTATGCTTTGATCGAACCCAGGTAATATTTTGATGGTACAACTATGTATGTGGTACTGGTATACATTTTGAAGTTGCTATTTTTAAGTGAGAAGATGATTCTTCTGTTTGTAGATTGTATGCCTTCTCTCTATTAGGAACACCTCTGCGGTAAAGCATAACACTAATTCCAACAGGTCTAAAGATCTATATAGCTGCACACCGTTTTTGTATGTAAAGAAGCCAAGTTTTCTTGATCCCTTAAGGACATTGCTAACATGTATACAGGTGCTGACACATTAATATATACTACATGCTACTGTAGGAAGTATCTAGGAGTTCATGAGCAGACAAAACCTAATTCTGTAACTTAACAACATTTGCAATCTCTTGGCAGTACTTTGTAGAAAATTATAGCTCTTACTGTTATGTGCATCCTGTTTTATCTTCTGGTAGTACAATTCTGAAAACACAGTGTGAAAACTTTCATGTCATTGATGATTCTTTCATGTGCTAGTACTCTCTGTTACAACCATTTTAGGTTAACGATGAAAGGATAAATGGTTCATTCAGTTATATTGAATGTAATAATACTCCTGAGTATACCATATACAGTGTAATTATAATAGTGTCTTATCTACTTGGACTATATCTATTTCGGATTGCATACCCCGAATACTTGGTGACTCTCATTGAAAAAGTAAGATAATATACATGAGCCATCAGTATTAATTTGTGGGATCTATTTACTTGAAGGTATTTTTGAACTTTGCTGATAACTATGGAAAATTTTCTCAGAAAAAACTACTTCTACATATGAGGTTGTATAATATTTCATTTGGTGTAGCTACTTACGTATGTATATTAAGATATTTATTTGGCATTGGTGTGACATGGATGATGTTTTCAATTATTGTAAACATACTGCGTGTCAAGTCTCTTCGATTGTTAGAAAAGGACACATATTTTGAGCAACTTACTTCCTATAATATATCATATTTAAAAGAAGAATATGGAATGGGATTGTAAGTTTTGATGTATTGTTATTATATTTGTTTTTCAAGTTATATTTTAGACAACCTCCATTAGAGAATTATGAGTTACGTGTGGCATTAGTATTAATAACAGTGTCTGGATTTACTCTAGTTGACTTACTCTATCTTGCACTGGTCATGAATTATGCACTGCAGTGTCAGTTGATCTTCTTTGCAGTCTGTGCTGCAGTCAATAAATTTAGGACTATTCATTATCAGGTGGATGCAGCTATAAAGGTAGCACAATGTAATCTACTCTTAAATTATACTTTTTGTTACAGGAAATTAGACAGTTGCAAGATTTTTTAGTTGTATTAAATGGTAAACTTGCTTCTTTAATTTCACTTGAACTATTTATATTTGCTGGAAGCTGCATCCAAAGTAAGCATATTCTGTATCATAATAGATTTATATTATTGATTGGGGGTACAGTTACTTCAAAATAGTAGCCAGTTACTTGTTACTCTTGATCTTAGTTTCTGTAAAAGTAACTAGTGGCTATGTTGCTAGTTAATTTATGTATCAACACTTTTGTTTGTATGATTATTGCTGCTCAGATGTATGTCCCTAAGCAAGGGAAGAGTTATATATGATTAATTACTCACAAGCATAATGAATATTTTAATTCATAGAGAACAGTACACAGAATGTATCTACTTAATTTGGCTGTAGTATGCTTGGTGCCAAAACTTCAGATGGTTTTTGCGATAATTTCAGATGGTTTCATGATTGCTAGTAACTATGAAATTATTTTAACTAGTTAGTGTTGTAACATGGTTACACTTTGGAAAGTAATTAGTTACAAGTTACTGGATGAAACTAAGTATGTTGCTTGCATGGTTACTTTAACATTACTAATATTTACTGCCAACTCTGCATGTAGTTGTGTTCTTTTCAATATAATAAACAGCTATTAGATTTGAACTGCTGTTGTCAGCTGCTCAGCTCATATAATTTTTACTTTACTTATGAAATTCTTGTTCGATATTAAAAGTTTACACAATTTACCAATTGAAATCTACTGGGAATATGTTATAGAAGTCTTCAATGTGCACTCTTAGAGTATCATATAAATATGTAACAAATAGTCATATAAAACCTGCTATACAATACTTTGTAACTTCTGCCTTCCATAATCATCATAGATAAAAAAAGTAATTGGGTAAAACACAAGCCCAAAAGCCAGCTGGAAAAGTGGAATCCATACAAAATAAAGAGCTAAGCTATAAACAGTTGTGGCATAAGGGGGAGGGAGTTGTAAAATCAAAGGTGGTGATTGGCAATAACATCATGCCACCTTTGTTTTTTATCTAGGCTTTTGTTGAAGGTCATATCTTTATTTACAGCTTAGCTGTTTTCACATGACTCTGAATATTATGTATTTTTGTAACTAATGGTATGATATAACAGCACTGTATTTGCACAGCCCTTACTAATTTGAGTGAATTAGATGAACGTCAGACTACATTCATCATTGGTGTTTGTGAATTCTTTACATCTTTTACTCTTCTGTTTTTTGTGGTGATGCAGGTGAGATATCTAAGTGCATTATATCTCTGTATGCTAAGTAAATATTTGTAGGCTGTTCGTGTAACTGTTGCTTGTGCTCAAATTAAACTCTTAGGATTAGAACTCAGGGCAAGACCATTTGCTTATGCAAGGACACACCAAATTGAACTGGACTCATTTTTACTTTACACTAGTAGCATCACTATGAATGTAAGTAAACTTAACATTTTAATGTTGCTATTTTCTTCCTTGCTTAAAGGCACGTCTTATACACATTCCTATGAAGCCACTATTGGTTGCACCAGTGCTGTTTTCTGTGGCAGTTATTTGGAGAACTTTTTTTAACAAACTCAATAAAGTGGATATAGTAAATGATTAATCATTTTGTATGATACAGAAATATTTGCAAGTGTATCTTTACAAAGTGTTTTTCTGTATGTAACACTAGTTTGAAATCTTCAGCTATGTAATTATCAAATTTCTATGACTTGGTATAGTAGTATTTGATGTGGCCATAGTAGTTCCATAATGCAGGATATGAAGATAAACTTATAAAGCAAGATATGGACTTTAGAAAGATGATCCAAATCACACATTAGTAGTTTCGAAGTACGGTTTTAAAGAATTCAAGTCAGCATAACTTGCCAAGGATAGCAAGCACGCATATGAAATGCACACAAAAGATGCATCAGTCTATTACCTTTCAGACCTCTTCTGCTTGTAAAGTTTCCTGCCAAATTAGATAGAAAATTGGAGATAGACTTCAAAATGGAGGCAGACCACGATTGGAGTCCAGGCATTACACATATGGATGTGCTGACTTCTATGTGTCTGATGAGTAGCAAAATCAACAGAAATAAATCATCTGGCCACCAATATCAGGCCATCCATCAGTAAACCACTGATTCTTGCCAAGCCAGGCCCTTCGCAAGGCCAGAAACCGCTATTCAACCTCTCCACACCACCCAGAAAAGACGTCTGTTAAATCCAGCCTTGAGTAGTTTGAGTAGTATTGAGGGTCATGATAGTGTAGCTATCCACTGGTTGTGTTAGTTTGATTTTGCTTGATGTGAGATTTGGATCAGTTTTGTAAAATTTGGTCACATATAGTACTGAACACTTGGGCAATTTAGTTACCAGGACATTTATAATCATACTTGTACAGAGTGTGTTGACTTGTAAAGCAGGGCTTTGATATTATGAAAGTGTAACACTCACAACTCTGCTCTTGTGTGGTAGCCATTATCTACTAATGAAGGCAAATACACAAAAATATTTGGAATTTTCAACTAGAGTAGGGACCATAGCACTTGGATAAAAAGTACTGAAACAAGCTGGAGTAGTGCACAATATTAAATCACAGTGAAACAATGTATCTCTACTGTGCTCAAGATAGCTACCATGAACAGTAGAAATATTTTACTGTGATTTAATATCATGCACTACAGCTTGTTTCAGTACTTTTTATCTAGTCTCACGTGGCCAGACTCACTCTTCATGCAGCGCTTATCGATTGTTAATTAATTATAAGCGTCTAACTGGGAGAGGTGCTTATAATTATCAATCGATAAGTGCCGCACAAAGAGTGGGTCTAGCCATGCGAGACTACTTTTTATCCATGTGCTATGGTCCCTAATCTAGTTGAAAATTCCAGTTTTTGCTATGTAGCTACTTGTTTGTTAACTTTTTTGTTAAAAAAATACGAATCAAGAACTGTTTGAAAAGCACTTCTGGAATCTAAGTAACTACTATAAAAATACAGACAATTTCTGTTACCAAGGGAAGCCAATGACTCAAGCCATCACGTGTTACCGCCAAATCAACACTTTTTTGCTGTCAACAAAGATGAATGAGACACAAAGGAGGACACTGGTAAGTCCATGAAGAATGCATTGTACATACTGCGGTATGCCAAAAGGCACGTGTTGGTTGAAGCAATGTTGAACAGTGAAAAAATCAATCCTGTAGCCTTAGGCCACTCCAAATAAATTATCTGTTTCCTATCCACCATCTGAATCTAGTTACTGTCAACTCTAAATATTCCATTATTCCGTATTATTTCATTACATTCCGGTTATTCTTGCATACTAACAGGCTTGCAATCCCTTGACACAGTGTCAGCTGTGCTATCAAGTCGGCACAAGCTTCACGTTATTTACATATAAAAGAAGGAACAAGCTTTTTATAGCTGTGCCAGGCAAATAATGGCTTGAATTAAAGCTGCCAATATTATAATGAAATAATGGGAATGAACCACCTGCCCGCATGGAAATATGCCTGAGTCCAAGATAGGGAACAGAGAGTTTATTTGGTGGTCTTAACCGTTATATGCTTGTCTCAAGGCATCAGTTTCTCAGTCACCGGCTCAGTCAGTCAGTCACTAGAAAGTTATTTCATAGCAACTTGTTGAAAACATTTCAGGTTGATCTGGAAACTTGTTTGGGCTTAGTTTTACTTAACCAATACTACTTCATCGTTGTCAGGTAAAGGAGAGGCTGGTCTTTGGGTAATGTTTTTTCATGGGTTACGCCCACTCCTTTTTGGTCCCTACTATACAGCACGACTGTATGATGAGCACTGCAAAGTTTAAGCCGGCTAAATGTAAACTACTTAACTATGCTGTAAATAGGTACAAACGTCCCAATTTTTGGGTTGTTTTACCTGCAATTCAAATGACCAATTTTTTGGTAGTAATGATGTACTTGTTTATTATATAGTCATATACCACTTTGACACCTCAGATCAAAGGAAACCACAGGGTTATATATCACATATTGCACATAACTGCCTTTGCATATCACATATATCACATATCTAGATATTGCCCTGTGGTTAGGGCGATATCATGACATAGCCCTGACCACAACTGCCTTTGATGCTGAGGCAGTTACAAAGCATCAGTTCCCTTTGATTATTTATATTGAGCTGCTTAAAGTTTTGCATTGTGGGTTTGAGGCAAACATGTTGTTTTAGTTAGGGCATTGTTGTGAAGCAAAAAAGAACTGAGTGAGTCAGCATTGCATAGTTCAATTACTAAGCATCACTAAATCTAACTAATCATTTTTGCAATGTGGGGATTGTTTTTCTACAGAGTACATTTCAACTGCACGAAAAGATGCCTCAAACATTCCCAACCTATATGTCTAAGAGTACCTTATAGGTTACTTTATTCATCCATGAAGTGGTTATTTTGTTTAAAACTACAACCAGTGAAACCCACAAACATTTATTTTTTGTGCCCACAATTTAAACCCACAATCAATGTTTGCAAACCTATGTATATAAAAGAAATGTGGTGAATGCAGGTTTGTCTTCCTTCACCTATTAGGTGAGCATACCAGAGTGGTATATATTACTTATACCATGGCCACTTGGGATTTGTCTGATATGTATATATTCCTGTGCCCTCGGGCCTGCAGCCCTTGGGTTTGGGCATATATATCAGGCAAATCCCTCGTGGCCATGGTACAACTATTAAATAGTACCCAGATTTCCCATGGTTTCTTCAACTTCTAGCTAAGCTATTGAAACCAATATGGTCATTTTAACCATCCATTGTAAAATTAACGCGTCACAAAATCAAGACACACGATAGTGTGTCGTGCGGCCCAAGAAGCCGGCGCGCCACATCGTGAGTATATTAACAGGAAGAAAGAAAACGCAATTTTCACACCTATGTAGCTCTGTGATCCCTTATCCGATTGGAACCAAATTTGCTTGAGACGTGCCGCCCAGTTAGGGGAGTCTACATACCAAATTTGAAGAGAATCGCTCCAGCCATTTCCGAGATACGAGCGAACAAAATTTCGTTTTAATTTCTTCGTTTTTTTCTTCTTCATCTTCTTCATTTCGCACACTTCGCAAAATTCGCCATAAAACATGAATGCGGGCTCGGATTGGGCTGAAATTTGGCACACTTAAAGGGCTCATTAAGGCGGATCTCCGTACCAACTTTGGTAGGAATCCGATGAACAGTCACGGAGTTATTACCGATTATTTGCGTAAAATAAGGTCGAAGGTCTGTCACGCCTACAGGGTAAACCTCTTGGAGGAATCAGTTGAAAATTGATATGTAGATGGTGCAACCATCGTAGGAGTGCCTTTTTGTGGTTTGAAAGGAATCGAGATAAAGACCATGGGGATACGACACAAAACCCAACCTGTGTAAAAATTACGCGATCGATTTTTATGAATAAAAAAACTATTAGTTTTCGTGTCTACCAGGCAAACCGCTTAGAGCAACGAGCTGAAAATCAGTATGTAGCTGGAATAATCATCACAGAAAGTTCTTGCAGTAGTACAGAAGAATCGGATGACAAATCACTGAGTTATGATTCGAAAGGCAACTACGTGCAGCAAATGCGAGATCGAGATACTCTAATAGAACAGTCACCCTAATAAAGCATTCAGCTGTATGTATAATTTACACAGTTATATTACATTGCAAGTTATTCTGTAGGGAATTCAGCTACAAACAAGTCACCCTGTAGTCAGATCAGCTAGAAGAAGGTACCTAATAGAGAGTTCAGCTACAAAGAAGCCATCATGTAGAGAGTTCAGCTCAAATAAATCACCCTGGAGAGAATTCAGCTACAAACAAATTGCCCTGTAGAGAGATCAGCTAGAAGAAGTTACCTTGTAGAGAGTTCAGTTACAAAGAAACAATCATGCAAAGAGTTTAGCTGCAAACAAATCACCCAGTAGAAAGTTCCGCTATGAACAGATCACACTATAGAGAGTTCAGTTAGAAACAAGTCATCCTGTAGAGAGATCAGCTAGAAGAAGTCACATTGTAGAGAGTTCAGTTACAAAGAAACAATCATGCAAAGAGTTTAGCTGCAAACAAATCACCCAGTAGAAAGTTCCGCTATGAACAGATAACACTGTAGAGAGTTCAGTTATAAACAAGTCATCCTGTAGATAGATCAGCTAGAAGGAGTCACTTTGTAGAGAGTTCAGCTACAAAGAAACCACCATGTAAGAGAGTTCAGATGCAAACAAATCACCTGTAGAGAGTTCAGCTAGGAACAAGTCACCCTGTACAGAGATCAGCTAGAAACAAGTCACCCTGTAGAGAATTCAGCTACAAACAAATCACCTTGTAGAAAGATCAGCTAGAAGAAGTTACCTTGTAGAGAGTTCAGCTACAAACAAATCACCCTGTAGAGGGTACAGCTACAAACAAGTCACCCTGTAGAGAGTTCAGGTAGAAGAAGTTACATTGTAGAGAGTTCAGCTACAAAGAAACTACCATGTAGAGAGTTCAGCTGCAAACAAATTGCCCTGTAGAGAATTCAGCTACAAACAAATCACCCTGTAGAAAGATCAGCTAGAAGAAGTTACCTTGTAGAGAGTTCAGCTACAAACAAATCACCCTGTAGAGGGTACAGCTACAAACAAGTCACCCTGTAGAGAGTTCAGCTAGAAGAAGTTACATTGTAGAGAGTTCAGCTACAAAGAAACTACCATGTAGAGAGTTCAGCTGCAAACAAATCGCCCTGTAGAGAATTCAGCTACAAACAAATCAACCTGTAGAAAGATCAGCTAGAAGAAGTTACCTTGTAGAGAGTTCAGCTACAAACAAATCACCCTGTAGAGAGTTCAGCTAGATACAAGTCACCGTATAGAGAGATCAGCTAGAAACAAGTCACCCTGTAGAGAGATCAGCTAGAAGAAGTTACATTGTAGAGAGTTCAGCTACAAAGAAACTACCATGTAGAGAGTTCAGCTACATACAAGTCACCTTGTAGAGAGTTCAGCTAGAAGACGTTACATTGTAGAGAGTTCAGCTACAAAGAAACTACCATGTAGAGAGTTCAGCTACAAACAAGTCACCTTGTAGAGAGTTCAGCTAGAAGACGTTACATTGTAGAGAGTTCAGCTACAAAGAAACTACCATGTAGAGAGTTCAGCTACAAACAAGTCACCTTGTAGAGAGTTCAGCTAGAAGACGTTACATTGTAGAGAGTTCAGCTACAAAGAAACTACCATGTAGAGAGTTCAGCAGCAAACAAATTGCCCTGTAGAGAATTCAGCTACAAACAAATCACCCTATAGAAAGATCAGCTAGAAGAAATTACCTTGTAGAGAGTTCAGCTACAAACAAACCACCCTGTAGAGAGTTCAGCTACAAACAAGTCATCCAGTAGAGAGATCAGCTAGAAGGATCACCTTGCAGAGAGGTCAGCTACAAAGAAATCACCCTGCTTCATCTTTTCTTCTTCCTGTAGTAAAGAAAAAATGACAGGATAAAAGCCCTAAAGCCGGCCATAGGCCGGCTTTGTGGTATACAAATACAAAAAAAAGTGAAATCTAATCCAAAACAGCCAAGCTGTAAAAAAAGAGTGCGGCCCTGAGAAAGGCTATGGTGAAAAAAGTCGTGAAATCCAAGGTGGTGGCCAAGAAATGGCTGTGATGGTAGGTTAATGGTAAAAATTTTAATAACAACAATTCAGGTGAATTTGGTGCCGCTTGGTCTTGGCACAAAATTCACTTGAATTGTCGTTATTAAAATTTTTACCATTAACCTACCATCACAGCCATTTCTTGGCCGCCACCTTGGATTTCACGACTTTTTTCACCATAGCCTTTCTCAGGGCCGCACTCTTTTTTTACAGCTTGGCTGTTTTGGATTAGATATTTGTTTACATTAATTAATGAGTCAGTCATCACTATAGTAATAAAATACATTAATTTATCTATGACACATATTCATGACAATTGTTACCTGCACCTTAATACTTTAAATATACCTGATCTTATCATAGTTTTCAAATTGTATATAAAACCTATGTTCTCCATGTTCATTTTTGATTGTGGGATGTAATGTTATAACAACCAGTGTACCAATGTATGTAGCTGGTCGTCTACACTTTACCATAGCAGATTTGACAATACACACTGAAATTACCAATTCAATATCCTAAGTGAACAGTTATATTGATCTTCCCTAGACTGATTTAGTTCAGATCAGTTGCAAACACCTTTGATGGTCATTTTAACCAACAATTTCTGTAGTTTAAATTTACCCATGGATGTTGAATTGATCCATTTGAATTTATACTGTGTATTGCAATTATACAACAACTAGGAGGTATAGAATATCATTCTAGAGGTGAAGTCACAAGTGTTGTTGTAATTAGCCAAGTTTTTAAGGAGCAAACGAGTTTTGTTAAAATTCTGTAATATAGTTAGCTACTGAAAATGATGATTAAGAGAGTAACAGATATCTTCTTCATGCTCATTCACAATGCCTAGGTAGTTGTTGGTTGTCCTCCTCATGATCACTAGGGATGCATGCAGTGAATATGCCAACAATTTTGACAATGATTTCTAGGCATTGAAGCAATTATGTGATTTCAAGCATTTGCTTTAATTTCATGATAAAAAATTTCTTGTAAAAATATTTCGTATGATTTACATCGATGATTGCTCTATTAGGGTAGTTCAATCTAATGTAAACATTTTTGTGTAAGAAATTTTCGTAAAGCTTTGCATACGAAAATTATTTTACAATGAAAACAAAAGCAAATTACAGTATGTTCAATAGGCAGTTACTTCTTGTATTAAAGCAGTTATTGCAGTTGTACTCTTAGTTACATAGATGTGTGTAACTTCAGCATAAGTGCATGATTTCTTGCATATAAAGTGACTACAACAGCTAAAAAAAATCTACAGTTTTAATTCCATTAGAGTTGTGCTCATGAAAAGATAATAATGACATAGTTTCGAGAATAATGAACATTATTTTTTTTGTGAGCATAATGTTTAGTAATTTTGACTATGACGGTTAGTATATTAAAGTACTTTGGTAAATGTATACAGGCTTTATACCCTTACATATGTTTACCAAAGTAATTTTATAAGTAATTCTTTACAGATCAATAACACAAACACATTAAGTAGATCGGGGAAAATTTATATGATCTGAAGGCCAGCTAGAAATGAGCACATGTTTTGTGACCTGACATACATACCTGTGTGATGCTGTCTTATAATTATATTAAAAGCAATAGAATAGGTTGGTAACTGGCTAACAACTGCAAAGCTTAGGCATGAGGCTATTATGCTCCAATAATTGAGCATTATGTTTTTGAGCAGAGCTTAAAAATTCTCCTATTATAATACTTTTTAGAAATGCACATTATTCCCAAAATTATGCCATAATTGGCTAATAATGCCACTTTATTGTCATTTACATTGATCTTTAAGTTTCAAAATTTAATAGTCTTGAATTCTTTAGTTGGTTGCTGTATTAGAGTATTTTATACAATGCAACTGAATAATAATACTCAGTGACTGTTCTATTAGAGTTTCTAACTGCTCTATTGGAGTATCCCGATTTTTTAACGGTATTGTGCAATCTACTGATTGTCCTACAGTTAAAGTAAAAACTTTATAATCACCTCAAAATGCTAGTATAATTCCTGATTCCTACACATACCTATTATGCCCAAAATTATGCTGGCATAATCGCTGCATCCCTAGCTAAGCTCAAAATTTAATAGCATGATTGTAATATGCATCCTGTGTGATATGGGGGGGAATGCTTCCACAGAAAATTTAGCCTTCTGAATTAAAATTGGTAGCAAAACTTTAGTTGAGCATGTTTTACTTCAGTACTTGGCTGCTCTGAGTTGCTGACTGCTCTATTAGAGTATTTTAATAATTATTAAAAAGTATAATATGCCACTTCTAAAAATGTAGAGGCTGTGTTAGTCAACCATGATTGATGTTGTTGGATGCACCAACTTCTTGGGCTGCACTATTGTATTACATGTACTATGTACATTGTTTTTCACATCAAACTATGAACTCAGCTTGCATACCATTATGTATGAGCAATAAATCCATTTTACTTAGTTTAGTTGCCTGTGTAGAATTTTCCTATTATATATCAGTTACCATATCACCACCCATTATTTTGCTCAAAAACCTGTGCGGGGATGTTGGATTATCAAGCAATATCAAACAGACAAAGTTTTATTTCATTGGTGCCAGATTACAAGAATGTTCTGGTTTAGATATGGGTGTTGAATTAGAGAGGTTTCACAGTAATAGCTTTAAAAAATATAATAAGAACAATGCTTATATAGTATAATATGCACTGATATACTGAGTTGCTATTGTGTAGGGTGGTTTCAAATATTCTACAGTGATAGATACCAAACATTAGTGATACCATCTATTATAGCAAAAATTTCTGCAATTGCAAACTTTAGTCTACAAAACACAAGCAATTGTCTTCACTATGACAATTCAATAAAAGTAGAATCCAGAAAGCTTAGTCGAAATGTGTGAATTCATACAAAAACATGCAACTAAAATTTAGTGGATCAAGAATTTGCAAAATTTACACGAATTGTACCTCGCACATAAACCCACCATTCAGAATAATGACCTGCTTGGGCATGTAACCCATGGCAGTCAATTGATCTATCCCTAATATCATGCCTATTTAACATGTCAAATTGTTATACAGAATAAGTACACTTTATCAACTTTAAACAGGGTGTAGGACCAGACCTTCAGCACTTGTACTGTAAAGTTTTAATAAATTTAGTAATGTCCATTTGGTTCCACCTGGGGTACTTTGAGATAATAAGTCACTCTCTATAGTTCCTAAGGATACATATACATAAAATTGAACATCCTGTAAGCGTTTGAGCATTAATCGGATGGCTGCAGGTTTTGGCTGTCTAGGTCATTCCAGTCATGGATTTTTTCTCCTTTCTCCACCTTTTCAAATACAACAAATTTCAATAGGCTGTAGGACCAGGTGTCCTACAGACCTTCAGCACTTGTGCTGTAAAGCCTTAATTTTAAAAAATAAACCTTCTCTCTGTACATATTTCAAAATTGTGCGTGGGTGGGAGACAATAGTGGCATATTTTACCACAAAAATCATTGTAACTTGAACAGAGTAAGCTATAGACTTTCTGTAAAAACCAACTTATTCTTTAGGGCAAATGCTTCAATTTGACATCAAGTTTGTGGATTTTAGATCATACAAACATGAAATAGACAACACTGACAGCTTTTGAGCATTAAATTACCTGTAAAGGTCAAATCTGAGGTGGCTCCCTATCAAAAAATAAATCTTTGTCATACACAAACTGTATGCTAAGTTTCATGCTTTTATCCAAGTGCACAAAAAGGCCTTTTTAAAAGCTCATAACTCCGACTATCTAGCCTTAAGTAACATCTATGATTGACATAAAAAAATCATTAACAATAATAGTTAAAATTATGTGATGATATAACCACCCATACGAATATGAAAAAAGCAATTACAAGAAAAACATAAATACATAATGGTGAAATTCAGTGTACAATGCATACAAAACTTATGCACTGAATCACTTAAGTGTTTATCTGTAAGTAGGAGAATATGAAGGGCTTGCTGGGGAGTATTCTGGAGTTGATGGAGAATATTGTGGACTTGTTGGTGAGTACTGTGGACTGGATGGTGTATATTGCGGGCTAGATGGAGTATATTGTGGGCTAGATGGAGTGTATTGTGGGCTAGATGGAGTATATTGTGGACTTGATGGTGTGTACTTGGGGCTGGATGGTGTGTACTTTGGAGTGCTTGGTGTGTACTTTGGACTAGACGGAGTGTACTTTGGACTAGACGGAGTGTACTTTGGACTTGATGGAGAATACTTTGGACTTGATGGTGAATATTTTGGACTAGATGGAGAGTATTGAGGGCTTGAAGGTGGACTTGATGGGGAGTACTGTGGACTCGATGGAGAATATTGGGGACTTGATGGCGAGTACTGCGGGCTTGATGGAGAGTATTGTGGACTAGATGGCGAGTATTGCGGACTTGATGGTGAGTATTGTGGACTTGATGGTGAGTACTGTGGACTCGACGGAGAGTATTGTGGACTTGATGGTGAGTACTGTGGACTTGAGGGCGAGTACTGTGGGCTCGATGGAGAGTACTGTGGGCTCGATGGAGAGTACTGTGGACTTGAAGGAGTGTAAGTTGGTGAACTTGGACTGTACTTTGGTGAGCTTGGACTATATTTTGGGGACGAAGGTGAATATGATGGACTCGATGGTGAATAAGATGGACTAGAAGGAGAGTACGATGGACTTGATGGCGAATATGATGGACTCGATGGTGAATAAGATGGGCTGGATGGTGAGTAAGATGGGCTGGATGGTGAATACGATGGACTCGATGGAGAATATGAAGGACTCGATGGTGAGTAAGATGGACTCGATGGTGAATAAGATGGGCTGGATGGTGAGTATGAAGGGCTTGATGGTGAATAAGATGGACTCGAAGGTGAATATGAGGGGCTTGATGGGGAGTAGGATGGCGATGTTGGAGAGTACGACGGTGAGGTCGGTGAATAAGATGGTGAGGTTGGGGAATATCTGGGTGAAGTAGGGCTGTATGATGGGCTAGCAGGCGAATATGATCGTCCACTGGCTGGACTATAACCTGGGCTAGCTGGTGAATAAGTAGGACTTGTGGGAGAATATCCAGGTGATGCTGGTGAGTATCCTGGGCTTGCTGGAGAAATTCCATCAGGAGATTGGGGAGAGTACATTGGACTTGATGGGGAATATCCCCTTGGAGATGTAACATGTGCAGGGCTCCAGGTAGGACTAAAACCAGGACTCATCCCGGATCCATCTGAACGACCAGTGGGAGAGAATGCTGCCTCGTGTGGAGTCATACCACCAGACCAAGAGTCTTGATAAAGAGGTGTAGCACCTGGTCCCCATGGGGTCATGGCTGTCCCAGGAGTTGCTGCACCAGTAAACATCCCAGGCATCCCTGGCATCATTCCAAAGTGACTAGGTATTTCCATGCCTAGTTTGCATTTTTCAGCATCCAGCATAAGATCGAAAAACCCAGTGCCACAGCGAGGTAGCTGACCAAGCATGATTCTTTCACTGACACCGATCATATTGTCCACTTCTCCGTGAGCTGACGCCTCCATTAGAACATCAACCTGCACAAATTTGTAACAATCTGGTCATGAATGTGCTTGCTATATACTTACTGTTTCCTCAAAAGAGCACCTCATCAAGGCCCCAACATTTTGCCGGTTTATACCATGTCGTGTGATAGCCATGAGATGTCCACAACAAGTCATCACATCACAAAGAAGTGCCAAGTGACGATGGTTGACATAAGCACCATCAAATGAAATTACATGATTCATTTCCTTTTCAACAGCTTTACGAACAGCCTCAATACCCAAAACCTAAGTGTGGGAAAACATGCAAATAACTTATCACATACAATGTGGCAAAGACTCACTGAAAATATTTCACAGATGTCGTTTGAAGATGTCCTAACTGGATCAACAGATGGTTCACTGAGTACCTAGATTAAAAAAAAAACAAAAACAATCTTAATGTGACCAGATTTGTGAAAAGGGGTCTTCCACACACATCCAATTTATCAAATTTGACGACTCATAACTTATGATTGGAAAAGGCTATTGACCTGAAATTTAGTCACAAGTGAGCATCAAAATAGCTTAATGGAAGGGAAAAGTTTCGGGTTAATGTGTTTCTTGAGCGCTGAGTTATGGACTTTTGAGTTCATAGAATTGGATGTGTGTGGAAGACCGCTTTTCGCAAATCCGGTCACATAAATTCAAATAGTTCGAAACTACAACTGACTCTCATCAAATTAGTGCCGTCTGTTTCCAAGATCCACTCTTGTAAAGCTTTGTATTCACCCTCTTCGTTTACTATTATTCTCTTTTTTGAATCTTGGTTAGGTAAATGCATGTACACCTAGTCGGAAGAAACAAATCAGCTTGTATCAGCTTGAATATTTATTTCCTGTACCTTTACTATCTGTTCTATTCCTTGCAGTGCCATTTCTGACAATAGATTGGATTCAACACAACGTAGGAAGACATCATCTTCCATTTTGTCTGTTTGCTCCTCCTAAAGCAAATGTGAAATATATTGTACAGGTATGTATCAAAAGTATAGCAAGCTCTTACTTCACTCTGGTATTTGTCTTCATCACCAGTCAGCAGTCTAATTCTCATTACAAGTTTCTCAGCATTGTCATCATTAAAGATGCAGTTAATGTCATCACCAAATGTGGCTATGATCTTCTCGTGTATTTGTTCCATTGTTAATTTTTTGTCTGTCATACGCTTTCGATCAAGTTCCAAACGTAACAGCCATGGTGACAATCGTGAAGTGTCAAAGTCAGGCATCTCATAGTAGATGTTGACAAACTCCTGATCTTCAGTAACAACTGTGTTTTGTGGATCAGGATCATAGATGATGGAAGTATTGGCTGTCACTTTGCGTAAGGTTGTATACTCCAGACGACATAATACATCCTATAATACAACATTTATTTAATCTATGTATTTTTCAAGAACTATTAACATTTAAATTAATTTACCTTGCATTTCTCTGCATCTCTGGCAGCCTGTCCTAGCAAAAATATAGTCAAAGATGGCGTCTTTGGTTTCTTTGAGACATTGATAATTTCCTTGAGACGTGGAACTCCTAGAGTGACATTCTTGGCTGACACTCCAGCATAGTGAAATGTGTTTAAGGTCATTTGGGTAGCAGGTTCTCCTAGGGACTGAGCAGAAAGTGCTCCAACTGCCTCTCCAGGTTGAGCCTGTGTTAGAAAACAGATGCACAGTGCATTGAAGTTATATTACAAATACTGACCTGTGCCTGCTGAAATCTAGTTTCAATTTCTCCAAGTACCCACTCAAATGCTTCAGTCGACAGCTTGTGTTCTTCAGTGACTCGCTTGGAGCAGAGAACACTTCGTAGTAAGATATTGAAGAGTAAGGTGGCATTGTATTGAGCTTGTTTGGATATCTCATCATCACCATGAACAATGATCAACTTACTACTCAACTCCTGTACACCTGTAAAATTCAGAACAACCAATTAAACATGCATACAGGAATTATTCAGAACAACCAATTAACATGCATACAGAAATTATCACTCAAGAGATACTCTCAATTCTATTGTCAAGATACAGCAATATTGTGTTAGTAGTACCTTCAATCACTTTTACTGGATGAAGATCAGTTGGTGCTCTCATGTCAATCTTAAAGATTTTCTGGGCATTCCAGATAAGCCGGAGCAAATTTACTGGGAGAACAACCTATCATACATTATAGTATGCAGACACAGTAAAATAAAATGCATGGTGATATTTATATACTTTGCTGTTTCCAGAAGGAAATATTTCTCTCATAGTGTTTCTATCCTTCTTCAATTGCTCAAATTCTTGTTCAAGACTTGTCTGAGCTTCAGTTGATGTCAAAACGTCTCGTACCACATCCTCCTGGAAACTGTTTCTCAACTGCCTGTATAACACAATGGAAAAATTTGCATAACATCTATATATAGATGAATAAAAAATTGGAAATTTTAAAATAGGAATAGGGATCGCTGAAAAAAAGCCACAAAACAAGAAGGAATCGCTGGGGTGGTAATATAAACCACAAATCCCTATTTTGACTCTCTGTCATAAGCCTTTACATAGTTACATGCTCTGTCATTTTGAAACCAGTCAAAATAGGGATTTGTGGTTTACATTACCACCCAAGCGATCCCTTCTTGTTTCGTGGCTTTTTTCAGAAAACCCTATTCCTATTTTAAAATTTCCAATTTTTATTCATCTAGTTTATGTACTTTTTATTAATCCATTAATGGATTATTGATTGATAATGAAGACTGTTGTGAATAGTGCAATTTTGCATTCTGCATAGTGCCGTCAATGTTTCAGAACACACATGAAACTGATCAAATTGCAATCTGCATACAGAATGAGAGTCTCCTAATATGAGCTATAATTCACATTATACTGGTGCCTTTAATAGATGTCAAATTCAGTGCAAGGAATTGTTGTTGACTGCATTATTAGAGTATTTACGTGACTGCTCTATTACAGTATTTAATCTGGATAACCGCCCACGTACAATAATCACGGAGAGAAAAAACCACCTTGCAACAAAGTCTTCAGCACACATAAGATTCCTGGCCTATACGTTTAATAATAAAGACAGATTCTATTAGCCACAAACAGTGCACACCAAAAAACTTAACCCCGACCACGATCTTGTATGGCTTCTCATGCGTAATGGCATTTTGGGCTGTTTCCACCCGAAAATGAAATCAAAAATAGGTCGACATGAGGAAGGACTTAGTAAACATGGCTACATAGTTTTTAGCACGAAAAAGTGAATAACTTTTGCTGTACATGAGTGAAACAAAATATTATGAAAATAATATGAAGATGAACAAAACAGCAAATTTCAGTTTTGTCCCAAATACACATACAGTTTCCTTTTCACTTGATACTTACTAGTGGACCAATACTAATTGTAAATAACCACCAGACTGGTGGTTTTGAGTTGGAGGATGCTTTCTAAAGTGGTTTTTAGGCGTGTGTTCTATTAGAGTGTTTGCAAAAAACATGGGCGATCCCTATTATGAACCCACTATCGTATATAGCAGAGAAAAATTACTTAATATGGATAAAGTAAGCGAGTTGCTTACATACAAGTAGCTAACGTATTATTGTTTGGAGGCTGTGCATTTTACCTGTGATTGGTGGGATCTAAATAGAACTTTCTCTTGAAAGCAGCATGAGAAGGTTTGATAATAGGTATCTGTTGAAACTCCATAAGAGCACCATCCATTCCGTCCTCTCCATAACGCAGCTGAATCATCTGAGAGTTGGAATTGCGGATTGTCCCATCATAGTGTACTAACATGCCTTCCATTGCTTTGATCAGTCGACGCTGAATATAACCTAGTGTAAGACAGACAGTTTTGAAGTGTATATATAGTTTAAATAAAGGTCTTACCAGTTTCAGAAGTTTTTACAGCAGTGTCAATCAGTCCTTCTCGTCCACCCATGGCGTGAAAGAAAAATTCATTAGGAGTTAGCCCAGCAAGATAAGAGTTTTCAACAAATCCACGACTCTCAGGGCCATAATCATCTTTGATAAAGTGAGGCAGTGTACGTTTACGAAAGCCAAATGGAATACGTTTTCCTTCCACATTCTGCTGACCAACACAAGCTATAACCTGTGAGAGCAGTCATAAGTTAACAGTCCAGTACAGTGATTTTGATTTACCTGTGAAATGTTGATTTTGGACCCCTTGGAGCCAGCAACTACCATAGTCTTGAAGTTGTTAAACTCTGACAAACTTTTCTGTGCACTGCTACCAGTCTTGTCACGAGCAGCATTGAGGATATAGTTGACCTGATTCTCAAAAGTTTGTCGCAGTGTGTTTCCTGGAGTTGGCTCCAACTCATTGTTGTGTGCCTTCCTGATAACTTCTATCACATCATCCTAGATGATCAATGTACATTAACAGATATATACCCAGCTTATTCATCTAACAATACCTTAGCTTTGTGGATGGCTCTTTGGATTTCAGTATAAGTAAAGTTATCAGCAATTGTATCACCTATTCCAATGCTGTGCCCCTCCACCAAGAGGTAATTGTTAACAACAGTTTGGATGCTGTCATAGAATCGTTGGGCTACTTCGTGTCCCTGTTCAATTGCAATCACATGCATCAGAGACCCAGATTTGTTGCCTAGGGTGTCTTTTGATAAGATGCCACATATTAATTCTCCATTCTCAACAAGAACCTGCAAAACAACACTTGCTCTTTATGGGATATATATAGGTGAATGCCTAAACTGACCTTGGTATCACCTGGTGATATATAACAATATGGGCCATCATCTTCATCATCCGGATGAGCAGAGTTAGCCTTCATTAGGTTAACATTTCCAGGAATAATGAGAGAGAACAGTTGCTTGCCAGTCCACAATGGCTTTGGCTTAAGAATTGTAGGTGTAGGCATTTTTCCATCCCATGAGGGCAGCCACATAAGCAGATTCATCACCGTCGGCTATTGTACACATAAAGCCAGTGAAAAATAATATATGTCTATAAAATGTGCATGCATCACACACACATGCCTAAACACTCCCACATTTACCATAAAAACAAATATTTCACCATAATATGACAATACTATGTAGGTGCTCAGTAAATCACAGAGCACATGTGCTATGCAGCTTACATAAAGCTACATTTTAGTCAACCTAAATAAGCCACAATAGTTACAGAGTATTACCTAGAACAGGACAAGCCTGGCCACTTATTTCGGGGCAAAATTTCCCCAACCTTATTAAGGAGATGCATGGCTACATTAGGCAGGTCACCTTGTATAGCATGGCCAGTTTATACAGGTGACCTTACAACAAAGTGACTTGATTTTATTGCACATGCATATACATATATGGTTACTTTGTCCAAGAAAACATCCCGTTTAGTGAATTTACAGACAGCAGTCAGAGAATCTTGCACAATACCCATTACTGGTCGATTTGACTGGGGGGTAAGAATGTTTCGTGTCACTCCAGCAAGTTCCTGGATTTCTGCCTTGGTCTCTAAGCTCTGTGGGACGTGGAGGTTCATTTCATCTCCATCAAAGTCAGCATTGTAAGGAGTTGTGACACTTGAATAAAATAACAAACAACATGAAGGACTGCATAATAGTTTACATTTACCTCAAGTTTAGTCTGAACGTTGACCAAGGGAGAATCTTAATACGATGACACATCATGGACATCTTATGCAAAGTGGGTTGTCGATTGAAAATAATTACATCATCATCAATCAAGTGCCTCTCCACTTTGTATCCATATTGTAGGTGGAGGTCACTTGGTTTTGGATGGTATCGAAGATCAACACGTTCACCATTATCTCGAATGATATACTTGGCACCTGGGTATTGGTTATGTCCTCTAGCAACTAAAGTCTGCATTCTGTAACAAGAATTTTACTTTATAATGGACAGTGACCATACACAACACACCTGTCAATATTGAAGGGGGTTACAACTTCTGGAAAGGTCAGGTTCTGTGCAATGGTTCGTGGTACTCCCACTTGATCAATACTCAAGTTAGGGTCAGGAGTAATGACAGTACGTGCAGAGAAATCAACTCGTTTCCCCATAAGATTGCCGCGTATACGTCCTTCCTTGCTTTTTAACCTTTGTTTAACAGACTTAAGTGGCCGACCACTTCTTTGTACCGCCTAAAATAAATGTGTATATGCAATTTAAAATAAATATATATATATATAATTATTTAGATATATTTACCCTTGGCATTCCAGGAAGTTCATTGTCAGAAAAAGTAGCTACATGAAACTGCAGCAATCTGACATCTTCAGAAATGATGTGTGAAGCAGCACCATTCTGCTCATTACGTATCAGCTGATTGTTTGCTTTCACTATGTCTGACAACTTGTGAGTCAAGTCATCCTAAACATACATGCAGGTACACAATGTTCTTAGCATACATTCAAACAAATAATTACCTGGTTTCTTGCTGAGCCATGCATCACAATGGATGGCCTAACTGGCAGTGGTGGGACAGGTAATACCGTAATGATCATCCAGTCTGGTCTTGTGTACAATGGATTGAATCCCAACACTTTGCAATCATCATCTGAGATTCTTTTGAAGATCTCGTGAATTCGTTCAGCTGATAAGGTAATCTTTCTTTCTTGAGATTCCTCATTTAACTCTTTCCATTCAGCTGTTAATTCTATGCCTATTTTGCGTATCTGTGGTTGAGATCTACCACATCCTCCAGGAATCTAAGTATAATAAAATTCATAAATTGCAAATCAATATACCACCAACCTTATTGGAAGACACGTTCTCTTTATCAAATCTGGTGTCCATAACATCACCTCCTTCGCAGACTTTCTTGTTTTTACATAGGTCATAAATCAGTTGTAGTCGCTTTCTTGCTGAATTTCCTGAGCGAGTTTTCTTTAATGCGTCTTTCACTTTCTCATCATTCTATGAGATAAAACATTAATCATAATAATGCTGAACAAGACACAACCATTACTACATCTAGTCTCACATGGCCAGACTGCTATCTCGTCTCCTTTTTCTTAGTGATGTCATTGGTTGCTGAGATAGGGTCTGATGAATTAGCAATGATAAAGTTGCGTTCGTGGGCAAACAGTTAACATAGTTTCTTGCTGTTCTTACCAGGAAAATGCTACGTAGCCGTACATAGCAACAGTTATCAGTCCTGTTCGAAGCTTTGTGGTAAAATTTATGTTCTGCCATACCAACGTACAGCTAGCCAATGAAATCAAATCCACTGGAAATTCACAACTTTATCAATGCTAATTCACCAGATGCTATTTTGCTGACAAATGGCTTCACAAAGAAAAAGAGGAGGCAAGATAACGGTCTGGCCACGCAAGACTAGACTACATTCCGACTTACCACATCAATCAGCAGTCTTGAGCAGTAGTGGCAAACACATCGCAATATCTTCACTGTCTTTGACAGAAATCCAACATGGAACACTGGCTTGGATAGTTCTATGTGACCAAAATGGCCAGGGCAGTTTGTCATGTTTCCAGCACAAGTCTGGCATCTCCCTGTTCTTTCTATTACCCCTTGCCTGGGATCCATCAACCCACCAACTTTGGGCTTTCCACCCTCCATCGTGTACGGATACTGAATACCCCCCGGGTGTGTAACTGACATTCGTTTCTAAAGGTAACAGCGTGTTTTTATTATTTGGGCCGACCATACACGTGGTCGATAACTTACGATCTCTTCTGGGCTTAGAATGCCAAATTGAACCTTTTTCACCGGCCTCAACGGCGCACTGGAATCGTTTGTGTTCATACTTCCTGTAGAGTAAGATAATTCTTCCCCACATAGAACCTACAACACATTGAACAAGTTAGCGAGCGATTACCACCCGGTATTTCTTCACTCACTTCTTGTTCGCCTGTAAGGTGATGTCGACTCGCACTCACAACGTATTTATACCTAAACGATTGTGACGTCACAATATGTCCGCGATCAGGGCTTAACGCACATTAACTAGCTGAGTTAACAAAAATTTCTATTGCCTGCCCACCTGAAACCACGTTATTTGTACGCACGCGCATTCCAATAGAACATTCATAATTGAAAATTACACACAGTATAATCAAGAGTTCATAATATAAGTAAGGGAGAGAGTATCCAGCTTCCAATATAGCCTGCACAAAATCATTGTAACTGTTGATTGGTGCTTATTGGTATTGATAAGGTCAAGGCCTTATTCTGTGAACAGGCTTAATGTGTTACTTGACTCAGTGATTTTCCTGGATGTATTCCAGTTAGCTAGATACTCTGTTAATTGTATTATGAACTCTTGGTATAATCAAAAGTTCATAATATATATACTGAGGAGAGTATCCTACTCCATATCATGAAGGAACAATTGTAGTTCGGTGAGAAACGCTTAGAGCTGGAGAAAATTCGGTTGCTAGTGACGTCGTTAGGCACGCGTTCAATCGATACCGTGTTCAACTAATGACATCATTAATAATACAAAGAAAAACAGGTGAACTCAGAAGTGCTACGTCATAACTTCATGGTATGCCCTTCTACAGGGGTATATGAGAGTAGGATACTCTCCTCAGTATATATATTATGAACTCTTGGTATAATGTATTACAAAGGTAAAAACCGTCAGTGGAACCATCTTCCTAAAGCTAACTAGTCTCCTGCTGTTAATTGTCTCCACAATATCACTACAGCTGGAAGAACCACACATGAACGTCTGGGAAGTTTGGCCTACAAAAAATAATCACCACACATGATTGCAATGCATTGGCATAATTAATCTTGTGTTTATATGCTCATGATAGTCACAGTGTTATAAATATGAATGAGCTATTGGACTACCATAGATACTTTTGATAGCTATTTATGTCAGTCAGCAAAATCCCTAAAATTAGTAATGGAGTGCCACATACTATAGTATGTTCACGTTGAGTTGAATCCTCAAAAACATTTAATAACTCATGGATGCAATTACACACAATCTTGAAATTTGGCTCATTTGTAGTACTGCTTGACCCGCTAAAAATATTTCAAAATCTTGTTGTTCAAATGTTTGACATAATATTTATGGCCAATCAAAATTTTCACAATACATTTCCTATGGGGAAGCCATATAAGTACAGTGTCCATTACAGCCCTTTCCCGAACTTGTAATGGAGCCAAACCGTACGTGCCTGTTGTTGACAACTTTGCTGTTACCAATAATAATCTGGTTGGCTGAAATGTTAACTCTGTTGAGAAAAAATCCACTTTTAGTTTTTAGCTGTTTTCAGGATTCAGCTCAACATGAACATACTATACTAGGAGGCACTACTGATCACACAGTGTAACTAATAAACTTATGCAGGTAGGTAATGGAGCAAAAATACAGAAAGGTATGGCTTAACTATTAAAAGTTAATGTTTGAGAGTAAAATAGTGGTCAAGGCTGTTCCAAATCTCAAAAACTGGTGCCATGTTTGGAATCACAAATAAAACCTTTGATTCTTGTATATTCCTTTCCATCCTTGATATATAAATAACGCAGACAATATATGCATGTGAAACATGACATCACAAAACAAAGTAGCCTCTGCAAATTGGTCAAATTTATGCAGACCTTTTATTCTTTAGTGCATGAGAGATGATTGTGGGTTCTACATAGCACATGTGGTGACAGTTAGCATTTATTACATGTACAGCAGGTGCCTTCTTTGATTCTAAGCCAGCACACTTATATCACAATTTAATCTTAAAATAATTATTAGCATTTTCTTGGCTTCTTTTACTGGGCGAAGGGCTAGCAGTAACAAACTAGGTGGCTCATTCCCAGAGGCTTCAACCTTGGATCTTTCTTGGGAGCGAGACTTTTTACAAAGGTGAACAATGGAGATGCAGTCTTTTAGCTGCATGCAAGCAATTCAACGAACATTATAACCCACACTTCAGGATGTCATGACATTATAACATTGCCTCCTTGTGCTGAAAGTGTTGCATTGTAGTGAAATATTTGATTCTTTAAAGCACATGCATATCAAAACTTGTGTAAGATATTCCGGATTTCCGAATGGGTTACGCCCGTTTCGTATAAAATAACACCGTCTTCTAAACCAGGCGCCATAACTTCCATGTACTTTAGTTGACAGACACGAAGTTTGGTTTATCAGATTCCTTGTTGAAAGGCGATTCGATTCATGTGTAAGTTCTTTGTGTAGTAACGAAAGGGAAGCTAAAAAGGAGCCTTGTACCGCAAAATTTACGTGTTCAGAATGCCCGTAAAAACACGTGTTTTTAAACATATTTCTTTAAACTAACCTGTTTAACAATTTGTATGGTCGGAGTCTTATTAAGCATCCTTCGCTGTGTAGAATGATACCAAATTTAGCGAATTTGGTTGAGGATAACAACTTGTAAATTGGGATTTTCCCGCCGAGATAATTAAATTTTCCAATAGTTTAATGTATGTAGTTTAATGTATGGAGTGTGTATTATGTCATCATCAGCAGTAAATAACTGTTGCTATGGCAACATTTTCCCATTTGTACAGTTGGAATTGGATAGAGAAATTCAAGGGCTTTCTTTTATTGTACGGTGTGCTGTAGAAATTTTGTGAGTTAAAGGTTGTAAATTAACGTTTTTGTGTGTAGTGTAAAATACATGTATTTTGTATTGGACAACAAATGACAAGGAATGATGAGATTTTATGATCAGCCTGTTTTACCAAGTTGAGGTTTCAAAAAAGATATTAATCAGATATTAGATTTATTTAATGCATAATTCTTAATTTTCAAAGGTTTAACATAGTGTTTTGAAAATTTTTAATGTTGACCACCTGAAAATGCTTGATTTGACAAATCCCATACATATGTTTTGATATGTGCAAGTATTTCAATTTAGCTACAACTACACATTTTACAATGATTACTATTCCCACTTTACAAATGACAGGAGAGCTCATAGAAAGCTTAGGCTTAGCAGTAAAAGTACTTTCAGCCTAAACACAAGGGTTTGCCAGTGAGAGGTGTGTCAATATACTGAAGGACGGTATCTCTGCTTCTGTCGTCTATACGTATGTCTTTATTCACTAACACTGCACCTGATATTGAGTCTTTAGAAAGGTTGCATGCATGCATGCAGTGTAGAGTGAAGCGATGTACTGTCATCCCTTAAGGTATAATATAATGTGTATGCATATACTTTGTTTCCTACAGGGTGGATTGTAGATTGATATGATCCAAAAGCTAATTTTCTATATTTTTATTTGTATATGTATGAATTACTGGAAATACGTCAGAAAGTTAGCTAAAAACGTCTATAAAAAGGCCTGTGAACCCCGAACTGTAGTACTGCAAAAATTCTTACTTCGCAGTTCATGCTGTCATTTCACCACAGAACGGCGGAACTAAAGGTTTTGGCTTACATGAATGGATATGCTAAAGTCTTAGCTTTCAATCAGTACCGTTTACATGGAGAAAGAACGTTTCTATCGTGCTCTCAGAACCCCGAACCACGAGGGTGTGATCTAATAATCATTTTTGCACAAAACGTGTTCTACGAGATTCGCTCTTGAAATTTAGACGGTCATACACCAGTCAAACAATTGTTGAAACCATCATAATAAATGAGACATGTATATACATTTACAAATTCAGTAACCCTCGGTCACATGCGACCACAAGGCTGGTGATCAAGTGATACCAACGTGGGCATGGCAAGGGAGAAAAGTAATTACAATTACAAACAAAAACAACGATTACAAAACAAAACAAAAATATTAAATTACAAGTACATTATCACAACCACTCTCGGCAATCCCTTGCCATAAAAATCCTCTGGGATGCAGTCATACAAACCTTCGAGGCATCATCCAGCATCCGTCGAACCAGTGATCTTGTGATATTGATGTCCTTATCAATAAAATGTAGTACATTGTAAGTGTTAGTGACTGAAAATTGCTGGAAGTGACCTAAAACGCTGATCTCAAGAGTCTCATAAAAGTTGGTAACATTTAACCGATCTAGCTCTGATAGAATTTGGTGGTATTCAGCCTTATTTTGTTTGCGAGATCTAGCCTGCTCAAGATGGTGGGCACTGTCCAATGGACATGTCAGTTCAAATAAAAGTATACTAGAAGTGACGGTATTATGGATAACAATGTCTGGTCTAAAGGGGGTCACAATCACATTAGGTGGAAGTGTAGATGGGGGTGACTCACTGGCTCGCAAGTTAGGAAGGTCAGCATAAACCCGGATATAGGGCAAGTCAATGTAAACCCTGATGAAACTGTCGACCAAAGACTGAATGACTAAATCATGTCGATAAGTGTACCTTTCCTGAGATAACGCAACCGGACAGCCCCCCAAGACATGAGCAGTAGTTGGACGTGAGGAATCACAAAGTACACATTTTGCATGACACTGTATATTCCACCTTCGCAAGTTCATGGCAGTTGGCAGAGTGTCCGAAGCCGCCCGCAAAAGAAATGACAGCTGACCAGGATGCATACTGGATAGTAATCGGTTCCAAGTTCGACAAGAGGTCTCAAGCTCGGCAGAGTCTGCAAACTTGCCAGTATAACTCTTACCATAATAAGAAATCCTTTTCATCTCCGCTCCTAGAAGGCTTATCTGCCCTTTCTCTTCGTTCTTCTTGTGCCAGATAAATCCATACCGATCAAAGGTAAGGCCACTCCAAATAAATTCTCTGTTTCCCGTCCACCGCCCGCATCTGGTTACTGCCAGCTCTAAATATTCCATTATTCCATTTCTTTCATTATTTTCCGGTTATTCTTGCATACTGATAGGCTCAGTAAAAGCTATCTTGAAACAGTGTCAGCTCACGTGTCAGCAGTGCTATCAAGTCAGCACAAACTTCACGTTTGTGTTATTTTTGCAACTTACAAAGGAAGGAACAAGCTTAAGCATGCTTTTATGCAGCCTTTTTGGCAGTGCCAGGCAAATAATGGCTTGAAAAGCTAGCCAATCTTATAATGAAATAATGGAAATGGACCGCCCGCCCGTATGCAAATATGCCTGAGTCCAGGACGGGAAACAGAGAATTTATTTGGAGTGGCCTAAGGTGTTGATTATTGCAATGCTGACGGCTCGCGCATTTTGTATTGAATTTACTCCGGTTTCCAATCCCTGGTAAGGTATATATTATCTATGACAGAAGCCACTCAATGCTTGTCAGGAGCAGGTGGTTGTATTGTGTATCTTGTCAAGCTTTATGTTAGAGCTGGTAAAGTAGAAGCATAAGCGGAATAAAGCAGATCATTATGTAATAGTATTAGTCAAACAATGATTCCATGTTAGGCCCCTATTTGGTGATTATTAGTTTCTCATCCACCGCCCGCATCCTTCTTAGGCTACCGCATGGTAAGCCATTATTTACTCTGCGCATGCTCAGAAGAACACGTGATACCAAACTGTTTTAATTTTTGTTGATGAACGCTACAATGCGCTATATATCACCAGGAGAACTGTTGTTTTCCTTAGCAAATTGCTGCAGTGCCAGTTGCAATCATGCTCTATCGACTTCATCAAAGCAGGCTTTCAGTTGACTGTCGAAAAGCAGTTGGCGATCACGAAAAGTAGAATCAGCTGGTGAAGGAAATGTTTGTAGTAAGAAAGAAAGACAATTTGGACAAGGTCTGTACATCAGTGTATTAATATTATAAAATAATGCCATAATGGTAATACTCTCCCGCCCGCATCATAATAATTATGCACTTGTCAATTTCATGCCCCACCCCCGGGGAGGGCGAATTTTTTTTTTGGACGCACTTCTGACTTAGAAAATTTTTCATGTTTTGTGAACTTACCGTTTTTCTTTGTTTTACGGATTGTTTGCGGATAAGGAAAAGGTCACACTGAAACTATTAGCCCCTGTGTATTGAGTGTGTTAGTCGTCTTCAAAGACGTTGTGAACAAAGGACGAGACCTACCTGAATGGACATTTCTTCCCTGCCGTCCGCCTGTCATCTCACAACACTGGCGTGACTCGACTCGATGGCTGAAAACTTCCGAGTGAAGGCCAAGGTGAAGGCATGAAAGGATAGAAGGACACTTGTAAGAAGGTGTCACAAGTAATAAAGACAGTTGGGAACTGAATGTGTAGTATGTGACTATAATATCCTTGTTTGCTGTATACGCTGTGACTACCTATAGCTATCTTGTACTTGAATTAAATGTCATTATGTATGTATCCAGGTGGTGACCACAGTAGTTTGTTTGTTGTGTGTAAAGTTAACATCATTTTCATTATGCTATGTACCGTAGCATTGTGTGATTGAATAAAGTTTGCAACTGCTGGGGTATGAAAAGGCTAGCACTCGCTTTAAAACACTCCAAATAAATTCTGCTTCACATCCACCACCCGCATCTCTTTATTCCCAGCTCTAAGATGTTCAATTATTCCGTATCAGTTCTTCCATTATTTTCTGCATAATGTACAGGCTTAATAAAATTGATTTTTGTAAGGTTTACTAGCTCACATGTCAGAATGTTATCACTGTTCATGTTTGTAATATTCTTGTAATGTAAACGATGAAGGTACAAGCTGAAAATGTTATTATGTTGTTTGCTATGGCTGTACCTAGGCAAATAATAACTTGAAAAGCTGCCAATTTCATAATAGAAATACATGGACCGCATGCTAAGAAAAGTAGAGAATTTATTTGGAGTGGCCTCACTAGCTTCATTCATTCAAACTCTACAAAATACAAATGGGATCTACACTGTAAGAGTTTTAAATATTGTGTTGTACCGCATCTTTGGCTCTCAGAAGAATTTTGTTTTTGTTCTACAATTGCACTACACCCTTGAATACTGCGTTGTGAATTCATGTTACTGATGCTGTCATTCTTACCAACGTTGCAAGTGCCTTCATCATTTGGGTTACATTTTGTCCAGGTTTAGCGGGTCTCATCCACTTTTGAATAATTATTGGAATGACCTCAAGTTAGCTAGTAATTATAGGAATGGCCAGGAATAAATCCCAGGCCAGGTAGTGACTTGATCCACAGACTTATTGCAGTATCCATGATCAAATTAACACTAACCTGTGACCAAACATAATGTGAATAGCTATCTGTAGCTATCTAGTCTGCAGTTATGAATTATCAAATTTGGAAGAGACCTATTTCACAATATGGTCACATAATGGGAATTCAAAGGTAGCATATTGCTAATTTGCTTAGGCTGACCATGGTCATGAAATTATAACTGTTGGCTTTCTACCCAAAACAAGTTAGCCATTGATAGAACAAGATTGTTATTTACGTTGAAGTAAAGTAACACTTAGTTCTAACTACATAACTTTACTACTCAAAATTTAGATTTAAATCACACAGTTATACTTTAGACCACATGTAATTATTTTTGAAGGCCTTGGTTTGATAATTTATATGGACTATCAATATGATTGGCAAGAATCAGTCAAATCATTGTACTGGCTACTTCACCAACAAAAGAAGAACTACCACGTCCATCTCTTTTCCACCCAATAATCAAACATGTAAGGGTAACGATGAGATCAAAAAATGAAATCAATTGTCAATTAGCCAGCCATTGGAGACGTGTGCATACACATTGAGTTCAGTTACACATTTTGAGATAAGGTGAACATCATTGTAACGACCATTAATGATTGACCGGACATTGAGGTTGTGCTGCACATCTACCAATTAGTTGATACTAATGGCCCACACTACTTTTATAGATTTAAAAAAAACATTCTTGCCCATATATTAATTTGCAATATCTGATTGAATCTACCAAATCCGACTAGTTAGCACAACCTGCAATTCTGGTATACTACCCCGCAACTTGATTGCTACATCTATACATAATTTCCCTTGCTCCACTTTAGCAATACATTCAGCTGCCTTTGTACAAGGCTGTCAAACGTAAGATGTTTTCAAGCAGCCTGGCTGATTTTAAGGTATAGATGGACATAGCTTTATCATTATTCAACACTTTAATTTGATACCTGAGAATTTCACAAGCATGTACATATGTACGTACGTACGTATGGGAGCTAACAAATCTAGTCACATATATTAATTACTACATTGACGTTAAGAATATTCTACGAGTCAGTGATTATTATGTACAACATTATATAGTTATGTAGTATACTCTTTAGCAGTTTTTTAAAACGATGTGATAGTATTTACTTCCTAGTACACTATTTTGCAGACCTCATACACACACTCCAAGTTTGTCTCATGTATGCATATATAGTAATGCGTAAGTATTGTACTGGCTTCTTGTGTATATGCGACTGGCCCTTCATGGTTTTCCAGCTCACTAAACATCATTTCCAAGAAAGCCATGGCTATAGAAGTACCAAAGCTGCAGAAACCAGACTCTCCAGTTCCATAAAACAAAGAGCAGAAGTGGTGGTCTATTTAGCCAACAATTCAAAAGATGAGTTTGATTTGGTGATTGTGGAAGCCAAATCAGTACATGAACACGACGAGTACATACACACATAGTGATACCTTATAAAATCGTAATAAAATACTCACGTTGAGTAACAAACATAGTTAAGGTGTACTTGAAAACCTCATTGAGACCACCTCATTATAGTGACGATGTCAAGTATGTCCCAAACATAGCTAATTAATAAGACCACCTCATTATAGTGTCAAGTACATCCCAAACATGATCTTAGGTGTACTGCATGACCTCATTAATAAGACCACCTCATTACAATGACCATGACAAGTACATCCCAAACATGATCTAAAGTGTACTACATGACCTCATTAATAAGACTACCTCATTACAGTGACCATGTTGAGTAGCTAGGTCTCAAACATAGCTAAGGTATACTCGACAAGCTCATTAATAAGATTATCTCATTTAAAGTGACCAACTCAAGTAGGTCCCACACATAGCTCATGTGTATTTTAAGACCTTGTTGAAAGATCACCTCATGATATAACGTCCATGTTAATTAGGTCCTCAGCCTTAGCTAAAGTATAATTATATACTTCATGCACAATACAAGTACCATTTTTATGTAGTTAAACACCACCACACCTTTAACTGTGGCCAAATTTGAGCAGTGTCATAATAAAAAACAAACATTGTTTTATACTGAGCAGTGGTCAAATTTGAATAGTTGTTGCATCAATTTTGTGAACAGGTGTAATAAATGCTAACACAAGTACAGTGAAACCTCTATATAATCTGACGCTCAAAAGATTGTATATTTTATTAAGGCTAAATCTGAACTAAAACTATAATCAAGGTTGCTTGACTATCAAGGTATAGTGTTAAATGATTCGGGGATGTGTCCATAGTGGTCGGAACCAGCTGCCACTGAATTACCACAGTATTGCCACATAATAATTTTTTTAATACCAACTGCTACATATTCACCACTAACTCATGCAAGTATATAGCTAAGGCCACTTCAAATAAATTCTCTGATTTCTGTCCGCATATTTACATGCGGGTGATTGGCAGCTTTTCAAGCCACTATTTGCCTAGCACAACCATAAAGCTACATAAAAGCATGCTTAAGCTTGTTCCTTCCTTTTAAGTTGCAAAAATAGCACAAACGTGAAGTTTGTGCTGACTTGATAGCGATGCTGACACTGTTTCAAAATGGCTTTTACTGAGTCTGTCAGTATGCAAGAATAACTGGAAAATAATGGAAGAATACGGAATAATGGAATAGTTAGAGCTGACAGTAACTAGATGTGGGCAGTGGATGGGAAACAGAAAATTTATTTGGAGTGGCCTAAGGCCCCACACATTTTCCCCTAAATCCTCTGGACCTAACCTTGTTTCTTGTATTCTAAACCTGGGTACATCCTTGATGATCAGGCAGTACAGTGTTAGCCTATACTGGATAACAAATGTGTCCAATAAAAAAAGGTTTCACTGTAGTGGAGTTCCACAGATGTTATAGCAAAAAAAAAAAAACTCTACAGTACACAAGTAAAAATATTTTGAGTAGCTACATATTGTAAAATTAGTGACATGCATGCATCACTGTAAAGATAACCATAAACATCTAGATACCGATTACCCAGAGTCTACCACTACAGCTCTCAATAGTCACATACTACACATTTAGTTCCCAACTGTCTTTATTATGCACCTATCAATGTATTGCCCCACTACCCCCCCCTCGGGCATATATGGGGCTATAGTGGGGATTTGACACAGCCGAATGTCAAATGCCCCATAGTAGGGCAAACCTATCGTGTCAAATCCCCACCGTTGGCCCCAGTTGCAACGCGGGATTAACTCGGGATTTGACATAGCGAAGGAAGTTACAACAAAAAATATTTGGGCACTTACTGAACGATCGTCAAATGCCCCATAGTGGGGCAGCAGTTTCGTGTCAATTCCCCCTGTAAAGCCCCACTTACGCCCGAGGGGGGGGGGGGGGGGGGGGGTGGTGGGGCAATACATTGATAGGTGCATTACTTGTGACACCTTCTTACAAGTGTCCTTCTATCCTTTCATGCCTTCACCTTGGCCTTCACTCGGAAGTTTTCAGCCATCGAGTCGAGTCACGCCAGTGTTGTGAGATGACAGGCGGACGGCAGGGAAGAAATATCCATTCAGGTAGGTCTCGTCCTTTGTTCAAAACGTCTTTGAAGACGACCAACACACTTAATACACAAGGGCTAATAGTTTCAGTGTGACCTTTTCCTTATCCGCAAACGATCCGTAAAACAAAGAAAAACGGTAAGTTCACAAAACATGAAAAATTTTCTAAGTCAGAAGTGCGTCCAAAAAAAAAATCCGCCCGGGGAGGGTGGGGGAATACAGGGGAGTTGACAAATCGTGGTGTCAAATTCCCCACTACTGGGGCAAAATCGGCTGTCAAATCCCCACCATGTCCCCACCCCTATAGTAGGGGATTTGACGACACCTCAAGGATGACTAAGCGCATATTTCATGCATGCCACTATAGTAATAAGCCTGCCCTGTAGCTAGTAAAATTAGCTATAGCAAGCGCGATTTTATAGTTTAGAAATGCAACTACCGAAAATCAGTCCGTCCCGGGACAACTGTCAATTGCCCCAGTGGTGGGGACAAGAAGCAATGTCAAATCCCCACCTGGGGGTGGGGCATGAAATTGACAAGTGCATTAGAAAGGCTGGATGAGAAACTAATAATCACCGAATAGGGGCCTTACACAAATATTACGTGGCTTCACAGAGCGCACAGCCTCTTTAAGGCCCCTATTTGGTGATTATTAGTTTCTCATCCACCGCCCGCATCCTTCTTAAGCTACAGGAAATTGCATTGTCTTTGCAACTACCGGCCATGCGCGGTTTGAGCATGCGCGTGTTTTGAATAATAAAATGCGTGCAATACAGGGTTTTGGTATTTGCTAACTATTGATGATCCTACCATTCCTGGTATACTTGCCGTAAAAGTGTGTATAATTCCGGTTATGCAATGATTTAACTGACGCGGAATTGAACGGCTTCGATACCTGCGTACTGTTATACCCGGTATTGCGCGTTTTATTATTCAAAACACGCGCATGCTCAAACCGCGCATGGCCGGTTGTTGCAAAGACAATGCAATTTTCTGTACTGCGGTTTTCCATGTCCTTGCAATGCAAAGCGTCATGCGCTAATATTGTGTCAGTATGCGCAGTTCTTTGTATACACCTGTAATGTTCTGTGGCTGTCGAGTTGTATGCGTAGGCATGCCTAAAGTCCTGTGAGTCAGTAGTCGTCACTGAAAATCCGCTGTTGAACAACTGCGCACCACATGCTTGTATAGCGCATGACGCTTTGCATTGCAAGAACTTGGAAAACCGCAGTACCGCATGGTAAGCCATTATTTACTCTGCGCATGCTCAGAAGAACACGTGATACCAAACTGTTATAATTTTTGTTGATGAACGCTACAATGCGCTATATATCACCAGGAGAACTGTTGTTTTCCTTAGCAAATTGCTGCAGTGCCAGTTGCAATCGTGCTCTATCGACTTCATCAAAGCAGACTTTCAGTTGACTGTCGAAAAACAGTTGGCGATCACGAAAAGTAGGTGAAGGAAATGTTTGTAGTAAGAAAGAAAGACAATTTGGACAAGGTCTATACATCAGTGTGTTAATATTATAAAATAATGGCATAATGGTAATACCCTCCCCCCGCATCATAATAATTAGAAAGGCTGGATGAGAAAGGCCATTTATTGTTAATTTTATGTTTCAGATCAGGAAATTTGCTGTATGGCAAGGCGGGAGGGAGGTTCATTATTCATTATTCATTATTTATACCATGTATTTTAAAAGACAATAATTGTGTCATACATAAAACATATAAAATTGTACAATGTACATTCATAGACCTATATTAATGAAAGTTTAGTTCGCTTTAATACAGGGTCTTTCGACTTCTTACTAGAGGTGCAGATGGGATATGAGTTTCCTACGGTGTGCAAGTTGTTGGTACAACTACAGTAGTAGCAGACTTGATCATTACATCCTGATGAGTAGTACAATTTCTCCATAGGGTCATAGCATCTTAAATCTCGTACATGTACATTTGAAAGTTTACCAGTCAAGTGAAGGTCTGCTAACAAGGCACCACAAGTGTAAGACAATCCAGTTCTGAACTGTTTTTCCACTTGCATCCTTTGGCTGCAAGGAATGAAAGAACGTCGTTTCTAAGTTTTTCTTTTCCATTTCGAGGATTGGGGTTAACATCTGGTAACTGTTTACTGCAGAGTTCGGCTTGTGCTGCCATCATGATTTGAAACGCATTTCTGCACTGACCATTCGACTGAATCACCGTTGACGTCACTGTTGTCACACCAGATTCACTAGCAGATCGATCGCGCATGTAGTACTTGATAAATTGGCCAAAGGTAGGAGTAACCTCAGTAATTTGTAGATCAGGATCCACCAAATCTAACAGGTCCTTTCTTTTACCAATAAAAACTTCTGCAATGCTTCCTACTGTTCCATCATGTCGTGGCGCCATTTCGTCTTGGAAATAACTTCAGTGAAAAAGGAACGAAAAGTAGCAGAAGGAGGATGAATTTTGGCAATTTGCCAAGGCAACAAAGTACTGTTTGTCGACTTGCAGAACACAATAACATTTACGATATTCGAAGCCATGCATACTAGCTAACTGAATAACTCGCACGAAAGCATTACAAAAAGTTTTAAATACAAAAAATAATGGAAAATTAGACATGACATCACAATAATGACTAAATTTAGGCGGTGCAGCAAAGCAATGCGGGAGGGGGATCTGAAACATAAAATTAACAATAAGTGGCCAAACTAATAATCGCCGAATAGGGGCCTAATAACTGCAAGGTGTGTATACTAGGCCGTTTACCAAGCTACTGTTGCTTCATTTTTTCCTCGTTCGAAATGTCTGCTACTTCTGGAGTAACTGTCACGGTTATAAACCCTTCAGTCACTTCAATGGCTGGTGGTGGAAGCAGTGGAAGTGGAGGAAGCTCCAGCAGCTCGTTAGCTACCGCTACTTGGAGACGAATGCTAAACTGGACCGTATCGCCCACATGGTGACCGCATCCCAGGCAACGACTCAGCAGTCTATTGAGGCCATAAGGGTTGAGTTTCGGAAGGAACAGGAAGAAACTGCAGAGAGAGCAGCCAAGAAAGCTCGTCTTTCAGCAGAAGTAACTTTCAGAAAGAAAGGCAATGAGAGGCAGTTCCGCTTCAACGAGTCACTCCAGGAACACCTTCGTGTAGCTCATGTGAGGCTTGAGGAGGTTACGAGTTCTCCCCCTGTGTCGTCCGAGCTCCGGAAAGTACAACTTGCAATAGAGGAAGGTATGCGTTTGTTGAAATTCCGCCAAAAGGCTATCAGGTTGGCGGACCGCTCAGAGTTCGGTTGGTCTCTTGTCACTGAGTATGACGCAGACGAGTTGGCTGATGATAGTGACGACGAGAAGAAGATAGAAAAGGCCGAGAAGGCTGCGGAAAGGAAAGCAGCAAAAGCCAAGAAGAAGCGCGGCTGCGCGGAACGACCGCGCAGCAGTCTACCGGTTTTGGGCGTGAGGCCCCTTTGAATCAGTAGGATACCGGAAGTGGTTCCGGTACAGGCCACACCTGTTGTTCTTCCTGGTCGTCAAGCGCGCCCAGTTTCAGGCGCCTGTTTCTATGGCGGGAGTTTGGCCATCTGGAGAAATTGTCCCAAGGCACCAGGAGGAGCAGCTGCAGCATCTAAACAGTATCCTTTTGAATGTGAAATACACAGTGACTGTGATTTGTATGACTTACTGCCAGATGGCAACCCTGATTTTGAAGGGCAAGGCCCTGATGCTGGACTCAATGGTCCTATTTGGGAGTTAGATGTTGATGAACTTCATAGTATACAGGTCCATGCAAGGAGGCCTCAGGAAACATATAAGGTTTTGGATAGATGTTTTGAATGCCCCTCATAGGGTAGTGGATGCAATTCAGTTTGGCTATATGTCATGTTCTTCACCAACACCATATTTTGATTGTAACCATTTGGCTAGTTGTGACTTTGTTTCCCTGGCAATCCAGGAATTGCTAGTCAATAACTGTATTGCTAAGGTTGACTTTCAACCTTTTATATGTAGTCCTTTGTCAGTTGTTGATGGACCCAGTAGGAAATGTCTGGTGATTAATCTCAGACACCTCAACCAGTTCCTGTGGAAGCAGAGGTTTAAATATGAAGACCTTAGGACAGCTCTGATGTTATTTGAAAAAGGTGATAAGGCATTTACGTTTGACCTGAAGTTTGGTTATCACCATGTTGACATCCACAAAACCTGTTGGAAGTATTTAGGCTTTATGTGGCCTGTGAATAAAGTCCAGACTTATTTTGTGTTTAAGGTCCTTCCATTTGGCTTATCTTCAGCGTGCTACTTGTTTACTAAGCTTCTTAGGCCATTAGTTAAGTATTGGAGGGGACATGGTTATAAGATAGTGGTGTATTTAGATGATGGTATTTGCTCTGTAGAAGCTGAAAGGGCCGAAGCTGCCAATAGATTTGTTCAGGAGTCCCTGGCTAATGCTGGCTTTGTGGCTCACCCTACGAAATCCCAGTGGGTTCCTTCCTACCAGGTGTCTTGGTTAGGGTTTGATATCAATCTAGAAACAGGCCAGATTATTGTCCCCACAGATAAGGTGCATGCTTTTAGAAGTTTAGTGTCTTCTGCAATTAATACAGTAGTGCTTCCTGCCCGTCATATCGCTAGGATCATTGGGAAGATAATTTCTTTGTCCCTTGCAGTGGGCCCAGTTAGTCGACTCATGACTCGTAGTTTGTATGCAGTGATTAATGAGTGTTATACCTGGAGTGACATGTTGTCACTGAGTCCAGAGGCTCTCTGTGAGTTACAATTTTGGGAAGCAAATCTTCAGGAGTATGACTCTCAGCCTTTATGGTGCCAGCCAGGTGCTGTAAGAATTGTGTATTCTGATGCTAGCGATACAGGATTTGGTGGGTATATTGTTGAACATGGTCAGTATGTGGTGCACGGCCATTGGGATGCTGTAGAGGCCCAACAGAGCTCTACATGGCGTGAGCTTAAAGGTGTCAGGCTGGTTCTTCAATCATTGATATCAAAACTTCAAAATTGTAAAGTTAAGTGGCTTACTGATAACCAAAATGTTTCCCAGATTCTTCTGGTGGGTAGTAAAAACCCGGCCCTTCAACAGGAAACCCTAGGTTATGTTCCTTGTGTGTACAATATAGTGTGTCTGTTGAGCCTGAGTGGATACCTCGTACTGAGAACCAGATAGCTGATTTTATCAGTCACATACAAGACTTTGATGATTGGCAATTACACCCAAGTGTGTTTTGCTGGTTGAACAGTAGATGGGGCCTGTGTACAGTTGATCGCTTTGCAAGCTTTTATAATACTCAACTACCTAGGTTTAATAGCCGTTTCTGTAACCCAAGGTCTGAGGCAGTAGATTGTTTCACATGTGATTGGACTGGTGAAATGAATTGGTGGTGTCTCCCAGTCTACCTTATTCCACGTTTGCTAAGGCATGCTCAGAACTGTAAGTGCAGGGGTATCATTGTTCTACCTCATTGGTCATCCGCCCCATTTTGGCCTCTAATTTGTCCTGATGGTTGTCATCTTGCTTCTTTCGTCAGGGATTGGTGTGACCTGCCCCTGTTTGACCATTTGTTTTTGCCCGGTAGGTGTACCTCAGGGTTCTTTTCTGGTTCAAGGTCAACCACTTGTGTTCTTGGCTTGTTATTTGATTTTAACATGCCTGTTGGTGGCCTTCTGTTGTTCTCTTAAAACCATGCGTCATATTCATTGAATAGCTAATAAAAAATATTTAAATTAAAAAAAAAAAAAAAATATTTTTAAACAAAATTCCTTACACAAGTTATATATGATTAGAATGTTCTCTGTTCAATAAGCCAATCCCAGGCAGGTAGTATACATAGAATTAGTGTAATGAGACCCTTCTGCTACACCAACAGTTAGTATATCTACACATGTTTATAGGTAAGGGCTGTGTGCCAACCACTGTCGGTCAGTGTGCTGAGATGCTTTTGTGTTAAGCATTGGTTTGTGTTGTTCCAGCCACTGTTGGTCAGTGTGCTGAGATGCTTCTGTGTTAAGCATTGGTTTGTGTTGAGCCAGCCACTGTCGGTCAGTGTGCTGAGATGCTTCTGTGGTAAGCATTGGTCTATGTTGTGTGTTCAGCCAGTCACTGTCGGTCAGTGTGCTGAGATGCTTCTGTGTTAAGCATTGGTTTGTGTTGTGCCAGCCACTGTTGGTCAGTGTGCTGAGATGCTTCTGTGTTAAGCATTGGTTTGTGTTGTGCCAGCCACTGTCGGTCAGTGTGCTGAGATGCTTCTGTGGCAAGCATTGGACTATGTTGTGTGTTGAGCCAGTCACTGTCGGTCAGTGTGCTGAGATGCTTCTGTGTTAAGCATTGGTTTGTGTTGAGCCAGCCACTGTTGGTCAGTGTGCTGAGATGCTTCTGTGGCAAGCATTGGTCTATGTTGTGTGTTGAGCCAGCTACTGTCAGTCAGTGTGCTGAGATGCTTCTATTGGTGTGTATTGTGTCAGCCACTGTAGGTCAGTGTGCTGAGATGCTTCCATGCTAAACAGTTGTCTGCCTGTTATTGTGATGGGCTTTTTGAATATTTATTGCACTAAAATCATGTGTATTTTGCAGTGGTACAAGGCCAGATAGTATGGCAAGAGTTATTGTGCATGGAAGATCCCCATCTTAAGTGCTTGGCCAAGAGCTTGTTTACTACAGTTCTCAACAGTAAGGTTCCTTCTACAACTAAGAAGTACATGTATGCTTTCAACCACTGGAGGAAATGGGCCCAGTCCCTTAGCAATATCAACATGCTTGCAGTAAAGCCAGTTCACCTGGCATTGTATATTCAACACTTGGGAGATTCTAAGCAGTCCCGAGCAGCTGTGAAGGAAGCTACATATGCTATTGCCTGGATTCATCAAATGGCAGGGTTGCTGTCACCTTCCAGCAATCCGTTGGTATATAGAGTGTTGTCTATGTCCGGGTGTATGTGGCTTGCAGTGCTAAAGTTACTTGCCCAGTTGCAGTGCTTAAGCGATATATGGACATGGGTGGTTTGTCAAACTCTTCTGGAATATTGTTCTGTTCGCTGGAAAAAGAGGGTGAACAGCTGCATCCATCTGGCCAATTGTCACACACTCGTATACGAGAACTGTTGTTGGACAGGTTGGAATCTCTTGGGTTCTCTAAGTCAGATTTTTCAGTCTTAGGTCAGGAGGTGCTATTGCTGCAGCTCAAGCTAGAATACCAGACAGATTATTCAAGAGGCATGGTCGTTGGTCCTCAGTTAGCACTCAGGATGGCTATGTTAAAGACTTAGTTGCTTCTCTCTTAGAAGTTACACAAAGATTAGGCACCTGAGCCTTATATATACTGAGTCCCGCTCTTTGTACCTCTAGAGTGTGTCTATATACATAGTAAGTGCTGGTGCTTGGTGCACGGCCAGGCCAACCCAAGTGTCTGTGTGTGTCGTGGCATGCAATAGAGTTTAGCGGGGAGTGGTATTTTCTGTCGGTTATGCAATATTAGACAGAAAATACGCTCTCCACGGTACGTTATTGCGCATGCGTGGCGGGATAATTGGGGGTATTTAAATGAATGATTGGTTGCTAGGGCAATTCTAGGCCGTTTACCAAGCTACTGTTGCTTCATTTTTATTGAGGGGATGTTAGTGTGTAATGGATGTGATGTGTGGTGTTGACTTCAGTTAATTTTTTATTTATTTTTTCCTTTACAGACATTAGCTAGATGATGAGCCTACTCAGTTGGTCTAGACTCTGGACTATTATATATGTATTCATCCATGTGCTTAATCTTGCTTGTGGTTATTGTTATTGCAGTTTGTGTTCGAGAGTGATGCACATGTGGTGCTACAGCTGCATGCATCATGTATGGTTTTTTCCTCCAGCTGTTCTTTTTTGTCCATGTGGTTTTTGTTCAGTGGAGGTTTTTTCCCTTGGGGGCAGATTTGGGGTCGGCTGTCTCCAAAATTTAGGCAAAACCAATACTTTATTGTTGTAGACCCTGCTGTAGCATCACACAGGTCTGCAACTCACTGATCACATGGCATTTATTAATGTGTTGGGTAGTGTTTCCAGTATCTATGGTGTTTCATAGTTAGCTATGATGGCGTTTTGTAAATAATTATTTTCAAACAGTCATTAAACTCTTGCTTGGTGCACGGCCAGGCCAACCTAGAGTGTGTCTATATACATAGTAAGTGCTGGTGCTTGGTGCACGGCCAGGCCAACCCAAGTGTCTGTGTGTGTCGTGGCATGCAATAGAGTTTAGCGGGGAGTAATAAAATGCGTGCAATACAGGGTTTTGGTATTTGCTAACTATTGATGATCCTACCATTCCTGGTATACTTGCCGTAAAAGTGTGTATAATTCCGGTTATGCAATGATTTAACTGACGCGGAATTGAACGGCTTCGATACCTGCGTACTGTTATACCCGGTATTGCGCGTTTTATTATTCAAAACACGCGCATGCTCACACCGCGCATGGCCGGTTGTTGCAAAGACAATGCAATTTTCTGTACTGCGGTTTTCCATGTCCTTGCAATGCAAAGCGTCATGCGCTAATATTGTGTCAGTATGCGCAGTTCTTTGTATACACCTGTAATGTTCTGTGGCTGTCGAGTTGTATGCGTAGGCATGCCTAAAGTCCTGTGAGTCAGTAGTCGTCACTGAAAATCCGCTGTTGAACAACTGCGCACCACATGCTTGTATAGCGCATGACGCTTTGCATTGCAAGAACTTGGAAAACCGCAGTACCGCATGGTAAGCCATTATTTACTCTGCGCATGCTCAGAAGAACACGTGATACCAAACTGTTATAATTTTTGTTGATGAACGCTACAATGCGCTATATATCACCAGGAGAACTGTTGTTTTCCTTAGCAAATTGCTGCAGTGCCAGTTGCAATCGTGCTCTATCGACTTCATCAAAGCAGACTTTCAGTTGACTGTCGAAAAACAGTTGGCGATCACGAAAAGTAGGTGAAGGAAATGTTTGTAGTAAGAAAGAAAGACAATTTGGACAAGGTCTATACATCAGTGTGTTAATATTATAAAATAATGGCATAATGGTAATACCCTCCCCCCGCATCATAATAATTAGAAAGGCTGGATGAGAAACTAATAATCGCCGAATAGGGGCCTAATAACTGCAAGGTGTGTATACTAGCTACTGTACATTACGATTTCTACAATAACCGTGACCGGCTCACGTGATCCGCTAGAGTATAATAATCTTGTGTTGCCTGCATGGGCGCTTATAATCTCTAATCGATAAGCCCCTGCGCTGAAATAGCGGTCTGGCCACGCGAGACTAAGGTAGGGGCGGGCGTTTCCGGACAAAGTTTGTACATGTATTAGAAAATTGTTTATTTCTCCTTGAGAGAAGAACAGATTCTAACATGCTTGGTGCCGAATTGTAGCCAATAAACTAGGCTATCAGTGGTATAAATTGTGAGTGGTAAAGTATAGGGTGCTAGGAGAAAGAACGGCCTAAACTTTGCAATTTGAGAAAATGCTAAAAATTTATGTGGCTGGGGTTTCCGGACACCGGTAAAAGTAGGCGTACCTGGCATTGCTGCACTCCACTGAGTGCCGTGGCCCAGCAGAAGATGCGACGTTTGTTCTACTGCCTGGAAATCTGTACCAGCCCTTACCTGAACACACAAACAGCATACTTTAGCAATGTGGCCCAGCGGATCCTTGCTGCAGGCTTCTCCGGGCTGCTGGTTGTGTGATTGCGCATTCAAGTTGACACGACGCAGGTAACGGGCTTGGAATCCAGTTATACTATCTCTAAATCGTATATTCGTTCACTGTATAGTGTGATTGACAATTTGTGGTGCATATGGTCGCTTAGAATTACGAACGATGCCCTCAATCTACTGTAAACACGCGTATAGAAAGTTTTTTAAACAAAATATTCTACATGCGCAAGCAAATCGTGACGAATCTCAGTAATCCTTGAAGCTATCGAGATAAAACTTTGGTATTTTATAGCACACAAGTGGAGTACTTAGGTACTCAAACCATAGCCTGATTGGTTTCCATTCCATCCTTCAGTAGCGGATTATAAACGAAGTGTCCGGAATACCCCTTACTTACCTTAGCCTGGATTCCCAGTGAACTTTCAAAGTTTCAAGTTCCAGTACACTGCTTGCTGTCCACATACACTCAATCGTTGTCTAAAAGGAATCAGTCAACCGCCATTGAGAGCTCCGACTGCCAAACTAAAGTTTGAATGAGATCACGTGACTGTTGTCGGATAACCGCAACCTTCTTAGCCTCAGGAAGTAGGAAAATCCCGGGAGTGAGGTTTACTTGTAGGCGTGAGAATACAAATGTAGGGCGCGAGATCGAAGGCCAAATGCGTGAGATTGAAGAATGGAGCCTCTGTCATTCCGCGGCAGGAAGTTGTACACGCATACATTACATGGCGGCCATCTGGATGAGATTTTGAGTGGAAATCACTCCTTTTCAACTACCTACTCGTCCTGTCGAGATACTGAGCAAACTCTCAAGTCTCACCCCACATCGCGCCATTTTCGAATAGTGATTGGTCTCGTGAGTGTCCACCAGTATATTTACGTGATGATCCGTTCACTTCATTGCATATAAAAAAGCCGGAAATTTTCGAATGACGAAACTTTCGCGAGTGATGATAGCTTCGTGAAAATATAATCGTGAAATGTTTCAGTTTATACACATAGACTTTCGTGAATTTAAAAACGTGAAAATCGTATTTTGCACAGTTTCGCGAAAGTTTCATCCCTCGAAAATTTCCCACTACAGTAGTTATAAGACCCTATAATTGAGATAATTGTTCACTTTTTGATAAAAGCACCAAATTTCTTATGGGGTTTGTGGCACGTGTACTAAGTGATTTTAGAAGGGAAGGCATGTAAAAAGTCCTTTGAAACCCTACTTTTTGGACCTTGACAACAGAACTATTTGTTTACATGGAAAACAATCAAGTTTAGAAGCTGGGTCTAGTATTAGACCAGTACAAAGCCTGCAGCTGTGACATGATAGCCCATTAAAATGCCAGTAAACAAATTGTTTTCTCAGCCTGGCAGTAAACAAAATGACTGAAAATGCTATTTTCAAGGGGTTCTATTAAAGTTTTGCATTTCCAATACACACAGTTCTGTAGTAGTTATCACGTACAAGGATCATCCTGATGTGTATTGTTTTTTTTATCGAAGGTGTATAACAAAAGTTATTGAATGATGACGTTTTAATTGGTTTCAGGTGGACATAAAATCTCAGAGTATATACTAAACAACAAGGCGCGATACTAATTAGATTTGATCAACATTGCAAAGATAATTGCTTGATTTATGCATATACAGAGGGATTTCAATGATTTTGTATCCACCTGTAATCAATTAAAATTTCACCATTGAATAACTCTTTTGTTATACACCTTCGATAAAGAAATGATACACATCAGGATGATCCTTGTAGCTACATGGTACTACAGAACTGTGTGTATTGGAAATGCAAAACTTTAATAGAACCCCTTGAAAATACAATTTATACAATTTGTATTATACAATTTATACATTTAGCATACAATTTGTTAGCTAAGTGTTTTCAAAAGTTCTCCCTAGGAAGTCTAATTTAAAAAAAAAACAATTTCAATTACAGTCTAAAAACTGTATGTCCATCATTCATCCAGCTATACGTTATGCAAATGAATATAACTTGTGTACTAGAATTCCATTCTTATCCTCTTAGTGGAATAAACTCTGTTGTGCACTAAAACTTCTTGCCCCCCCCCCCCCCCCCCCCCCCCCCTGACAGTGTCTCCTATATCCATCTACATGCCTGCAAGATCACCATAATTATATAAATCACAAGAAAGAAAAACTGCTAGACACACATGTATGGTATATACCTGCACCACAGAAAGAGCAATGAGAACAGACCATTGGATAAGATTAATTACTGTGATCACCACTAAAAATGTTTCAAGTTTGTATAATTCCCTGGCAGCTTACTACATTCACACAAATAGTGAATAAAATGTATACCAGGGGCAGTGGAGCAGGCCGGGGGCCAGGCGAACTGTAAGTTGAAGACTTAAAAAAAAAAAAAGGTCACAGCCTGCTGACAATAGCTGCTCTCCACCAATTATATCTCCTTACACATACGTAGCTAAGTAACTTGCTACACTGCTTCTCTGAATACTGTGACTGCTCTATTAGAGTATCCAAATCCTGACTGTTCTATTAGAGTATTTTGATCTTTTCTTGCAAACAGTGTCCCATAAAAGTGGTGGGGCCATGGCCCCCTGGCCCCCCGTCTCCACCACCTATGACGTATATGTATGTTCCAACCACACCCCAACAAAAAACAAAATTACACTAAGAAACCATACATGCGAGGTGTTTGTTAAGCAATTTGAGAAAGTCTTGAGATATTTTGATCTCCTATTAAAAACAGCCTTGGTCTGCATGTGTTCAGTTCAGTCAAACCTGTATAGAAAACTTACTCCTCTATAGTACTATATAGTAAACTTACTCCAAGTTTACCCCACCTCCCTTCCCCTATAACGTAGCGATCCACCATCTAATCAAATACAGCCATTTTCTAGTTTAATAAGATGAAGAAGACAAAATACATGATGAATGGCTTGGACAGGGTAAATATAGTGTTTACTTTAATGGCAAGATCAACAGCCCAGCAGCGTGATTGTATATATCCTATCTGCAGTTCCTTTCATCAAGAACATAATTAAGCTGAGACTCCAGTGCATAATGTAGCAAGGTAGAAAAAGTCAGTGATTATAAAATTAACAATTGATACCACGACTAAGACATAATGGAGAGTATCAATCTCTGATGGGGGATAGCTAAAAAAGAAGAAATTAGCCACATTGCAATGTGCCATACCTATTACAAACATCGTATAGTTGAATAAGTTCATCTTTACTATAGCCATCAACCACATCAATATAAATGTTTTAGAAGTTCCAGTGAAAAAGTCTAGTCACATTTAAACCTATGGCATACACTTGCCAATCCCTATAACCACCCTAAGTGTACATATACAGTATACATATAATAGAGTTTATATACATTATATAGACTTAAAGGAATGTAAGTTGGTAAACTTGGGACTGTACTTAGCTGAGCTTGGACCATATTTTGGGGATTAAGGTGGGTGAAAAAGATGTACAAGAAGGAGAGTAGGATAGAGAATATGAGGGATACGATGGCGAGTAGGATGGCGATGTGGAGAGTATGATGGTGAGGCCGGTGGATAAAATGGAGAGGTCGGTGAATAAGATGGAGAGGTCAGTGAATAAGATGGTGAGGTTGGGGAGTATCTGGGTGAAGTAGGGCTGTACAATGTATTGTCAGGCGAATATGGTCGTTTACTGGCTGCATGGACTATAACCTGGTGAATAAAGAGGATTTGTGGGGAGAATATCCAGATGATGCTGGTGAGTAGTATCCTGGGCTTGCTGGAGAAATTCCATCAGGAGATTGGGGAGAGCACATTGGACTAGAAGGGGAATATCTCCTTGGAGATGACATATGTGCAGGGCTCTAGGTAGGACTAAAACCAGGACTCACCCTGGATCCATCTGAATGACCAGTGGGAGAGAATGCTGCCTCATGTGGAGTCATACCACCAGACCAAGAGTCTTGATAAAGAGGTGTAGCACCCGGTCCCCATGGGGTCAGGAGTTGCTGCACCAGTAAACATCCCAGGCATCCTTGGCATCATTCCAAAGTGGCTAGGTATTTCCATGCCTAGTTTGTATTTTTCAGCATCCAGCATAAGATCGAAAAACCCAGTGCCACAGCAAGGTAGCTGACCAAGCATGATTTTTTCACTGACACCAATCATATTGTCCACTTCTCCGTGAGCTGACGCCTCCATCAGAACATCAACCTGCACAAATTTGTAACAATCTGGTCATGAATGTGCTTGCTATTTAATACTGTTTCCTCAAAAGAGCACTTCATCAAGGCCCCAACATTTTCCAGTTTATACCATGTCGTGTGATAGCCATGAGATGGCCACAACAAGTCATCACATCACAAAGAAGTGCCAAGTGATGATGGTTGACATAAGCACCATCAAATGAAATTGCATGATTCATTTCCTTTTCAACGGCTTTACGAACAGCCTCAATACCCAAAATGTAAGTGTGGAAAAACATGAATAAATTATCACATACAATTTGACAAAGATTCACTGAAAATATTTTACAGCTATCATTTTTAAGATGTCCTAACTGGATCAACAGATGGTTCACTGAGTGCCTAGATTAAAATTTAAAAAAAAAGCAATCTTAACTCCTTCATTTACTATTATTCTCTTCTTTAAAGGTAAATGTATGTACACCTAGTTGGAAGAAACAAATCAACTGTATCAGTTTTGAATGTTTATTTCCTGTACCTTCACTATCTATTCTATTCCTTGCAGTGCCATTTCTGACAATAGATTAGATTCAACACAATGTAGGAAGACATCATCTTCCATTATGTCTGTTTGCTCCTCCTAAAGTAAATGTGAAATATATTGTACAGGTATGTATCAAAAGTATAGCAAGCTCTTACTTCACTCTGGTATTTGTCTTCATCACTAGTCAGCAGTCTAATTCTCATTACAAGTTTCTCAGCATTGTCATCATTAAAACGTGGCTATGATCTTCTCGTGTATTTGTTCCATTGTTAATTTTTTGTCTGTCATGTGCTTGCTATCCAAGTTCCAAACGTAACAGCCATGGTGACAATCATGAAGTGTCAAAGTCAGGCATCTCATAGTAGATGTTGACAAACTCTTGATCTTCAGTAACAACTGTGTTTTGTGGATCAGGATCATAGATGATGGAAGTATTGACTGTCACTTTGCATAAGATTGTATACTCCAGACAACACAACGCATCCTATAATATAACATTTATTCAAGCTATGAATTTTCAAGAACCATTAACATTTAATTAATTTACCTTGCATTTCTCTGCATCTCTGGTAGCCTTTCCTAGCAAAAATATAGTCAAAGATAGTATCTTTGGTTTCTTTGAGACATTGATAATTTCCTTGAGACGTGGAATTGCTAGAGTGACATTCTTGGCTGACACTCCAGCATGGTGAAACGTGTTTAAGGTCATTTGGGTAGCAGGTTCTCCTAGGGACTGAGCAGAAAGTGCTCCAACTGCTTCTCCAGGTTGAGCCTGTCTGTGCCTGCTGAAATCTAGTTTCAATTTCTCCATGTACCCACTCAAATGCTTCAGTCGACAGCTTGTGTTCTTCGGTAACATGCTTGGAGCAGAGAACACTTCATAGTAGGATATTGAAGAGTAAGGTAGCATTGTATTGAGCTTGTTTGGATATCTCATCGTCACCATGATCAATGATTAACTTACTACTTAACTCCTGTACACCTGTAAAACTCAGAACAGCCACGTATACGTCCTTCCTTGCTTTTTAACCTTTGTTTAATAGACTTACGTGGCCAACCACTTCTTTGTACTGCCTAAAATAAATGTGCATATGGAATTTAAATATATATGTGTATATATTATATAATATATATGTATATATAATTATATATGTGTATATATTATATAATATATATGTATATATGTATATATATTATATAATATATATAAATATTTACCCTTGGCATTCCAGGAAGTTCATTGTCAGAACAAGTAGCAACATGAAACTGCAGCAATCTGACATCTTTCAAAATGATGTGTGTTGCAGCACCATAGTATGTATCAGCTGATTGTTTACTTTCACTATGTCTGACAACTTGTGATTCAAGTCATCCTAAACAGACATACAGGTACACTTAACATACATTCAAACATATAAATAGCTGGTTTTTTGCTGAGCCATGCATCACAATGGATGGCCTGACTGGCAGTGGTGTGACAGGTAATACAGTGATGATCATCCAGTCTGGTCTTGTGTACAATGGATTGAATCCCAACACTTAGCAATCATCATCTGAGATTCTCTTAAAGATCTTGTGAACTTGTTCAGCTGATAAGGTAATCTTCCTCTCTTGAGATTCCTCATTTAACTCTTTCCATTCAGCTGTTAATTCTATGCCTATTTTGCGTATCTGTGGTTGAGATCTACCACATCCTCCAGGCATCTATATAGTACAGTACAATAAAATTCATGTAGCTATAAACTGCAAGTCAATATACCACCAACCTTATTGGAAGACACATTCTCCTTATCAAATCTGGTGTCCATAACATCACGTCCTTCGCAGACTTTCTTGTTTTTGCATATAGATCATAAATCAGTTGTAGCCACTTTCATGATGAATTTCCTGAGCGAATTTTCTTTAATGTGTTCATCAGACAACCAATATATACTATGTTCTCACTTACCACATCAATCAGCAGTCTCGCGCAGTAGTGGCAAACACATCCCAATATCTTCACTGTGTTTGACAGAAATCTGACATGTAACACTGGCTTGGCTAGTTATATGTTACCAAAATGGCCAGGGCAGTTTTTCATGTTTCCAGCACAAGTCTGGAATTTTCCTGTTCTCTCTATTACCACTTGCCTAGGGTCCATCAACCCACTAACTTTGGGCTTTCCTCCTCTCCATCATGTATGGATACTGGATACCCCCAGGTGTGTAACTGACATTCATTTCTAAAGGTACAGGGTAACAACTTGTTTTTATTGCTATTTGCTAGCAGTGCCGGGTACCTGCCCTACATGCAGGATCATCTCCACATTTGTACAATGACATAATTATTATAAATTAATGTACTATAATGGCAAACTATTAACCTATTAACTTGAAACATCAGCACCATTCATGTATGCAGTATGTACGGTGGTGTCACTTTCAATGTGCATGAGTGTAATACTATCATATTAAAAGTTGAAACGATGTGAGTGTATGCAGGTAGGTTAACAGCCGAGCTAAGCATAGAACAATTAATTTATTGTGCCAGTAGTGTTCCTACAGCCATTTTGAATAAGTGTTAGATCCTTACCTTATATACGTACATCTCATTGCAAAGTTTAATGCTTAGTGATTTTGTCACTAAATTATTGATAGGACACGTATCAAACAGTACAGTATTACTGTTTAAGTAGGGATTGCCCCAATATTGAGTGGCGCCCACCAAAATGCTGCCTCTAAAAACTATCCTAGAAACATCTTAAGGGGTACCTTTAAGGAACAGTCTTAGTGTATCTAAAGTCGAATATGGCATTAAACCTACAAAACAAATATATCTAAGCCCTAATATTCAATTTAAATAAAAATGCCCAAACCCCAATTTTGGTCTGCCAGCCTGCTGCCGGCCTGACTACATTCACAAGGCTAGAGGCTAAACGATGCATTGTACGACCACCATTTTTTGCCACAATAACGAACTCATCAGTGGCATGTGCCTTTTAGGTTTCTGATGAGTGTTTGCCCTCTGCACCTTGCGTTCCTTTTATCTTCAATCTGGCTGGTAGTAGATACTGTACCTACACAATAAGACCTTTTATGAACTAGATGGACCACTAACAATCAAGGGACACACCTCTTAATGATCTAGCTGTGCAATTGACCATTAAATACACGCATTTTATTGGTAGTATGGCGAAAAACAAGGTGTGTCATGACCATGCTTCTTAAATATTGCAGTTGGCCGAACCACTCGAGATACATATCATATAGCTGAAGTAGCTAGTAGCTAGGGATCTAAGCGATAAAAAGTAGTGAAACAAGTGATGAATGATGGCATTGCAATGTGCTCCTTGGGAAAATCCTACTTAGGTATTGCACAAAATAATAGCATATTGTTATATCATGCCAATGTAGGGATTTTCCCACCAGCAGAGCTACGTACGTTGTAATACCATCATTCATCACTTGTTTATTGCTTAGATCCCTACTTCACTGATTTTTAAAAATAATTGTACTATATAGTACTACTTAGGATAGCTTACATGTGTGTGTGTGTGTTAAACACAATATAGTGTGTGTATTAATATCAATAGCATCACATTATTGCCTGTATAGTCTGCTCATCTATATACATCTAGTGTTAACATTAAACTTGTTTATAAGCTAGTGACATTTATTGCTAGTACAAAGGGAATACTAAAACTGAAGTACTATGAGAGTTTTTTGAAAAGGCTATAAGTGCACAAATGAGAAAGAATGGTGAACTAGGTCATACACATGCAGTGGAAAAGTAAGTCATACAGGTAGTACCTGCCCTATATGTGCAGAACTTTATTGCCCTGTATACATGAACTTCACTGACAAAAGTTAAGCATGAAACTATGTGCTGAGGTGTTTGGTAGCCAAACTGATTAGATATGCATACCGTACTGCTATATAGTGATAGCAACATTATTATTCCTTTGAATACATCACATACATTTCAGTAAGTTAATATAAGTTCACTCCTGCTCTATATCCTACCTACAGTAAAGCCTGAGCTGCAGTGAAACCAACAGTTAGCTTACTGAGGAGAGGTATTAAGCTTATAACTCTAGTGACACAGCAAAACATGTAAAAAGCAACTCAGTGAGGTTCACAATGAGAAATAAAGGTGTTATAAAAACTGAGTGTTTCACAATAAATAAAAACGTGCAACAAAAAGGTTCTGAATAAAAAAACAAACAAACAAAAAAAAGAGTTGGGCGAAACTGAACCGAGGCGAAAACCCACTATTCCAAAATTGACTGAAAAACTTTGACGAATGGGGCTTCACCTGAAATTTTTTCACCAATACTGCTCGAATGCAACATCACTACACACAAGTGCGAGTGATTAAACAACTCGCCGCCAATTAAGGGGCGTGGCAGCCATTTCGATCGCGAGTCTTTATCTCTCGCATTGAGGGATGACGGAAACAGCTGCGAGCTGCAGTGGCGGATCCAGGATGGGGCATTTGGGGCAAATGCCCCCCCCCCCCCCCCCCCTTCAAGAAATTGCATACAAGATCGAGATACTCTAATAGAGCAGTCAATTACTCTAATAAAGCAGTCACAATGTTCATGAGGCAGTGTAGCTTACCTATGAAGCTATAAATAGGATTTTATTTTACATAACAGACATGATATAGTTGGTAAGGATAACTAGCTATTATTGTCGTGACCTTTTTTTTTGGTCTTCAACTGGTTTTCAGCAAGTTTTTTTGGTCTTCAGCTGTTTTTTAGAAAGGTGCCCCCCCCTCTTTCCAAACTCTGGATCCGCCCCTGAGCTGAGTTACCAAATATTACTATTACCTGCCCACTGTGACGTTATTCAGCATCCTTCATGCAGACTGCAAAATCATCACAGTCAAACTTGCGTAGTTTGTAGTCATAGTCACCCAATTATGTTGATGAATCCCAGATGGTCTTTAGAAGATTGTATTGTATTGTATTGTATTAATGCTTTACAGTAACCAGCACTGAAGATGATGATAGTCTAGTGTTACATAAAGAGAGTCTGACCTGAATCTGTTGATGTTGAGGCTGCCGCTGGGGTAAGCATTTTCCACAATTCTTCCCGGCCAACTTCATGATGTGTGAAATAATCTATACTCCAACCCTCCAGTGCATGGGATCCAACAACATTATTTTATCAGTAAGATAGACAGTTGAGGCTGTTGAAGCCTGAGGAGCTGATCATGATGCGTTATGGTATATAGCTAGCTATATCTAAATGCTTGGTAGCTACAAATGAAAAGATTATCGTGCATGCTAGCTACTCAGTGCATATTGCAATCAGTCTTGATTTAATGGAAAAGTAAAAGTGTTTTGATAAACTGAAATTCCATTATTTTCCACTGAAAAACTGCTAAAAACACTCAGATTCATCTTTAGAGGACCTAATTTTTAAAATTTCGTGGGGAGGGGGGGGGGCATGGCCCTAGACCCCCTATAGGCTGGTTTGCACACTAAATCAGTGTAGTCATTATTCCAAATAGCTAATTTGACCATGGCTACTACATGAATGTTACCAATATAGGGCCTTGTGAGAAGGCTTGGTATCTTCTAATGTCTGGTTAGTCACCTATGTCCGTGTCCAGCTTAACCCCCCCCCCCCCTTTCAAAAAATCCTAGATCCGCCCTTGTAAACTTGAAGTTTAAATGTAATTTAGCTCAACACACTGTGTAAGCGTCCATCCAATCAAAATGGCAGTTCCAGAGAAGGCCGGGGAGGGGGGGGGGCGGTTAGCTACTGAGGTTTTCAGAAATTGGTTATGCAAGATCGAGATACCCTAAGGCCACTCTAATTTGTTTTTATGTTTCTGGTCATCTGAAATTTAGTTTTAGATGCGGGCGGGCGGAATTCAGCAACAAAGCAATAATGAAGTGACTGCCAATTAGAGTATTTTTGTGATTTTCTGCCTGTTTTATTAGAGTATATCGATCTGTACTATGCACTGTGCTCATTTCTTGCAGGTTTTCACTGACAAAAGACATATAGTGACACGTAAGCAGTTAGATTTAGCATGTTTGTAGCAGCCCAATATTTGTTTCTGAAATCCAGCTTTTTCAAAAATCTGATGCGGGCATACTGATTCCCCATGTATATCTGAAATTTCACTTTCTGTAAAGAAGGATGCGGGCGGTGGACCAGAAACATAATTACCAATTGGAGTGGCCTAATAGAGCAGTCGCCCTAATAGAGCATTCACCCTAATACAACAGTCAAGCAAATTTTTATTATAATAGTTTTGATAAACTACTTAAGTCATTCTCAAAAAATTTCCCAGGGAATCATACCCCAGACATCATGGGTTGACATGTTTCGCATGCTATAATATAATACTGTCCTTAATTAAATAAATAAATATACAGTGTTGGATACATTGGTATGCCTTTTCATACGTAATTTTAACTAACATCCCCTGCCATCATGCAAATTGGACTGGAAACCAGTTATCGAACTCCTGCAGCCATTCATAGCAGTTCACTGCTTCATAACAAATTGGTCAAAAAATTTGAGCAGTTAGTTGATCTTGTGAGTGTATGCGTGTGTTAGCTAACCACAGCCAGGACCATGCTGTGAATGTTGAGTTACTACAACCAAAAAATTGTCAAGACTACTCTGCATTTATGGGTAACTTTAATATATCACTATCTACTCAATAGTCTGCTACAAGCACTGGTGCTTATACTTCTGAGCCAGAGTCAAGCTCTGAGCTACATGTATAAAAATTATACTGTTATGTGCATTCTTTACAATTACTATATATACTAAAATTACCTCCGGATTCAATCTTGTAACACTTAATTTTCAAAAATTTCCTGGGAAGGGCATGTCCCCAGACTCCCTAGCTGAAGCTTGCTAAACACACTGAGCGTGCTTACATACTAGAGTGCATGTATCAGGTGCCTCACCTATTTAAAATTTCTAGCTACACTCCTGTTAGCTAACTAGTTGAGTTAACAAACATTGCTATTACCTGCCTACCTGAAACCACGTTATTTGTACACACGTATGCACGCACACACATTCCAATAGAATACATTTATAATAGGTTTAAAAAATTACACACAGTATAATATATTACACAATATGGTATTATACACAGAAGGTCAGAACCATCTTCCTAAAGCTAACTGGTCTCCTGCAGTTAATTGTCTCCACAATATCACTCCAAAGAACACAGCTGGAAGAACCACACATGAACGCATGGGAACATTGACCAGTTTGGCCTACAAAAATAATCACAACACATGAATTTTGAGTTATGCTGTTTATTGCATGGTAGTCACATGTAGTGCTATAAACATGAATGAGCTATTTGGTTGAGTGGTTAGCTAAGCAAAACACTCACTCACTGCACTAAACTTGGTACAATATTCATACTACTATACAGTGCCATTAAAATTACCAATCATATTGTGCTCAAAGAGCCCAACTTATGAAACCAATAGAAATGTATTAGGTAGCCATAAAATGCTCAATAGTGAATGGATGATACGTGTGTATTATCATTTAATTTGAATGCAAAATGATAAATATAATAAGATTTGTGGTGTGCCCAAGAATTTTTGACAGTGAACAACTATTGTGAATCCCATGCAAAAGAACAGGTTTCAAATGTGGCTCAGACTATAACTCACCACATGAACTACAGATGGGGCTCCTTCCAGTTATTGTTATACATGTAAAAGAATCAATTGCTCTGGAAAAACTGTCGTAACTGGTCTAATTTGTGCGATTCACGCTTTCTATGCATACCTACAATACATTCATTCACTGTCGTGATGTAAGAAAGCATCACGTATTTATTAAAACGTTTTCAGTTTTAAAGTTGTGCATATCCTCTATATACTGAAACTTTGCATCTAGTCATGTTCAAAAGCTGATCAAGGGAGGTGTCCATCCAGGTCATTAGCTTGCATTAAGAAGCATGGAGGGTCAAGGTATACAAAGCCATAGATGTGCAATATATTATTGCTATTGGATTGTACCGGTACTTTTTACCCTGAAATATTGGGTCCATTAGAAGTGTTTGAAAACAGTATATTTTAGAAAGATTTTCTAAATTTGAAATACATTCATGCTACTTTAGCAAAACAAAGATTTTGAATGCACTAGTATGCTTTCCTGACCAGCTAGAAATGGGCTCATAACCTAGTTTAAGAGCTTCCAAACATGCCCTAAAGCAGTGACTTTGACATGGCACCGTATCCCAAAAGATTTAGTACCACTTTCACAGAAAATTTGGTGATTTACTACAAAGCAAACAATTTCATTGCTTAGCCAGTGTACTAATTGGTCAGATGAAACTATCATACTTTTGATAGCTATAACGTCAGTCAGCAAAATCCTGAAGTTGTCATTGTTATTTTTGTATTTGAATCATTAGAAATGGAGTGCCACAAGTGGTACGCACTACTAGAAGGAATACAATGTAACTCATATGCTGACAGAAACTTGAAGTAGGGAGGTAAGCCCTTCTAAATCTCAAAAAAAGGGTGACATGCATGCATATGGTTGGAATCACAACTATAGTAGGGTCTGTTATGACAAAATTTTGTAAAATTGGGACAAGGCAGATTAAAGCACCAAATTTGGTACAGTGATTCTTTAGGATGTATGAAGTATAAAATGATTTCAGAAGGGGTGCCACCATGACCTTACCCTGCACCTCTTTGTACGGACAGCTGATTTTGACAGTCCGCGAAATAAAAACCCATTACATTTACTGTTTTCTTATTTTATTTATTATTTATTAAGGCTTTACAGCACAAGTGCTGAAGGTCTGTAGGACACTTGGTCCTACAGCCTGTTTAAAGTTGTTACAGAAAGTGTGTTTGAAAAGGTGGAGAAAGGAGTGACTGGACCTAAGCAGCCTCGAACCTGCAGCAATCTGATTAACGCTCGAATGCTTACAGGAGTCTGCCAGGTGGTCAGGATGATTTCTCCTTGTCAATTTCATGTATATGTATCCAAGGAACTCTAGAGTATGACTTATTATCTCAAAGTACCCCATGTGTAAGTAACCAAATGGTTTTGAATGATATGTTTTCCTAACCACATTCCCAAAGGTTAATAGTTCTTGTTTGTGAATGAGTAGTCCATGACATCCCATAATAGTTTGATTAAAATATTATGTCTTTGTGTGAAAGATACATGGTCTAAACAAAACTATTGGTTTAGCGAAATTTAAAATCGCTAAAATTTAAACATGGCTATTTATGAAGGTTTTTCACAATATAGTTAGGTACTTATTTTCTGTCAAAAGCAATGTCTATGTTTCCACTACACTGGCTGAGTACTGCGCACAGAACACCAGTTTCCTGGATACTTTACCTCCTGAGGTTGTAAACAGGTTCAACCTTATACATACATATTAACTACAGCCAGAATTTTGCTATACATTTGCACAGTTCTATTTGCTAATGAAATGCGCATACATTGCTGTTCTGTTATTAGCTATAGCAAAGTCTGGCTGTTGTCACAGTTATGCACTTGTCAATTTCATGCCCACCCGGGGAGGGGGGGGGGGGGGGATACAGGGGATTTGACAATTTGTCAAATTCCCCACTACTGGGGCAAAATCGGCTGTCAAATTCCCCACTACTGGGGCAAAATCGGCTGTCAAATCCCCACTATGCCCCCACCTCCTAGTAGGGGATTTGACAACACCTCAAGGATGACTAAGTACATATTTCATGCATGCAACTAGTAATAAACCTGGTATACACCTGTAGCTAGTAAAATCATAGCAAGTGCAATTTTATTGTCGAAATGCAACTACCGAAAATCAGTCAGTGAATTGGACAACTGTCAATTGCCCCAGGGGTGGGGACAAGAAGCAATGTCAAATCCCCACCTGGGGTGTGGGGACGCCTGGGGGTGGGGGGTGGGGCAGATAAGGTTGAACCTGTTTACAACCTCAGGAGGTCAAGTAACTGGTGTTCTGTGTACAGTACTCAGCCAGTGTAGTGGAAACATAGACATTGCTTTTGACAGAAAATAAGTAACTAGCTATTATTGCAAAATAACCTTCATGAATAGCCATGTTTAAATTTTAGCGATTTAAAATTTCATCAAACCAATAGTTTTTTTTTGCTTAGGCCATGTATCTTTTACACAAGGACATAGTATTTTAATAAAACTATTATGGGATTTCATGGACTACTCATTCACAAACAGGAACTATTAACCTTTGGGAATTTGGTTAGGAAAACAAATTATTCAAAACAGTAAATGTAATGAGTTTTAATTTCGTGGACTGTCAAAAGGTCCATACAAAAGGGTGGGGTGAGTTCACGGTAGCATCCCTTCTGAAATAATTTTACATATCCTAAGGAATCTCTGTACCAAATTTGGTGCTTTAATCTGCTGTGTCACGATTAAATCCACAAGGAACCAGACTATACTATAAACCTTTGATCTTTCCTTCCTCAACATATGGACAATATCTACATGTTGAAACATGGCATCATAAAACAAAGTAACCCCAGTGAGACCTTTAAATGTTTCACAACATAATAAAAGACAAGAGGTTGTAAACATACTGCATTGTGGTGATGCAAATTGGTCAAATGCAGACCTTTTTTTCTTTAATGCATGCATAAATTAAAGTACATATCGAAACAAAGTAGCAGCCATTTTTGCAGTTATCATCTATTGTCATCTCAATGATAACCACCATTATCCTAATGTACTGAGTTCTTCAATAGCAACTCATGGTCATTTGTGGCTACGTACTTTACGACACTTGGTGCTTACACTCATATTAAGGTTCGATGTGTACATGACTAAGGAGTCCAAATCCAATTGGGCAGCATCACTGTAGACAAATGGCCGTGTTCTTAGCTCTTGCCCTAGTGTTTCTATCTCATTACCAGTGACTGTCAACCTTAAAGCCTGCAGGAACACAACATTACAGTGTATGTATAAATCACAAGAAAGAAAAACTGCTAGACAATGTAGACACACATGTACAGTATGTACCTGCACCACAGGAAGAGCAATGAGAACAGACCATTGAATAAGATTAAGTACTGTAATCACTACTACAAATGTTTCACCACTATCAAGCTGGTATAATGCCCTGGCAGCTAATGAACACAATATCACAATATTACAAACACACAAATAGTGAATAATACTACTGTACCTTCCAACCACAGTCCAATAAAAACAAATAACACTAAAGAAACCATATATGAGAGGTGTCCGTTAAGCACTTTGAGAAAGTCTTGAGATACCTTAATCTCCTATTAAAAACAGCCATACTAACTATAAATTGTTTGACTTGGTCTGCAAAAAATATGTTCAGTATACAGTAGTTGAACCTGTCTTAGCAGCCAACTTTAAATCCCCCAAAATACAGCCATTTTCTAGTTAAGGTGTATATGACAAAATACATGAGGAATGGCTAAGACAGGTTCAACCATTAGTAATTATAATGTTTACTTTAATGGCAAGATCAACAGCCCAGCAACGGGATCGTATCCTATCTGCAGTTCCTCTCATCAAGAACATAATTAGCTGACACTCCAGTGCATAATGTATTACAGTAGCCAGGTAGAAAAAGTCAGTGATTATAAAACTAACAATTGATACGATGACTAAGACATAACGGAGAGCATTATTCTCTGGTGGAGGATAACTAAAAAGCAAAATTATTGGAGAAAATTAATCACTGTATATTGCAATGTGCCTTACCCATTACAAGTGTCGTATAGTTGAATAAGTTCATCTTTACTATAGTCATCAATCACATCAATATAAGTGTGACGCTTTAGAAGTTCCAGTGAAAAAAGTCTAGTCACATTTAAGCCTACAGCATACACTTGCCAAACTACTCCAATCACTATAATCACCCTAAATGTATATTATACAGTATCAGTATATATAGATCACCAAAGGTCAATATTCATTACCTCAATGAATAAACTAATCTTTTTTGAGAAAATGCACCATGGTTGGCTGTATAGCCTAAAAATACCTATAGTATTGTGTACAGATGCATAAATCTACATTGAAAACAAAGATATGACAAACCGTTTCAGTCAAATTTGCAAGGTTCTCAGGGAAAACATATCGGAAAATAAAAAAGCCAACAATGTACGCTGCCAATACCACTAAGTCCGGAATTATCAACGAAGTTACAATTACATCTTTACACGAGGCATATATAAAAGAGCAGTTTGATGATATTTTTATTCTTTCATTATAACCCTAAAACAATTACATCGAGCATAACTATGCACGTATATATGCATGTATATATGCATGTATGTATATACGCATGTATTCATTACAAACTTAACTTACATCTCCTCTGCCAAAGCAGGTAAGGATTTGTGTGACACAGCCTATTATTAGTATAAGGAAAATTACCATAGGATACAAAATGTTCAAGATTTTCCTATTCCATGGCTGTACTAGGTCATAACTCTTGTCTGTAAATCTACGCCAGCCAAGCTACAGAAAACAAAATACAACAAGTATAAAGAAAGATTAGAAATTTAAGTTCGACTAGGGATCATAGAAAAAAAAGTAGGGAGTCGCCTACACCTGCAGATATACTAGTGGACATTTAATCCTTAATTCAGTCTATACCCGTAGGGATTAAATGTCCACTACTATATTCTCCTTTGTTTCCCTACTTTTTTCTATGATCTCAATCGAACTAAAAATTCCTACTTTTTCTTCCTACTGGTTTGTACTTTTTTGTACATTTAATACTGGTGAACTCGGGCATACCGCATCAAAAGAAATTAGAGCACCAGAGTCAATGTTTTCATCTGAACGCACACCCCAGCTATCAATTACTTACTCAAAGGTAAGTAGCCACTACACTTTGCTTTCAGCTACTGTATGTTCAGTCCATTACACAGTGCTACACAATAGGAGAAGTGCCTCTGCAATCAATTCAGTCACCAGGAAAAAGACGGACAATTCACATGCTCCAACTATCAATTACTGACTCGGAAGTAGGTGGCCATTTTGCTTTGTTTCAGCTACAGTAAGTTCAGCCCATTTTTTAAGCGAAGAACAGTAGGAAAAGTGCCTCTGCAGTCACCATGAAAAATATTAACGATTCCTGTAGGGAAGTCATTGTGCTAACTTCCACAAACCAACACCTTGAGCTGCCAGCAAAAATAAACGTGACACAAAAGAGGACAAAAGTAACTTAAGTAAGTCCATGATGCGTGCATTGTACGTACTGTGGTATGCCAAAAGGCACGTCTCTATGAAGTGACGTCGAACAGTGAAAGAATCAAGCATGTAGCCTTAGCTGTTATCAAGTTATGCCAGTCTGAAGGCATTATTAGTCAGTCAGTCAGTCAGTAGAAAATTTCACAGAATAATTTTAACTTCGTAGCAACTTTTTGGAAGCGTTTCAGTTCGTACTGAAGGCACTTTGGGCTTGGTTATACCTAACAAATACTGCCAAGGTGTATTGTTTTAGGGTGATAGTTTTGGCCAGAAAAGCCCAAACAATTATGATTCCTAATATACAGTACTGCTATACTGTACAATAAAACTGGTAGGAATCATAAAGGTTTGCACTTTCAGCCAAAAGTGTCATTCAAAAGTCAGCATCATCCATCCTTCAGGGTATTTAGGGAGTGCCTAAATGTGTCCCAAAATGCAGTTCTACAAAAAACTGATTGTACAATGTCTAAAATATGGGCACGGTTTTTCAATGGTAAACATTGCTCGGACCCTTTTGGTGTACCATAGGAAGTACAACACAAGCACCATGGACTTGCTTTTGTACTAGTCAGTGCAACAAACATCCACTTGGTCACATCTTCATGCATTCTTTATACTACATGCTTTTTTTGACACAGGTACACGTTTGCTTGACAAGTGTATCACACATACACAATAACATGTGTGTACTGATTAAACCATTCAATATAATGCACTAAGCTCACAAAAGGAAAGGTACACAAAGAGAGTATTGATTCCAAGCCATGACACATGCACACAATAACATGTGTACACACATCTCTTGAGTCCCAGTTCTTTCACAAAATAGTTGCATAGTACCATAACACATTCCATAATTTGGCTCAACTAACCATTTTCATATAGATAAAATAAGGACGAAGAACAGTTTTCCGACAGATCTCCAATGCCAATGATGTAGAAGTATCTCCAGTACTGTCTCCTCTGACATACTATAGCATAAAAATATTAGCACAGATTCCTCTTGCAACAAAAACCTATGGCCATTGTACTTAATCATCTGATGTGGACTACAACGCATACATACAAAAGATTTGTGATTGTGCACGAAATAAAAATCATAAACATGTTTACCAAATAGGTGTAGTCATTAAATGCGCCACGTGTGCAAGTTACCAGCCATTTTTGTAGGGCAAAAGAAATTTGAAACTAACCTACCGAACAACAATAAAAATGGACAGTTTGAGGACTGAAACCATTATTAAACTTGGGCATGGAATGATCAGTTATTTTTCAGACGCTAAAAATAAGTTTAGGGAAGTGATTTAAATTTCTACGTTATTTTTTTCCAGCAAAGCCCAATTATTGATAAGGTAGGACTACAAGGTTTCTATTTCGGGTAGTGATTAATTGATGCAGCAATACAGTGTACTGAAATACTTCGAAAACTGTTAGTCTAATAACATGTGTACTTACTTTTACCAATCTTTTTGCCCTACGGATTGCATTATATAAAAATGATGTAATTTAGTGCCATGCCTTCTTGTTAAACCCAGAGGAGGTTGGACACGCTCTAAGCGCCACATAAATATATTGCCCTTAATTGCATTGTTTTATTTGGTATTTCATGTGATCCTCAATAGTCACAATACAAATTTGAAAAATGATGGGGTTGGCTGGGGTTGATTAGATATTTGGATGGTGCTTCACGTAAGCTTCAAGGTGATGTACTTTGTTTTGTAAAAGCGCTTGGTGATTGGAATGAAATTAATAAGTTACAGTTTGGTATGTAGAACTTCTCCAGAATTGTCACGTACGTATTCTATAATCAGAACAATGATACTTAAACTGAGATCGATGCATCAATAAAACAAGTTTTGCATAATTTGTTTTAGAGGCTCTTAAATCATGTCCAACCTCCTTTGTGTTAAACCCATCTATAATTCTATATACCACAAGTAGAAGGAAAAAATGATTAGGGATCAAAGAATAAAAGTAGTGAAACAAGGGAATAGCTAATGTGGTGAAACGAGGAAGGTTGTCTATACCTACCGGTATGCTAGTGGACATTAAATCCCTAAACCTCAGTCTATAACCATGACTGCATTAGGGATTAAATGTCCACTAGTATATCTGCAGGTGCAACCTTTAGATAATTAACTTACATGAACATTGACAAATTGAGATACTCCAAGTCCAGTACTGTGTCTTCCATCAATGTAATTCTTGTCAGTTGTCTGGAAACTGTCCGGATTTGGTTCTTCCAGAATAAAGTGATCATCTCCCGCAACAATTACACTTTGTTTTTTACACTCTCTGGTGCTGCTGTACGAGCTGCGAGGTGAGCCCTGCATGAAGTTGGCGCCTAATTCTGGTGGTGCCCCAGTCGCCGGAACTGTCAAACCTCTACGCTTTCCATTTCTCAGAGTGATTGGTGCAGTCAAAGTATAAGTAGTGGCCCGCGGTATGTCATGGTTTCCGACATCTATAAAACTACTAACGCGTTCTTCGTGAAGTTGGTCATCTTCTAACGAATTGTTTTCACTAGTTGGTTCTGAAATCGAAGGAAGGGTTCCATCATCCTGTAGTAAAGCTTTATCACTTTTGCACTCTATTAATGGCTCTGTCAAGTGTTCCATCTTTGTTGTCATTTATAAAACCTTTTGATTGTGGGGCTAAGTTAGTAAGTGAGCATGCGCACTAACTTAATAAGTTCTTGTATTCTAATAATTGCGTATCTTCGTGGACAATGAAGTGGGTTGTATTGTCATTATTGGTAGTTTTGGCAGCGTTGAACGAAGCGAAAAGCAGCAGGAAAACGCTAGTCCTTCTGGAGAACCTGTACCTCAAAGATACCCATTCAATTTTCTTTAGTGACCTCGAACAACGTGGCTACAACCTCGTATTCAAGCTTGCCGATGAATCTAACTTGGCGTTGTCGAAATACGGAGAATACCTGTACGAGAATTTGATAGTTTTTGCCCCTTCGGTTGAAGAATTCGGTGGATCGATAGACAAGAACAGCATTGTGGATTTTATTGACAATGGTGGTAATGTCCTGGTGGCTGCTAGCTCGGCTGTGGGAGATATTCTTCGAGACGTCGGGAGTGAAGTTGGCCTAGAACTGGATGAAGAAAATACTGCAGCAATTGACCATCTGAACTATGATATAAAAGATGCTGGTGACCACACACTTTTAGCTGTCGATCCCAGTAATATTGTTGATGTAGAGTTGATGGTGGGACCAAAACAAAATGTCCCAGCATTGTACCGAGGTATTGGCATGACAGCAGATCCGGATAACCCCTTAGTACTAGAGATAATGAATGGCTACTCTACTACCTACTCATACTTCACTGAAGACCCCATTAAAGATTATCCCCTTGTGGTGGGAAGGAGTACCTTGCTCATTGCTGGACTACAGGCACGCAACAATGCTAGAGTAGTCTTCTCAGGGTCGTTGGATTTTTTCAGTAATGAATTTTTTACTGCAAGTGTCATGAAAGCTGTAGATGGAAAGGATCATAGTTTAAGCAGTAATCAGTACTTAGCCAAGTACATTTCACAATGGGTATTTAAAGAAAGGGGAGTGTTGAGAGCTGGAGAGATCACCCATCACCGAGTTGGCGACAACACAACTCCATCAGCCTATACCATAGAAGACGATGTAGTGTACACCATAGACATTCAGGAGTTCAGTGGTGACAAGTGGAGGCCCTTTCAAAGCAATGATGTGCAGTTGGAATTTTTCCGCATTGATCCATTCGTCTGTACATTTATGAACAAAACTAAAGACGGGAAGAAATACATTGCCGAGTTCAAGCTGCCTGATGTTTATGGGGTGTTTCAGTTCAAAGTTGATTACAACCGAGTTGGCTATACACATCTGTTTAGTACCACACAAGTTTCTGTCCGACCATTTCAACACACTCAGTATGAAAGGTTCTTACCTGCAGCTTATCCGTACTATGTTGCTGCCTTCTCAATGATGATAGGAATGACACTGTTTGTTTTAGTATTCCTTCATCATAGGGAAGATGAACGAAGGCCAAAAACTGATTAGCTTTTGTCATTGTTTGACAGTGTAGGTAGTGACATTTTTTAGAATGTGTAGATATCTAGATTTTGTTTGAAATAATACTAACATTTAATTACAGCATGATTTAGAGTGTTAACTCACTGGTAACCAAGTTCTCTTGTACACTTGATAAACACTAACATGCCCCTTATATATCAAAAACACATTGCTGACAAGTAGAATGACAATAATGATTGTAGGAAGGATAATGTACATTATTTTGTTCAACATTCTGGGGTATAATACAATTGTACATATAACTACCAACTAATTATGCCGTATGATACTAATATCCACCACATAAGTCACATGGTTTGTGAGAAGAGAAATGTGAACAAATCAGCTGTTTCTCTTTGCTGTGACCTCAGTGTGCAATAGGCAAGCACCCTATTAGCCAACTTTCCAACACAGGGCATGTTGTCCAATATATGAACACACACTGCTGCAAACTAGAAGAAAGCATACTATTAAACAATCTTGTAACAATAAAGCTTACATTTTCCATATCCTGATTACCCTCTGTATAATAGGTCAGAAATGGACGTCCTGTTGCAGACACTGCCATCCACAGTAAAATACTCTTCAACTGCACATCTCCATTGCATGCACCGACCCCCCAGTTACCTGTTGCCACTGGTCTAAGTAGATTGAAATTTTTAACACTCCAATGAGGGGAAAAGCACTCCAAAGCAGATAAATGGTCCCCTGGAAAATCCACACTATCATCCAATGGTGCAGCGGATGAAGTACCCATTTTAGAAACTGAAGGATCAAGCACACTGCTAATGGCTTCTGCTACAATCTGTGAACTCAAATCTGCCGCAAATTCAGCAACTATATCTGATGTATCATCCAAACACAGTGACGCAAGCTCTGATGGTGATGGAGGATCTGAGCCATCATTAACTGTAGCAGCTGATGACCAAATCATGCTGTTAGTCTTACGTGAATTGGCAGAAAAGTTGAGACTAGTCATACACTCATGCCATCCGGATGGTGTTCTGACACTAGAAGGCTTTGCACTTAATTTAGTAGGTGACTGACGCCCAGTAACTAGTCGCTGCAAGCGCAAGTTTAATTGTTCATTAAATAAAGTCGGTTGTACCTTAACGGTGGGTTTAGCACCTTCATCCTGTACTACAGATTGCAAAGCATTTGAAATGATAACGGCAGTTAGTTCCTCTGCATAAGATTGATACCTTGACAAGGATGGTGGGGTATCAACCACCTCACCAACAGTCAGCGTCTTACTAGGACCATTGCAGTTCAGAATAGAATCAACAGTCTGGTCTACAAGTTCTGATGCAAATAGTGAAATCTTGTCATTGCCATTCAAAGAATGTACTGCCTCAGTAACAATATCAGCTGCTAGTGTACCAGCAAATTGACCAATGCTGTCATTGGTAACAGATGCAACGACTTCATCAACTATTGAAGAAGCCAACTCACTGATGTTGGCAGGTAGAGGTCCATCAATGTCTTCAGAAAAATCATCATCGCCACCAATTTGCCAGCCTGGATAAACTCCATCATTTCTTAAGAACTCAGCATCACCTGAACTTTCAAGAGCTTTTTGAACATTGTAGGTAGGATCGACCATAGAATCTCCTCTCATTTCACTGCAGTAGAATCCAACAAGTGCTTTGTTGAGCTCACGTAGTACATAGGACTGGCGGTATTGGTTTCCAGCCTTTTTGACTCTAAATGGCACGGCGTCAATGGCCACCATCATTGTTTGAAATGTCCCAAAACTATCTCTCTGCAAAATAATAGCAGTACTTTGTTAGTGCATGTTGTGAAAACCATGTGTTCATCATGTGTAAGTATGTAGTCTGCGTGTACCCATATGTGAACAAACAATTTCAAAAGAAGACCAATGAAATGAATGGTGAGCACGACTGTCAGCAAGCTGAAGCATAGTCAGCTAAAGAATCCATGTGGGACAACACCTACATGATTATTCTACTGTAGTATAAAAAAGAATGAGCTAAGGTGCCTCAGGTGATTAATTAAATCAACTTGTAGCCATAACATCAGTGACAAAAGCACTTTCATTTCACTTTCAGCTTCTAACCACACAGAAGAAAAGCAGCACCAAATTACAGAACAATAAACTCACAGTTTATATTATATTGCACTTATCTACATACAGTGGGGGTGAGCCTGAGTAGATAATTCATTGGTATATGAATGGTGAGCCTATCATTGGTATACAATGGATTGCCATGTACAACCTATTACCCGTACAGTGTTTCTACAGACATGGAAGAATGTCGGCAAGATTCAGTTATCTATCAGTAACAGATTATCTGCCTATGATGTTTGATATTGAACCATAATTATAATTTTTAATAGCTCGTGTAAATTGCCCACAGCCAGGTACAGGCAGTAAATTACTATCACCACACTTACTTTAGATTGGTCAGTGTACTCCTCTACAAATTCTATTGATGTACCATACCCCCTGCAGGAACAAAACTGTTCAACACCTTTCACTAGTAATGTTTCATTGCTCTCCATCTCATCGCATACAAGCAACATTATCATCAACTCTGGAAACTGGAAAAACTTCAATTCCTCCTATGTACAGTACATACAAACATAGATACACAATCATAACAAGCATGTGGTATTCTGTGAGTTAAATGACTTCTGGTACATATCAATTCCCACCAAGAGTTCATATTATGAACTTTATTACCATTATAAATGGTGGATATACAGAAAACCATTAGTACAAGTAAATAAAAACAAACATTATAGCGGGATATAAACATACAAGTCTACATATGGTAACCTACTTCCATTCTTCCAGACTGCAACATATTGCATCCAACTGAGCAATCAGACGGTATTACCTACATGTTAAAAAATAGTCAGGATATAGATTATGTTTAGTATACGTGCAGTACTTTTCACCTGTAATGTATGAACATGGCTTGTCACACCTAGTATACTAGTGGTCTTTACCACAACCGGGCATAGTTCTTGACTAGACAATTTCCAGTCATTGATCAATGGTAATTTATCATCGGGGACCACGTTTCTTGAGATTGTAATGAGTCCTTTTAAATCACAAGAGTTATTGGCAATCCGATTAAAGTAGCATAGTATAGATCTCAACTTTACCATCTGAGTGGCATGATAGTTGTTCCTACATGACACAGGTTATAAAGATGAAATATTCACGTATGTGTTAGGGATCATAGAAAAAAGTAGGAAAACAAGGGAGGTTGCCGATACACTTGTGAACATTTAATCCCTAATTCAGTCTATGATGTGTCATCATGATATTATGTTAATCAACATTATATCATGCAGTATAGAATAAGTAGTACTGCATATGAGTAGAGATCATGGAGGTTTGTTTTCCCACCAAAAACCACAGTTCAATTGAAAACGGCTGCTTTGTGAACTAGTAATAAGTGCAGGAGCACATCTCTAGCCCTATATTCATCTGGTATTATTCTTTATTTTGGAACTAGCTAAATAATTATAAAAACTTAACAAGTAACTACTATTATTTCCTACACTTGTAAACGCTATTCTCAAGACATCAATAGACATCAATACCATTTGACTTACTTATCCTCCCAGGAGAACACAGAAAAGAATTTATCAAAGTTCAACTCTGATCCTTCATAGTTTCCACTGCCTTGTTCCAAATACGTACACAAAAATCCATTTGCCAAAAGTGACGCTACTAAACGTCTGGTTAGTGACAGTGAGTTAGCTACAAAGAAAATGCCAATTACAGACATAGTAATATTTGCAAAGTCACACGCAAAGAACAAAATACCTCTTTGCTGTCTCATAAATGGGATGCCATCTACTGGAACAAGTTTAGGTAGTTCAGATGCCAGCTGGGTAATCTGCGGTAGCGTCTTCGTTAGAAAATCACTCTGATCTTTCTCAGCAAAATGCTCTGATAAACACTTGCACAAGTTTGTCAGACAAAGTAGCAAGGCTTCTCTACCAGCAACATGGGCATAACTACAAAAATACAATTTACATGAATAAACTAAGATACCTAGAACAGTCATTGGTAATCTAAAACTTTTTACACATAGTACATTAATACTATAGTCTCGCTTGGCCACACAGATTTTTTCTCTTTGCCATTGGAGAAAAAAAGTTATCCAGTTTGAATCATCATTTGGTTACGTCACAAATATATATGCAGTATCTATGGAGCATGTAAACTCCATTGTAATAAAACTGCCGTAGTACAAGAATTCTGCTTACCTGTGAATCAACAAAAGACTTCGATCATTGGTAGATGCCAAAGCAGCTATAGACATTGATTGGTTTGTAAATGCGCGCTTTTGATTCGTAGACGTGAGTGACTACTACATGTATTTTGAAAACGCATCACGTTTCTTGGTTTCTTTGGTTAACACTACCCAAATATCTAGGTAGTATCAAGACAAGTGTGGGATTCGAACTGGACCAGACCCTTTTCCTCCCTACCCAGAAAAAAAAGCAGTCTGGCCATGCCAGACTATTAACGATCATTGGAGGATAGCTAGCTAAGCAAACTCTGACCAGCATTATCGGTGCAACCAAGCCACTGCCACTCTCAGAATCAACAAACAACTAGTAACGCTGGCCGATGTTCCACACATTGTCCACTGCCAATTGATGAGCATGTGGTACATCTGCACATGTGCAAGTATTCTTACTAAGGTGCTGCAATTCCTAAGTCTTCAGCAATGTAATTTCCAAATACTTTAGTTATGTTCTAGTAGAACCTGATTACAAATGCAATGTCATTTCATCTACCAGTGATACTGTATAATACATTCCTGCTGTCTAAACCATTAACATTGGCCATCCCAATGCCATAATAATTATTATATTCCGTAGACTAGTTTCAAGAGTTGACAATAATGTTCTATCAACTCTTAGAAATTAATGACAAGTAACTTGCTCTATGTACATGTGATAACTACACAGACTATACTGTTTTACCCTTAATTCTGGTCCACACCATAGATAATATAGTATGCGTAGGGATTTGCAACGGTGATGTCACTACGGGCAATCCTTGTTACAGGTAGGGACTTTGAGTGGCCATATCTCTACTTTGTTTCTTCTTGAATTTACCTTGACAGTTTCTTATTCACTATCAGATTAAGTGAATGTTATCAAATCACGGCAGTTTACAGCCAGTTTGTCTCGGAACTACTTCGCCATGGTTGCTCAGACGTGGCACCGATAATTTTTGTGACGCTATTACTACAAGGTACGAGAATTTTTTAAGCATCAAGTAAGTCCCCAATGACTGAATACTTTTATGAAAGTTATATTTTGTGATGCGAGGCTAATTCTGAACCCCGTAACCAAGACCAAGTCAAACCCGTAACAAGGATTGCCCGTACATAAAATTATTAGTTCCTACGGAAATGACATCACCATTGTGAATCCCTGCTTGTACTATACAGATATTCCATCTCCATAACAACCATTTTCAGTCGGCCATATTGTTGTGCAGATTTGTCGAATTTGTACATATGGGGTCTACAGAGAAGATTGAAATTAGGTACTGCATGCGTTCCAAGCACAACAAACGGAAAAAACCATAGTGGATGGACATCATATAAGGTTTGTACTAACAGACAGGCTAATTGTAAAGCGGCTTGAAAATTCCCCATACAACGCTCGATACAGTTCCACAACAATATGGCCAAAATACGGTATAATAATCGAGGAATTGTGGTGCCTATTTTTGTCACTATGGAGACGGCTATATTATCTATGTCCACAACACAGTAATACTTAGGCTACCTAATACTTGTGTAGCAGCACTTCATTGCATGGGGATGTTGTGTGACAAATTCCAATTCGAAATGGACTGAATGTGTGAAATTCACTCGGAAATTCAAACACACGTGCCATACATAGGTAGCATTTTATAGATTCGTCTACCTATTTACCTTGCACCTTGCTGCACCAAAGATGTCACTTGTTCCAAATCGTGTAACTTTTTACACTGTCCCAGTAATAACAGTAGTTGGCCTATTTTTTGCCATCGTTCCGTGTCGTCGCAAGGAAGAGGTATCACGAAGTCCATAGTAACCCCGCTAGACAAAAGTTAGATGAGAAAGGACTAGTAACTTTGTTGTCATACCTCTTGTTGCAGTACAATCTGTCGTAGTGTAAATGGCAGTTAGTAAGGAAGAATATGAAAGAAGTCCTCGAAGGATGGGCGCTTATTCATTCTAAGCGCTTCAAAATCAGTAAAGCGCTTTTATTAGAATAACAAACACTACATACAAATAAGCAAAGGGGACACATAACAACTAATAAAAGAACTTCTACATAATATATACATTTCTAAATTGTGAATTAAATTACATGTCATTTTGGGGCATATGTACACAACACTTTAGCTTGGAGCCACCGAAGACGATGATTGATATTTTAGACGAAGATCTTGCAGTTCTTTCTCATACTGATTACGCTGTTTTGCTAGTTGCTCAATTTGCTTTGACATACTCTGTATACGTTTCTTTAATGTAGCATTTTCTTCCTTTAATGAGTCATTCTCCTTTGTGACACGACTAAACGTGTCTTGAACATTTGATATTAGTGACTGAAACTACATAAAGAGAAAAAAGTGAACCTATTTAAGAAATTGCATTATCAAAAGAATTCACCAATTACACCAACATGCTATTGTGGTACCTTAGTATTTTCGGTCTCTTGTGTAAAATCTGAAGGGGTGACATCTGTGTCCAATATTTTTACACTTATTTCACTGGGTGTACTAGGTATATAGAAATGATGCATAATCTATTGACACATACTGTACTGATTCTTACCCCTGACTGGCTGTTTCTACGTTGTCATCAACAGAGACATCATCAGCTTCATGAGAATTATCAACACTTACTTGACGTAATGTACTGGTGCTTGGTTCTGTCAGAGTTACTACTTCATTTTTGTTCAATTCATCTTCACTTCTGGCATCTAATAAATTACTGGTACTAGCTACATCGATATTTCTTCTAGGTGTGTTCGGTGAAGACGAAGTGCTAGAAGCAATATCAATACCAGACATTTTATGTACCGAGCCTCGAGACTCAGAAGTATCTGAGTGCTCATCAGCGTCAACTTCAACACTATCATTAACTTGCCATCTATCTCTTTTATAATCAAAAACTTTTCTGAAACGACCAGGTGCATGGTGTGCAGCTGGCCCATTCGCTGATGTTAGTAGAGTTGACTGTGAAGCATCCTTTCCAGAAAGCCAGTTTTTGTTTGGTGTACTTGTCCCAAAAGGGTCAGTTCTTGAAGGACTGGCAACAAAGTCATCATCTGAATTGTCTTTTTCACCACTGGAGATCCTACCCTGACCCACCATGCTGGTTTCTAGGTCTTCAATCTCACCAGTATTGTTGACTACACTCGTTATCTCAAAAGCACCTTTTTTCACTTCTTTAGTAGCATCTTGTGAACTTGTTGGAAAGAGACTGACAGACTCGTAATCAGAAGGTGTGTTGTAGCCTTCTCCGGACATGCTCTCTATGTCTGAAAGGTCACCTTCCGTGGCAATATGCATTTCCAACGCAAACCATCACTAACAATGTTCAGGTGTTGAGAGAACGCTACAATTCTCTACTTCTCTTGCCAAATGCTGCTACTCTAAACTTACTCAACGCGTAACACAAAACAAACGTTCGTGAAACCAGTACTGTAAGCTAGAATATTGATAACAAAACTTTCTGGCAATTAGTTCAGAGTTTTTACTTATATTGAAAGTCACCAAACTTCCGTGAGTAGAACCTTTTTCGGTGTACACAGCGAAAAACAAGTCACAACTCCATTTTGCTTCTTAATAACGCTCACTGTACTAAAAAGCGCATGTCTGGGCAAATAATAATCACCTGACGTAATATAGTCCATATACTTCCGTACCAATGCGATTGTGGTTTGTAGGTAAACAAAGGGCGAGCACTGGTTTGTCGTTGTAGTTCGAGTTGTAGTTCGAGTTGTAGTTCGAGTTGAGATTCAGGTAGGTCATGCAGTTTTGTGACTTGTTTCTTGGTTGGTGTTCCTCATGTTAAATTGTAATTAGACTACTCATCAAAACATTTCTATATTACGTTATTTTATACAGCACACAAGATGCCTTCTAAACAACGTATGAGAGTCCAAAGTGACAAGCACAGTCAAAATGTAACAATTAGAGGCAATGTGCCAAAATCAGAGGTGAGAATTATGTCTATGCATTGTTAATAATATTTTGCAATGTAGAAAGAGAGTAGTGAAGGGTATGCAGTTGGACCTTACTTGCTGGCTTTGTTTCTGTTTGTGGTGTGCGGATCAGGTAAGAATGTTTGTTGCTTTTTCTAGTAGAAAATTTCCATCATAGTTTAATCATTTCCTGCTAAGGTTATATCATAAATTTTGTATGGATGTGTGCAATGCTGGAAGAGATTTTTTTTTTTTAGTGTAAACCATTTTAATTCGATGATACATTGATAGTGGAATAATGTCATGGAGTAGTTTTACAGTTTCATGTAATAAAAATGGTCTCTACATTTTGACGTGTAATTATGTAGTTGATTGGGGGAAAACTCAGTATTTGTGGCGATGTGATTCTGTTGATAGTGTATTCACCCAAACAAATCCAAGTTGTTTGACAATATTAAAACCATAAACATATACCTTTGTTAGCTTTGAGATATGTATTGTTTCTGTTGTATACCTTGTCAAATATGGCTTTGGTCCCAATGAGTTGGTCCCCTCAGATCATATAGCGCAATGAATTTGTCATCATTTTCATCCCCTCTTAATTGGTATATAGTCTAGTCAGTCACACAAGCTATTACACTGTATCTCATTATGTCCAAGTTTACCTTTTATATGAACTGTGATTTATAGCCTTGCTTAGATTGACTATTAATGTGTTGGATCGCGTAAATCGCAATTATTAAATTGTTTCATTATTTGTTACAAAGTTACTAGGCAACAGCTTGCCATTCTATTGTAACTTATCATTTAGTCTCGTTCCCAGCTGGGCTCGCGCTAATGTGCAAACACTGTCTGGTGACAATGCTCGAGTTTCTTGGGCCCGGAAGTGTTATCCAGCCAAAATATTGGCTGGCCAATCAGAATCGAGGAGTTGTATAATTGCATGAATGTATTGGAATTTGATGAAAAAGCAGACTATTTAAAGCTGTTTTTTTTGGAAGTTTTTACCTAGAGGTTTGTTGTCAAGTTGTGCCTTCTGATCTCACCTTATAAAACCGAAGAGTGGTGATTCACATTTCACCAGTATCCAAAGATCGCGTCTAGTAAATCGCCCTTTTGTGAGCTTTTACTTTACCATATTCGAATGGTTTTACACTGTTTTTAAACGATTATGCAATTCCTCAATTCTGATTGGCCAGCCAATATTTTGGCTGGATCGCACTTCCGGGCTCAAGAAATTCAAGTATTGTCACCAGATGGTGTTTACGCATTAGCGCGAGCCCGGCTGGGCACAAGACTACTTATCATAGTGTTTGATATTGACATACATTTTATAGCTTCACTTTCTTGTAAGGGCTAACAGTAGTGATTCTATTTGTGACCCACTGAGCATAAACCTGGTTAGTTTTAGGCTACAGAAAATTTATTGAATGAAAGGCTGTTTATATACTGTGTTGATGGTTAACTTTGCATGTTTGTCATGTTTGCTTGAAGGGGATGTGGACCATTACTAAACCACTAACAGAGGCTTGTCTAGTAATACTCCTTTAATGGTAGAATTGTAGAGTTGGGCTCGTTACTCTAAAATGTAACTTGTACGTATTACTCGTTACTTCTATCACATATTACTCCCAGAAAAAAAGTAACGAGTTACATATTACTCTTACTTTGAGGGTTGTAACTAGTAATATACATATTATGTTTAGCTGTTACTAGCTATAAAGTAAGTCCAACATTCCGAATACAAGGTACCAGCCTACAAATACAAGTGACACAAGCAAGACACTGGTTTCTCTGGTGTAATTCTGCCACAATAACATACGGTACTTTGTTATGGAGTCTTGGCTTCAAAGGCACTCCCTTTACATCATCACTCTTTGTTCATGCCTGGAACTCTGTCTTTAGTGCTGTCTGAATACAATTTATGTATTACTTACTACTTCACGTTATATTGTACTTTGCATGGGAGGATCAAAGTGTAGTGTATTGTTCATACACTACCTATTAGCTGCATAGCTGTACTGATGAGTCATACAGAACAGTTATGCAGCTAATTGGGCAAATACAGTACAGTTATGTGGAGAATTTATTTTACGAAAGCAACATACTGTAAAATTAATTGCTAAAACCAGCCAAACTAATCCTATCAGTTCATTCTACAGCTAGAAATAGACTGTATAAACACTTACTGATCGTCTGATCATGAAGCTATTTACACACGACTCCACTAAGACAGCACGATTGATCATGTGCGTGACATTGTAAATCGCTAAAACTAGCCTAACTAATCCTTTTAGTTCGTAGAAATAGATTAAATATACACTTACTGATATCCTGATCACCGAAAATTGCAGTGGTTTAAATACTAGAGAAAATCACTCCGAGCCAGATGACCAGGAAGTACAATATAACACTTAAGCACCGCCTATGCTTGTGTGTATAGTATTAGCCTCTCGACACGCCCCCTCGTACTGTATTTTCTGTACACACGCTTTAACTATAACATACAGTATTTGTTACTGCAAGTAATATTATTACGTAACGCGTTACAAATTACATTTGTACCATGTACAACTCTGGGATTGTAGCAGGAGTATGTATTGCCAGTATTCTTTCAAGTTGAAAGTGGTGTGTCCCCTTTAATAGCACCGCATAACCTAAATATTTGGAGGGGTAAATTTTTTGAGGTTGAGCAATGTTCCTAAAAAGAAATTTTCAGGGATTTGCAACACTCCCAAAATGTATCAAATGGTACAGTAGTACCGTTTAAGTAGGGATCGCCTTGGAAATTTTGCACGCTGCCCAAAATTCTACCTTTAAAAATCATCCCAGAGACATTTTACGCAACAAAAATCACCTTTACGGAACAGTACTAGTCCATATAATATTTACAGGTGGCCAGATATAGATTTTTTTTTTTAAATTGCCAAAACTCGAATTTTAGTCTCACTGCCTCACTGACCACAGTCACAAGGTTATAGGCCAAACAAAGCAGTGCACGGCCTACTCTAATACAACAGTTACTCTAATACATGTACAACAGTCATGCATGATATTCTAATGGAACAGCCACAAGTTACATTGCAGCTAGCTAGGCTGTGCTACAACAAAAACTAGTATTTAAAAATATTGTAAATTTAAAAATGAAGTAGGGATCTATGCAACAAAAAGTAGTGAAACAAGAGATGAAGAATGCTGGTATTACAGCATAGCTCAGTGGGACTACTTTGGCACATTAGCTATAACACTATTATTTTGCTCAATGCCAAAGTAGGGACTTTTCCACTGAGCTATGCTGTAATACCATCATTCATCTCTTGTTTCACTACTTTTTGTTGCATAGATCCCTACTTCATTTTAAAATTATTTAAAAAAAATACTAGTTAGACTATATGGCGGTCTAAATATTTTAAAGATAAATGATAACCTGCAAAATCAGCAAGAATTTCCCCCTCGAAATATTTAGGCTAAACGGTAAGAGGCTGGAAGAAAACATATATAGTTGAGAAGGTATGTACTTCTGTGCTGCATAATCTGTGGTAAAGTGGTTTGTTTGAGTTATGTTTCCTAGCAATGCATAGCAACATAATTGATAAATTCCAAAAATAATTCATGAATTATGAAATATGATACTAAATAATTGTTACAGATTACAAAATTGTAAACGAAGCTAATTGTTAACATACATAGTTGATTAGTTCAAGGGATAGTATTACAGTGTAACTCAAGATACTCTAATAGTGCAGTCATTCTATTAGATCATTCACAGTTGCAGTTGATTTTCAAACATACATATACAGTGAAAACCATATCTTCAGTGTTTCTCTTATTTTAATCACGTAAAACCTAAGTTTCAGAAAATTGTGTGTACGAGTTTGTGTGTCTATATAACCACAGCATGTGCTACTTCTACAAACCAGGTACCCAGTTAATGCTACGCAGTTATCTATCCCTTGCTGTAAACATTGAATTACCATATGTGCTAGATAGTAGTGACCACAAAGGAGTGGGTGTGGCCCATGAAAAAAGCATCACCCAAAAACCAGCCTCACTTTTCCCTGACGACTAAGCCAAAACAAGTCTTCAGATTGACCCGAAACGCTTCAACAAATTGATACAGATGTTTTTTTAAAAATTTATTAAATGAAATTTTCTACTACTGAGTAATTACTGACTGACTGACTGACTGACTGACTGCCTGATGCCTTCAGACAAGTGTAACTCGATAACGGCTAAGGCTACGGGCTTGATTTTTTCACTGTTCAATGTCGCTTCAGAGTCAGCATGAGAGGTGCCTTTTGGCACACCGCAGTACGTACAATGCATTCTTCATGGACTTACCTGTGTCCTCCTTTGTGTCCCATTCATCTTTACTGACAACAAAAAGTGTCCATTTGGCGGCATAGTGGCTATTTTGATTGCAGAGGTGCTTTTTGAACAGTTCTTGATTTGAAATGATGTGTAACGGGTTGAACATACTGACAATGAAGCGTAATGGATACTTCACTTTTCAGATGATAATTGATATAAATGAGGCGTGCGGCTCCATTTCTTTGGGTATGCGTGGATTGCAAAGGTGCTTTTCGAACAGTCAAAATGCTGTGTAATGGGTTGAACATAGTTGACAATGGATACTCTACTTTTCGGACCATAATTAATATACAGTGTAGCTGGGGCGCGTGGCGCCATTTCAGATGTGGTATGCATGGGTTCACCGGTCATAATAATTATTTACAAAAAATGTTAACCAACAGGTACACACAAAAAAATAGAATTTTCAACTAGAGAGGGACCATAGCACTTTGATCAAAAGTACTGAAACAAGCTGGAGTAGTGCACGATATTAAATCACAGTAAAACAATAAGAAGTGTTATATCCCTACTACTCTAGTCAAATTTTTTTTTGTGTACTTGTTTAATTACTGCTAACATGATGCATGTAGCATGCTGTAGATACACTGTACATATCAAGACACATAGTAGTGTGTCGTACAGCTCAAGAAGCCGGCGCACAACACCGTGAGTATATTGACAGGAAGGAAGAAAACACGATTTTCTTGCATTCATAACTCTGTGCTGCCTTTGTGGACACACCCACCAACTTCAGTTTCCCACAAACCAAATTTCAGCAAAATCGCTCCAAGCATTCCAAAATATGATACTTCAAAAATTGGCTTAGTTTCTTCATTTTTTGTTTTCTTCTTTTACTTCGTCTTTTCGCACACTTACAAAAACTGCCATAAAACGTGAATGCAATATCCGATTGCCTTTAATTTGGCACACAGAAATGGGGTATAAAGGCGCAACTTGGTACAAGTTTGGCTAAGCAGTCAAGGAGTTACATTATTCATGAAAAATAACACCAATATACTGTCATGCCTACAGGGTAAACTGCTTATGGGACCCTTAAACCTGTAGAGAACTTTTTGGAAATGCATGTTTACACAATATGGGTACACATGGCAACACTAGGTGGGGTAACTTAATTCTTACAGCCTACAAATACACATAGCTTAAAAGTGTGTTCACTGGGCTACTTGGAGAAGGTTAAATGAACACTGTAACTATAGTGGCTTACTTGTTATGAAGTCATGAACAGCAACGAGTCGCATCTCCATGTTTCAAAATTCTTGCCACGTGTTTAATTTCGATTGTGGGTTTACTCACATGAGTCATATATAGCCTGATAGAAATTTTCACAACGAATCGAATGGAAGTTGTTGCAAGGTGATAGGAGCAACTATCATCGAGTTATCGACATTTTATAAAGGTATGTAAAGGGTTTGCATGTTTCCTTACCAAAAAGTTATTTTCATGGCTAGTTTTGGCCTCACCATTTAGCGTTAGGGTAAAACCCTAGGTATCATTTTAATCAGTGTTACAGTACATCACAAGTAGAATGACGTAAATTGTATAGCCATAGGATGGACACTTCGAAAGTTAGTACTTTGTGGCGTGCATATTTATTCCAGTTTTCTGGATTATGCGGGTTTAAGGGTTATGGGAAGAAGCTGAAAATTGCTACATGGATAGGTTAACTATTGAACCTCAAACCTTCTGTGGTTTGAAAGAAATCAAGTTAACGACCACGAAGATACAACAAAAAAACCAACAGTGTGTAACAATTACAAGATCGAGATTAGCTAATTGTTATTGTTATTAGAGCTTTACAGTGACCAGCACTGAAGGTCTGACAGCAACATGTGCTGCAGCCTTTGGATTACCTAACCTAACAAACTGGAACTATAGATTTTAACATTACTTAACCTGCAGTAGCTACAATAAAAACGAATACTTGCCATACCTACCAGACAAACCACTTGGTGGAATGTTTTGAAAATTAGTGTACAGATGGATTAATCACCTTAGAAAGGCCCTTCAATGGTTGAGAATCAGATTTATAGCCACAGATTTATAACACGAAATCCAACTCTGTGTAGCAATTGCGAGATCGAGATACTCTAATAGAGCAGCCATCCTGAAGAGCGAGCAGCTAGAAACAAGTAGCCCATCAACTACATTTCAAATCACCCTGTAGTAAGTTGAAATAAGTCACCCTGTAGAGAGTTCAGCTACAAAGAAACCACCCTGTAGAGAGTTCAGCTACAAACAAGTTACTATGTAGAGAGATCAGCTGGAAACCAGTAACCTGTAGAGAGTTCAGCTGCAAAAACAAACCACCCTGTAGAGAGGATCAGCCAGACTAAGTAACCTTGTAAAGAGATCAGCTAGAAACAAGTCGCCTCAGCTACAAAGAACCACCCTGTAGAGAGTTTAGCTACTACAAACAAGTTACCCTGTAGTGAGATCAGACAGTTCAGCTACAAGCAAATCACCCTGTAGAGAGCTCAGCTACAAACAAGTTACCCTGTAGAAAGTCACCCAGTAGAGAAATCAGCTACAAACAAGTTATCCTGTAGGGAAAAATTGGCATGTAATAAAATTAATTTGTATAATTACTGATAAAATCAAAAATAGTTAAGTACTAACAAGCTGCTTCAAATCTTTTTCTTCTTCCTGTGGTAAAGAAAAAAAAAGATAGAACCCCAAAGCCAGCGTATGGCTAGCTTTGGGATATACAAATACAAAAAGAAGTGATATCCAAAACAAAGTGGCACCAATTTCACCTGAATTGTCGTTATTAAAATTTTTACCACTAACCTACCATCACAGCCATTTCTTGGCCGCCACCTTGGATCTCACATCTTTTTCACCATGGCTTTTTTGGGGGCCACACCCTTTTTTTTACAGCTTGGCTGTTTTGGATTAGATAGTATTAAAACGAGAAGCAATCTTGTTATCACCCTGCAAAACTCAAGTTAAAACTTGGAAAAAAAAAGTCCATTCCTAAGCTAGATCTCCATCTCATAGTATCAGAGGGCTATCCAATCTCCTATCAATGCTAGCTACTTTTGAATTTTTGATATTTTAAATGCAAGACAATTATAAATTTGTTACCTATGCACCCTCTACTATCTGTGGAACCATTTCTCACATATATTTATCATGGGATGGGTGAAAAACATCTCTTATTGGGTCTTTGATTTTCAGTGGTGAGAGGATAATTCTTCACAATGAATTTTTGGGGAAAATGTAATTACAGTAACTACTTGTTTACAACTAAATCCATTCTACCCATGTAACATTAATGACATAAGTAGTAATTAAGCTATTAGTATAATCACAATTTGTACTGTACTGTAATATGTACATAGCTATGTGTATTTCGGCTGTGGATACAGTTTACCCACAGACCTTTAAGGCTTGTCTTGATTAAAAAGCCTATTAAATAAAAGAAACTGTGAATTCATGCTAGACATGTGCATAGTGATCATCACATTTTGTCTATTGCAGCAATATTTCAGCTAATACAAAGTATTCGAATGGGATGAATTCAACGAAGAAGATATTTAGAAAAAAAGACATACAACTGTGACTTTTATACTGCTGTATGTTGAAATACAAGCAATAAAAAATGATGAAAAAAAGATCAGGTTTATAGTTTAATGTTTTGGTTGTGTTCTTGTGTGGCTGATATCAGGAAGTTGACTTTTAGCAGGAGCAGTAATGGATCTTGTCCTAGTCCCTCTTGTACTACTGCTTACTCTAGTAGTAGTCTTCATAGAAAGAGCTGTTATAAAACATCCAAAAGTACATACACATTCGTATACAAGAGTTTGCTACTTACATCGTTTACGTACAGTAGATGTGTTGGGATCAATACATTCTGTGCTATGTCCCTCTTCCCAATGGTTCTGTCTACAAGACTTGCTACAGTAAACAGCTTTATGACACTGAAAACACCAGGTTAGTTGGACACCTGATGATCTACCACAATAGTGACAAAATGAGTATAAGTGTGAACAAGGTGGTGGTATGACTTGACATCCCTCTGACTCCTCTGCTGTATCTAGGAATGCAACTTTTGGGGGTGGTTGTAGGGATCCTGGGAATGCTGCCACTGTATTTGTATGGCTAGCTAACTTTGGTAGAAGTTTATTGTCCGTGCTATTTGTGACAGGTTTTAAATCAACCATAAATGTTCTCTCGGTTAGAGACTTTGTGCCTATATCAAGTGAAGCTGACTTGCCAGGGTGTATTCTGTGATGAAATTGTTCATGACTTCCTAGTGGAATTGCTGACCTAGCTCTGCGACGATTAGTATCTGTTGTTTGAACTTTGTAATGTTCTACCATTTGTACTAAATGTTGTTCTTCCTTCATAACATTTGCCAGGAAAACCTCTATTGGCATAATGTACATGTAAACATATTCACACTGCTTTGATCTTACGTTCTCCTGTTGTGTGTTTCACTGTTACTTTCAACAGTTCTACTAGGTATGCTCGGAGTTTCTTGGAGACCCTGTAGAGTCTTCTCTGTTGTTTATTTAACAAGTTGTAAGGGGTTGAAGACAACATCCTATCCTATAAGACAAAATTCATAGTGACAATCACACACACACAGAGTGAATAAACACAAACACATACCTCATCAGCAACTTCATAGATGAAGTCTAGGATGGTACCTGGTGGACAATCTTCTCTTGTAACAACAGGTTGTAGCAAGTTTGCACCATGAGACAACAGATATGATACCTTGTAGAAATAAATAATCGTACTATCTTTTGAACTAAATTGTAATTACCATTGCAACACTGGATGCTAGTGTGTGATGTTTAATGGCTGAGGTTGTTGTTATAGCACAAAGAGCTGTCCCTACCCCCCTCCCCAGAGCCAAGTTAGGATCTGCTCCAGCCTCAATTAACTGATTAACAACCTAAAGACAATAATTAAATTAAAAAACAAATATATGAAAATTATTTATTTCTTACTTCATCGTAACCATTCATAATGCATAGTGATAATGGGGAGTGGCCCTTAGCAACAACATTTGGATTGGCTTCTCTGGCCAGCAAAATTTGAACCAGACTCGGTACCAACTATATTGACAGACAACAATAACAGTCATCCTAGTGTTAATTGCCTTACTTTAGCTGCAGCAGGGTCTGTCCTAGAACACACAATATGCAGGGGAGTGTAACTAGTTAATCCTTGCATTAATCCAGCTATTGGATAACCAGTGGAACTTTCTATATAAGTAATTCAACAAATTACAGCAGTGTAACTGGATACACCTGTACTCACGTTGTGAAGGAAACTCTGGTAAATTTGGATCTGCACCATGGTCCAGAAGGCACCGGACTAATTCTGGTGTCTGTTCACCAGATAATTGGCAAGCAGCGTGTAACGGAGGCACACCGCCAACCTTCAAATATAGAAAAATCTCACTTCATATGTGCATTGTACAAAACATGTGTTGTATTATACATTATATATCTCTTATACAATGTAAGTATAGTATACTATCTCACAATTAAAAATATAAATACATTAACTACAAGACGTTGGTAGGATCCCAAGATACATGACGTCCATCATGTAACTTAGCTAGTTTCTCTAAGTCATCATTACTCAATTCAAAGTCAAACACATCATAATTTTCTTTAACTCTGACTGGGTTAGTAGATTTAGGAATAGTAATGTAACCATGCTGAAGGCTCCACCTTACGGCTACTTGTGCTTCAGTTTTATTGTACCTGTTAGCCATTTCTTTCACTATTGCATTATGAAGTACAGCTCCTTTAGCAAGTGGTGAGTAACCTTGAAACACAATGCCTTCATCAGCACAGAATTTCCTGAGACTTATCTGAGTCTGAAATGGATGGAATTCACACTGATTTGCCATTGGTTTAATGCTACACTCTTCTAGCAACTGTGTTAAATGCTTCTCCATAAAATTGCTTACGCCAATAGCTCTACACTGGCCATTATCATAAAGCATTTCTAACTCTCTCCAAGCCTGAAGTCGGAGCTCTTTGTTTCCAATTCCAATACCACATTCTGGGGTGTGCAGGAGAAACAGATCTACAGTGTCTTTATTTAATTGTCTTCGGTCATCCTCAAAGGCAGTGTGTACACGTGTATAGTTAGTTGGAAACAGTTTGGTAGTAATAAATATCTCATCTGGAAGCACTCCACTTTCTTGAATAGCTGCTGGTAGTTTTGCCATGTTCCCGTATCGCTCTGCTGTGTCCAACAAGCGTACTCCACAGTGTTTAAGTGCATATACTACCGCGTCGTGGTTGTATCCACATCCACCACGGTGAGATAGACCCAGTCCAAGTTGTGGCATACTGACGCCGTTAGGTAGCTTAACTCGTACATCCATCTGAATCAACTCTTCTAACACAATTATTTGCACCTCATCAAGTCAGCTCATACCAAGCAAGCTCGCGATCACAAAGAGGTGAGAACGCATTAATTAGAGTAATCAGCTTTGGTCTCGTGACAAAACCTCAATAACGACGTCATACAAGCGAACATCTGTTTCTCCGCTACTGGGCCCTCCATCCAGTTGTGGAGGAAGATGTTTGCTTTTTTGTGTGTGTGTTTAAGTATTAAAAAGAACAGAAAAAATTACCAATACCGTCCCAATCACAGCGGCTAATTACGGACACTTAGATCGTTCTCAACATAGATAAATTTTTTTTGTTTCACAATTATATTACCAATTAATGACATAAGATAAAACATTACATAATAAACAAAAACAAATTATCTTAAATGTGGGCCTCAGTGACCTGCACAGCAATCGGTGCCTCAGCAATGGGACAGTGCAAACTGTACCTGGCAACAGACCTCAACAAAGAGCTCAATTTACATCTCAGCCATCCCATCACTATTCCATAGGAAAGACTGTGTTTTGCACTCAAAAGGTTGGCCAATCTCTTATAAAACTGAGTAGCAGCATCACCCATTCCACCAGTAGTAGTAAAAATTAAGGGAGTAAATGGGGGCATTCTCTACTTCATGAACCCATTGTTGGTATTCATGTCTCTTTTCCTTGTCATGACGTCGGTATGCAGAGTGTAGGGGTTGATTTGAGGGTGCACTAGGGTTAAAAATTCTGACATCAAAGTATGACCTCTCAAATTGTCCTCCCCAAAAACCATTAGCTGCAATGTCAAGCCTTGCGTTATCATCACGATTAGCTGTTTTGTATTGAAGGGTCTCACCAGAAAGAGGCTGAAGGTGAGGTTCAGTGACAACATTGTTACAGACCTCGGAAAGGCAGTTAGATCACGCACTTCATTATGTCTCAGAGAAGGAAACCCGCCCTTTGGGCAAGACAGAGCATGTTCTATGGTAAAAGAGTGACCACAGGCACAGGAAGTAGGGCAGGCAGATGGTAGCGAAGCGCAATTGCATCACGAAAAGCAGTTTTATGAAGCACAAAATTATGCGACTTCAATGGAAGACAAGAGAGCCAATTCGATGCACCCTTCTCCTGAGCCAACATGACTGAGGAACGCATGCTAGGAGGAAGTTCATCGAACAAATGATTGGCAGATTGAAGTTGCTCTTGATGGCTCCTAGAGTGAAACTTGGATCGCAACTGAGCCTGTGCATCAAGACAGTCACCTAGTTGATGTACCTGAGAGATAATCAAGCCAACGAGACCAGCATTTACTTCTACAGAGTAGGAACGCTGCTGTGACACAACAATCGAAGATAATACATTGATAATAGACACATTATCTATGTTCTCAACAATGGTAGAATGAATCCCTGGGTCTATAATTTGGTGTGCTAATGCTGTCTAATGGCCTATCCCTATCAACAAACCAAAACTGAAGCGAATCCGTTATTCCATCATGAAGTGTAACACGAATTTGTAGCGCAGTAGCGTAATCACGGGTATTTTTGTTCAAAAACTTTGAAAATGTTAGATCATACCATAGGGTAATTGCATAGCAAATTTCATAAGAATCCATGCAGCACAGGCTGAGTGGCAGTCTATTTTCAGCAGCTGTTCTATTGAAGTACAAAGAAAATATTCGCGAATTATACATAAACTTTTTAAAATACGCACTGCTGCTTCCTCCCAAAGGGTACCGGTATGAAATTTATAAGTTCCAGATGAGTGGTACTTTAGTCTCTACACTTTTAAAGAGGATTGGTAATCTGCAGAAGGCGCTACTTGTTTGTGTTATTCGAAGTGTCCGGAATTAGCCGTATGTTGCATTTTTACACGCTGTTAAATTTCGGCTCATAACTCCTCAGCAGTTGATTGTATCGAAACGAAATTTGTACTGCAGATGCATCATAAGATAGGCTTTAAAACGATCCCTAGAGTTTGTGCTAATTCATAGTGAGTGCAGTGTTTGAGTGATTTTATCAAAGAGTGTCTGGAAATAACCTCAGTTACCTTAGGCCAATGAAACTTGATTACCAGTTTCTCGCTCAGATTTTTGAAAATTTGATGCGGGCGGGTGGTTATTATTCATTATTCATTATTTTCCAAAAGGCACAATACACATCCCAAACATGAAGATTTCTGCCAAAAAAGTGAGTCTACATTGATTACTCCTGCATTAAATAGCTAAAATACGTTACTAATCCATATAACAAGTGATTTTTCCATTAGAGTATAGCTCATTGCTCCATTAGAGTAAAAGTGACTGCTCTATTAGAGTATTTCAATCTGAAATACCAATAATGAAATTCCATGCGGGTGTATCAAAAGCATGCGGGCGATGACGCGAAACTGCTAATCAAATTTCATTGGCCTTACTATATGCTCCAAGTCCGCTTTCTTTAGATTGCAGCCTAGTTGAAGTCTCGGTTGGACCTCACAGAGGGATGATGAGAATGCAACTGGGAACTCACCCATATTCATTCATGCTGTTTACTGTCACAAATGTATCAATATTGGCATGTACATACAAAGATACTCCTGCCAATGACACTTTATAATCATTTTTAACCATATATATAAGACAGAAAATACACTACCTGTAACCCTAGCCTCACATGGCTAGACCGTTGTTTCCCATGTATTTCCCCATCCAATACAAGGAAAAAAAAGTGGTCTGGCCATGTTAGACTACTTCAACTTTACCTTATTAATGGATTCAGATTTAATAGCAACTCTCATTACACCATCCACATCACGGGCCAGTAATGGGTACATGATGGCTGGTAATAGACATGCAGATATATCTGGGCTGGCTCCCCTCTGTAGTAGTAAGTCTATCATGGCAGTGATTTTCCCAGTGTCTCTGCAACAGTAAACATGCAATAAATGAGTACGTGCGTATGTGTATACTATAATACAGTGAAGCCTGTGCTGACTATCAATGAAGGTCAATTAACATGCTAGGGGTACTTTTGGTAAGTGTCCAGGTCTCCTCATTTTCAAAAGTCCTGATTAACAGGTTTTCACTGAAATGACACTGTCCACATATTCTAATAAACCATGTATACTTGTACATGCATTCCATGGTGTATAACAATACACAAACACAAAGCCAAACCCATTTCCATGTAGGTCAATCCGGGTACTTTCAGAGCTACAGCTGCAATTATCCATCAGCAAGGATCCAGTCAATTCAGTGGCACTGTATAGCAACACTGTACTCTGTGCTGCACTGATAATCGGGCCAAACTCAGACGAACAAAAACTATCTTTACTTCTTTTTCTCTTGTTCACTTCAGCTGGTGTTGAGGTCTGTAACACTACCAATTCATCATGTGATCCAACTGATTCTAATACCATAGGTTGTTCCTCTAATTCAATATCTGAAGTTGTTAGTTGAACATTCATTTGGTCATCACTAGGCACAATATTGTCAGGCCCGTTTCCTGTTAACATATTCTTTTCAAAAGAGTTGTTGTTTAGCTTTCCTTTGTTCATAAGAGTACTGCTAAGTGAAGTAAATTTCACCATAGTTGTATTAAAGGATCTAACTGGTAGTTGTTCATGTGTAGGGCTTATAATTGTGGTATGTGCTGAATGGAGTAGAGGTAGAGATAACGCTTCAGTTATGGGAGATTTTACTCTACCACGAGGCAGAGATGTATTACTTGGAGTTGGCGACATTCTCAAATTAACACCATCTTCAGTCTTGGATTGAAACAGTGCAGCAGTACTTGGCAAAATGAGCTCTGTAGTGCTACTGTTGCTAGAAGATGAAGCACAAGATGGTGAAATCTGTTCTCTTTCATCCAATTGAAGAGCATTCTGTTGGAATACAAATACATGAATTAGCTTATTAAGAGGGCATACATAAAATCTACAATTGTAACCATTGCATGTATGTACTACAGGTAGCTGTCTTTTTCAACCTTGAGTTGAGGATGGCAGGAGCTGTAGAGCAAGTGGTGACAGGCCAGTAGTGCAGATAGGCCAGCGCTGTCCAGCAAATTTACATCTGCCCCTTCATCAAGTAAGAAATTAGCTGCATCACAGTGTCCATGGATCTACAAACAAGAATAAAATATTTTATGGATGTGTATATAGTATTAAAATGATTGTAAAAGTATCTTCTGACATAACTCCAAAACAGTGCAACCTTCAAAACAGACACCATGCCACCAAAATCATATCATGCACCAAACGACTGGTGAAGCATCAGTAGATCTTTAGCATTGTCAATGTTAACAGCCATTAGTACGGTATAGCCGAGGGATGAAACTTTTGCAAATTTTGCCATTTATGATAGCTTCACGAAAATACATGAAATGTTTGAGATTACATTCATATAGCTATTACCTAAGCAAAGCATTTTCTAAGCTTCTGTGAATTAAAAAATGCAAAAATCATATTTTACATAAATTCACAAAAGTTTCATCCCTCAAAAATTTCTGGCTATACAGTAATATCACTGAGTAATTATATTGTGGACATGCGGAATCTTAAAAGACTAAATTTTTGGCAAGTGATTGAAATGAGTGCTTCAAAATGAGATAACAAAAGCCAACAGTCCACACTTACAAATTGTTTAACAGTTTTTGCTACAAAACCCCTAGTTATTATTTTGAATTCATAATATAAATAGAGATATTATAAATTACAGTCCAAAATTGCCATTAAGTATAAAAGCACTGATCATGAATGTGAACATAAAACAATCAAGTAGTTTTGTTGACTGCTCTATTTGAGTGTAAAATTAAGAGTTTTATAGCGGATTTGCTTTCCCGTGCTAGGCAGTGTGAAAAAGCAAAAAGTATGCTTGTGCTTGACATATATCTCAAGCACTCTAAGGTAGATATAAGTCTTTACTATATTGGAAAACACTCTTCATATTTAAACTCTGCAGTTTGGCAGTATAGCAGTGTACAGTTTTGCTCAAGTACCAGACTACTGAAGCCTAAAGTAAATAGCTCTGTAAAACTTGAGTGACTCATCAAGTTAGGAATGGATGGGTACTACTCAGATTGAACTACAATATCAAACCAATCGTATGGGTAGTAGTATTCTCGAACTTGGGTAGGTATAAATAACATTTCCAATATTAGATATTCGTCTATCAAATATGTTCCTGTTTCATACAGAATTCCTAGTAATATGCAATAAACGTTATGCTGCTTCATGAACAGGGTGCAAATTTCTGCATAAAAATCATGGGAAAAGTTTGTAAAAGCTAAAACTTGGGAAATAATTGTCATAGATTAAGGTTTCATGTACGAATTATCTATTAGTGCCTAGCAGACTCACAGCAGCAGCAAAGAGAGCACTGTGGCCTAACCAGTCCACCACATCAACATAAACAGCACCGGTTCGTAACAGACCACGTAGTTTACGGCAATTGTTGCTAGCAGCTGACTGAATTAGCTCCTGAGACCCAGTCTAAAATATCAAATATATTATAGTAATTAAACATGCATACAGGTGTACAACTTACTTCCAGTGGCCCTTTTGGTCCATATTTACCCCTGTGCTTTAAATCAGGTAATTCCAAAGAAGCTGTAGACGATGCCGTATCCAACAGGGATGACATGCTTGCCTCAGGTATGATAAAACGTAGTTTTACCAATTTATTACCCTTCCATATTCCAACATCTTGCCTACGACCAGCCCCAGGGTAACTCTGTATACCCAAGCCATCCCTGACATCATGCTTGTAGGTGCCCTGTTGAACAGGATGTGTAACAGCAATTAACAAAATTACAAAGCAATTATCAGTTGCACAAACACTAGCTTACCCACCTCAAACTTTTCTCCACTCTCTGCAACATACACACCCTGTCCTTCCTTCATATCTTTCTGAAAATTTCCAGTAAATTTGGCTCCAGTTGCCCACTGGTAAGTGCCTATTCCATGACGTTTATCAAACTGGTATTCTCCCTCGTAAACCTAAATGTGAAGCATATCTTAGCACATTTAGGGATTGTATTATCACCTCTCCATTAGCCCATTTATGTCTGCCCTGGCCATGTCGATTATCTTCCACGAATTCACCCTCAAACCTGGAGCCATCCGGCCATTCTTGCACACCATATCCGTGCCGCTTATTCTCAACAAAATACCCAGTGTATTTTACACCCGTGGACCACTCAAATGTTCCGTACCCACTCATTAGTGAGCTGTGCATCTCGCCAACAAAACACCCGCCCTTTTTAAAATTTACAGAGTGCACTAAAATATCGCTGTCTTTTTCATCCATTTCTACGGCCTCGCGTGCTTCACTTACGTTCATTAACTGGAGCTGTCGTTTACGGGTTTTAATCCAGTTTACCAATAGTGCGTATTAAATAGGACAAAATACCTTGGAAACTGTAATTGTGGAATGCAATTCTGAGATACGTAGGGCTAAAGATTCAACGCTGAAAGCTACTGATGCATCTCTTATTTCAAGTTTTGAGCGTTTCGGTATTCCTGGTGTTCGCCAAAGAAAGCATAGACAAAGAACATGTATTTCGTTTGACTAGTTTGCACGAAAACTACGAGTCAGATTGTCAAGGCCTACTACTGCTGTTGAAGAAGAAAAAGGGCTTAGTTGCTACCATAGACCGAACCATGGTACACATTAAAGCCAGCTCTGAAGGTGATGAAGACAAAGAAGAAAGACTAAATATCTTGGAGCTGTTCAGACGAGAACTGAAAGCTGCAGAATTCACTTTGCTCATAGCTTTAAAAGACATGGATCGTACTGTAAACAGTGATTATAAGTTGCTAGATAACATAAAAAATACATGTAAGCAGCGTTTAGATGACTTAAGAGATATTTCAGCACAAGCTGAAGAGAACTATGCAGCTGTTTTGTCACTAGAGAAAGAGATTAATAGTAAGCATTCAAATGTCAGCGTAGCTAATGCTGGAAAGTTTCTGAATGACATCTTAGTGACACTGTCGCATGCAGTGGATGAGCTAGAAAAGGAATTAAAAGAAAACACGTTTGAGCGGTTATTGGATGTAAAAGGTGCACAATTGGAGACAGTTGTAAAACTGAATCGGCTCATAGTCCATGATCATGACAATGCCAAAGAGGTATGTAAGCACATGTTGATTATAGTGCAACTTGTATGCAGTAATTATGTATTAGAACCCGTGTGCCTTACATTTAGGTAAGAAATGATGGTAATGAAGCCATACCAGTACTGGTTGATTCCCTTAACAATTACTTTGTACTATCACGACCTGGTGATCGGACCATCTCCCAGGAGGATCAAGCACTACTTCGTGATCTTATCATAATCTTTCTACTGTGTTTCGTACTAGGAGCATTGTTTGCCCATACTGGAGTGCCATCTCATTTAGCATACATGATAGCTGGGACGGTGCTGGGTCCTTCTGGCTATAATGTAGTGACGGTAATTGAGTTATTATCTGGATGAAATATACAATAATATTCATTTGCTATTGTAGTCTGTTGTGCAAGTTGAAACAGTTGGAGAGCTTGGTGTGATTTTTGTTCTTTTTGTTGTGGGTCTAGATCTTTCTCCAGATAACTTAAGAAAGGTAAACAGGTTGTGCATTGACATGTATGTGTTGTATGTACACGATGGTAATAATCACTAATCTATTTGGTGGACTCACGGACTAAGCTTGATAATTAGTATTAACTAACACCATGATGATTCTGAGCTACACTGATAATTAGTCCCTTAAGATATCGTAATGCACTACTTTATTGATTTGCAGTCATCTTAAGAACAACTGCATGCTTGTAATTGACTGTATATGTAATCAATTATTAGAGTACAGAAGTGTTTCAGCTATATAGCTTGGTGAGTGATACAGCACATGGTTACCAATACAATTTTATATTGGCATGTCATTGGAGCATTAAGATCCTTGCATGACCATTGAGCAAACTTTTAGTACATTGTGCAACTAAATACAGGTGATGTAATTTTCCACAGAATTTGGTGATACCTGATGCTATTATTCTATCCGTGTTTCCTTGAGTTATAGATAAGCAATGAATACAACTTAGCTCCATATATTTTGTGATTTATTTCTGTTTGCAGAATGCATCGGATGTACTGTATGTATTATAGTACCACTACACAAATTAGTTGTTCTTTACAGAGATAGTTTCATTGATAATAAGATTAAGCTTATAAAGTGGAAGTGTATATATGTAGTGTATGATTTGTATAGTGTCCTAGCGACCTGCCTTGTTTGCTATAGGTTTGGAGAGTTTCAGTGTATGGAGCAAACTTGATGATGTTGGTTAGTATTATACTGGGCATGTCATCCAGCACTGTGTTTGAAATTCATCCACTCCATGGGCTGTTTGTTGCTGCTTGTCTTGCTCTGTCTAGCACCCCCCTTGTTGCAAGATTTCTAGAGAGTATGTTTGAAGTGGTGTTTGCCACATATTGTACAATGTGTGTAGTCCATATGTGTACATAGTTACCGTTTAATTACAGTGTGTGCAGATTTTAGAACAATAAGAGCTGGCCAGCATGATATTGCCTGTCTTATCTCTTGATAACTAAATGTAATTGGTGTTGCTTACGGTTTAGTGGGTACAGCTACTGTATGTGTTGTGTTTAAAAACAAAAAATATATATAATGTCCCATGTAATTGACACTTCTACATTGGAGTTGCACCATACCATACAGTTTGATGCTACGCAGTGGTTGTATAATTATCTTGATACATATGCATGCATAATTCATGTATAATCTCAAGTAGCAGTTATGTAGCCTTCATGCATGTATATGCTATTGTGTACATTCATGTGCACACGTATGTGTGCTCAAATAGAAGGTGTACAAAACAGCTGAAATATAAACTGTACATGTATATAGTTCAGCTATAGTGCTAGATACAGTACAACTGTAGGATGTGACGTTGATAGTGATGTGTTTTACATTGCGGCTGCTAAAGTTTGTTACTTCCCACTATATTCACCTGTCAACAGCATAAAATTAATTATCATGGTGTGGTGAAGTGCAGGTGTATGATTTTAGGAAGCAAAAATGTAATGACATTCTGAACATGTATTATGGTTGATACTTTGAGTAGACAATAGCACATGTATGTATGCACTATCCAATGATAGGCAGTCACTGTGCATCTGACAATAGAATGTTGTTGCATCTTGCTACAGTTAGTTGTCGTTCCAATAATCTCTAGTGTAAAATTTTATTTCTCACTTCCTTATGCCAGTACGTGATCATTAACAGTTGCTCTTTAGTACATACTGTACAATACACATTCCAATATAGAAATCCATCCATTATTGTTGGTGATACTAGAATTTCAACATGCTAGTACTTGTACAAGCTGGTACTTGTACAAGGATGTACTACTCTAATACTCCATTTTCTTACATGTAGCTTTGATAACATTGTGCACCCTTATAGTGACAGATTTCTTTCCAGCCACAACTTTGAAACTTGGTAACTAAGTACAAGGTTCTGCCCAGAAAAGCCAAACTTGGCTGCAGCCAAGATATTCAAGTACTTTAAAGCACAAATAAATACATCCGATGTTGACAAAATGTGTTGGTTCAAAAGTTGTGAGTACTTATGCTAAGCAGACCAGTGGGCAAAGTTAGGTAAACTGTCCTTCATTACCTCATTAATAAAACCAAGAGTACTATGTACTCTTGATAAAGCCACCTCCAGATCTTTTGGACCTACAGTAATATTGGGGCTCTACTGTAATTTGCTGTCTTTCTTATCTATTGTGAAGGTACCTCATTGACTGATGCTGAGTATGCTGATTCTTTGATGGGTATCCTGGTTGTACAGGACATACAACTTGGAGCATTGATCGCCATGATGCCACTCCTTTGTCTGCAAAGCTACAACAGTAAAGCCCTTGATGAGTTACTCAAAGGTGGCTTCATTCTATGTAGTACCTTAATACTACTCATGCTGATGTGCCGACTGATGTCCCTGCTTGTCATAGATCGATTGTTCAGGTTTGTATGGAATTATATCATTTTCTGTGTTTGTGTGCACTTGTACAGAGGTGTATATTGGAATACCTGGTATTTTCAGTCTCATGAAAATTGCAAAAATTTTAACTTGTCAAATATATATTATTATATATATGGTATCAACAGTTCTCCATTTATAAACCAACTGGTTATTATCTATTGCCTAATTTTGACAAATGGCACCCCATAATGGTGTATCTACAATAAATGTGGTTATATGAAGTATTAGTGTAATTGCTGTAATAACAATAATATCAGGTGCAACATTATTCTTCTGTAGGTTACTGAATTCATTTCTTAATAAGAAAGAGTCTATATTAATTGGAGCCATTGCGACCTGTTTTTTCTTCTCTTGGGTAAGTAAAATTTATCAGCCCTTGTACATAAATGATTGCCATGTTCACTTACTGGTAGATTTCTCACCTCTTGGGTGCATCCATGGAGCTTGGCTGCTTCTTAGCTGGCCTAGCAATCAGTTCCAGGGGTCAGTCACTGGCAAAAGATGTCAGGGAGCTTGTTGAACCAGTGAGAAATTTTTTTATGTGCTACTTCTTCAGTTCAGCAGGTGAGACTTGCATGTGCGCTCATGTGTGTATGTGATAAATATTTTCCTTGATATCTCTATTCTATCAGGTTTCCATGTATTCCCCACCTTCCTGTTATCAGAGTGGCGTATGCTGGTATCTGTAACATTGTTAGTAGTGGGAGGCAAGGTACAATGACATGTGCTACTTGCATTGTAATTGAAAGCTGTGCATATTGTAAAATATAATCATAGTTTGATAAGTATACCTGTAGTTTGCTGTATGTCATGTATTACACTGTATTGTTTTCATTAGCTGTTGTTGGCTGTTCTAGTGGTAGGACTGTTTCAAGGCTACCGCAGGTCACATACTTGGATTATAGCTACTGGGCTAGCTCAAGTCAGTGAATTCTCTCTTGTTCTTGGTAGTAGAGCAAGGCGACTACGAATTGTAACCAGAGAAGTGAGTAACAACAAAATGTGAATTTTGTATACAGCTACAAACCCTGTAGTATATATATGTATGCTATGTGAAAGAGATATTCTTGTTGTACAAAGTAAAGTTTGAAACATACCTGTCAGTGCCAAGTGTATTGGAAATCTTCCACTGCTCACATGCTCTAAAATAGAGCAATCAGACCTACTGCAGTAACACAGTTATTGTTACAGTACTTAGAATTCCTACCAACCTTTATTCCTATCATCCTTTGCAATACATATTAAGATGGTTAGGGTGGTACAGTAAGTACTGTACAATTGGTCTTACATGTTGTTAAATGCTATAAAGCCCTGTTCTTCTCATTCAGTATCTCCTTGATGGTAACCATCACTTTGTGTTCTGCTGTAAGTAAGCAGTAAATACAGGGAATCAGAATCTTGAAACTACTGTAAAAATGCTGAATGTGAAAAATCTTGTAATGTTTCCTGTCGACTGGTTCCTTATGTGATTACTTCAACAGTATATACAGGAATGTCTCTGTCATTAATGTATTGACTGTTTAATTAGAGTATTTCAATTCCATAGCAAATGTATGCTCTATTACCATATGGAGGGGAACTTTGGAGGGGGGAAAATTTGGCGAATCAAGCAAAATATCACTGTTGGCGAAATAAATTTGGCGAATTGTTAGCAAAGCGCACACCGTATTGAATTAATTAGATCACTAATTGCTGTGCCTGAAGCGAGAACTGGAGTGCCACGCCCCTCAGCGATTCGACGCCTGGAGTCAGCTACCAACTAAAAGGTAATACTATATAGACAGTAGATCCACACCCTCTGGGGTACTGTAGCCATAAATATTTCATATAAACCAACTCACTTGCAGCGTCACCTTACATTTAAAAATGGATTAAAATTTCAAGTGAAATTCCCTACATAATAAAGAAGTTAATAGAAGGAGGAATAAAACATTTCAAATGAAATTATTTGTTTCCCCACACTCCCAAAGCGTAAGAGACGAAACCATCATTGATAAATGATGCAGAATGTGAAAAAAATTAAATGGCAGGTAAATCTTTGGACGCATGTGACCAAACAGGAACACAGCATAAGGGACCTGTGTGGACATGGTGTGGTTACAAAAATAAAATTTAGCTACTTACAACAGTAAATACAAAGTATGGTTGGCTGAGTCCACACCCACTCTTTGCATGACTGAGCTTAGAAAATTCTTTCTGAAGATTAAATAATTTACAGGCAGCATCATCCAACATCTTCCTAACAACGTGGAAGATGCTGTTAATTTAGAAGACTGTTCACGGAGACTGGCTGGTGGTGGCCAAGCACTGTAATTTCAATTGTTTCATAGTAACTTGGTAGCTACTTTTAAACGTCTGCTGCAATTGAAGGTAGTCTACTTTGGATTGTTTCCTGGAAAGGGCTGATTGTATAATTATGATGTACGGAGTCCAGAGGGTAAGTCAATTCTAACATACAGTAGCATTTTTTAAAATACATGTATCTGCATGTTGTAAGTATGGATATTGGAATTGTGCTTCAGTAGATAGCTCAGAAGTTCTATAGGTCTGCATATACTTGAACAAATGAAAAATTTGTTAAAAAAAAAATTCAATGAGCTTTGTAGCTAGCATCTTAGTGTGATGGTACTGTAAGTGTATCTCTACTGACTTATAGTGACAAGGGACAACCAAAAAGCACTTTGCATCACATTGCATGGATCGATGCAGAAAACTGATAGCAGTGGGCAAAGTGTCAGCAGAGGCAGCCTATGCATAAAAGAAATGACAATTGACCAGGATGAAAATCTGCATTTATATTGAAAGGGGGATCACATATTTCAAGAATCAAGTGAAATATTTGTTCCCCCAACCGATAAGAGGGGACTGTCTATGATACTAAAATTCTTGGAAATCAGTGTCATTGACTATGTAAATCTCGTAGAGTCCTTTTCTGTTGGTTGTATATAGCTTGCATGGTTTTCAGGGGGTGAGAATCAATTAATTTAGCTGAAATATTTGGACCCCTGGTACAGCGCATGATGCTGGTAGCTTTTCTATAGGGGGATAAAATATTTCAGAGGGGTCCAAATATTTCAAGAAAAAAAGGACTGCGGGGTCAACTTTTGGGGGGTTCAAATATATCATTACAATCCAATAGTAGATTGGTAGATCTCTATAATAATGTTCATATACTATTGTATTATAATTGAGGCTCCGTAGTATAGCTACACTGTACAGTGATACTCCTTCATTCATACATTAACAGTGGACTATATTTTGCACCAAAAAATATAATAATAGCACCCATTGTAACCAAGTGAACCATATAGTACAATATAACAAAAACCACTTGGCATGCCTAGAGCATACACTTCTGAAACACTGTTAGTATAAACCAGAATTTAATATTCTACTACAACAATTACTTACCCTAATGAAATAGTCATAGCCAACTGTGGCTTTATTACAGTACCTTAATCTTTTTTACAGCATACTGTACGGAGGGAAACTTTGGCGCCGTTAAAATTTGGCGATTGACCATGAATTTGCCAAATTTTCCCCATCCAAATATTTTGGTGGCGAAGAAAATACAGTAGCAAACCAAGCCTCGAACTAATCAATTTTCTACTCAACCAAGAGATAGTGGGCCAGGCATTACGCTAGAGCCAAGCCTGCCTCTACTATCTCACTAGGTAGCTAGTTACTGTACACGTGGTATCTTTAAGCTTCAACTCAAAACGGGAATGACAAGTATAGCGAGTCCTACCATGTTAAGTACGATATCCACTATTTAGCTGTTTTCAAAAAAAATTTTGCTATATATGAGAGAACAAATTCACTTACTTAAAATATTTTTACCCCTGCTTCCCCGCGACTGAGCCTCTACCAGCTGAAATATCTGGACCCCCCTCTTTGAATACATGCAAATGGTGTTAATAAATTTTGTAGGGGGATAAAATATTTCAGAGGGTCCATATATTTCAAATATTTTTGTTCCAGGGGGTCAAAATGTTTTGATACATTTGGACTCGGGGGAACCAAAATAGGGGGTCCAAATTTTGATCAATACCAATCTGAGCAAAATTGGTTGGATTTGCAAATCTTCTCATAGACCCTCCCTAGTGGGATACGTAATTCTTGACTGCTCTTTTAGAGTACAAGTATAATTAGGAATTTTAAATTCGATTCGGGATCATAGAAAAAAGAGTTAGGGAACAAGGGAGGTCGCCTACACCTGCAGATATACTAGTGAACTTTCTAGTAAACATTTAATCTCTAATTCAGTCTATAGCTACCCACTACCCGAGGGGTAGCCAACGTCTTGGGACTCTCGTACACTATCTGAGAAATCCAATTTGAAATCCAATAAATATTTAGAAATCCTGAACCACGTACAAGATATGTTATTCTTGTTTTTGTCCGTTCATGAATTCAATTACAGTCGCCGCTCTATACAACGGTTCAACTTGACAGTGCAAAGTACACCTGTGTCTCTTCTGAAGTCCTATGATCCCTTTCTCAGGTGTTCCTGTACAAAAACTCAAGGTAAAAACATCACGATAAAAATCGAAATTAGAATTACATTGTATTTACAGATATATTTATTTTTGAAATACTTTAATATTGGGACTCTTGTACACCATGTTAGGTTTTTGCGTGGGCGCTGGCTACCCCTCACCACTACCCATCACTGAATTAGGGATTAAATGTTCACTAGTATATCTGCAGGTGTAGACGACCTCCCTTGTTTCCTAACTTTTTTCTATGATGTTGATCCCTAATCGAATTTAAAATTCATAATTTTTCATTATACTTGCTTGTTTATGACTGGTGAAACCGTGCATACTGCATCAAAAGAAAGGGGTTTTTACTCTTTTCATTACCTTTCATGACCCTTATGTAATATTAAGCTCAAAAGCATCCTACTGTAGATCTCTCTTCGACTTTAGGGCATGCATCTAGTAGTTGCCACGAGTAGTCGACTTTAGGGGATACTTTTAGTAGTTGCCATGAGTAGTTGACTTTAAGGGACATGACAAGTAGTATTAGTGTTAGGGTTGGGCAGAGATGGGGTAACGCGTTACATAATATATATTACAATTTGCGAGTTGAAGTAATATAACGCGTTGCTTTGCAAAATGCAGTAATATAACTTAAGTTATTTTTGGAAACTACACTGTATTAACTCGTTACTAGTAACAAGCGAAATAATAATATTACATAACGAACAAGGTAACGAGTAGCTAGTGATAAGCGAGATGTAACAAGTAATACTATGAGTAACAATGAGTTGAAGCATAGTAATGTATTAATGATGTTTTAACATATGGCTAACGTTTTGATGGTTATTATCTCACGCTATTAAAACCACGATTAATCTTCAGATGCTACTGTATAAAACAAACGGAATGAGTTCTCCGTAGTTCTTTCACCTATAAGGTGAGTGCGCCCCAAGTGATATATATCACTTATACCACGGCTGCTTGGTATTTGCTGATATTATACACCCGCAGCCCTTGGGCTTTGGGTGTATATATCAGCAAATTCCTCGCAGCCGTGGTATAACTATTGAATATTTATGTAAAAGTTACACTGATGGAATACTGGTATCCTGTGCCAGTATCCAAAACTACATTACTTGTAATTACTTAATCTAAAATTACAGTTAAAGTAAAATTATGACTACTTAACTAAAAGTTACAGTAACATAACTACTTAGGTTACATACTGTAAAATAGTTAAGAAATAAGAGAGAAATGCATGGCTGCTGAAGTTTCCAAAAGCAGACCGCAATGATTAAAGAAGCAAGGTATTTCACTAGAAACTATTATCTGAGTTTTTTTTTTTAATATGAGCTGGGCCATATGTCCTAAAATGATAACATGATATACTACAAGATGAAATTGAATTTTGGAGAACAAATGGCTGCATGCAGCTGATCACTGTGAAAGATGGCAGTACCTTCAATAGGATAAAAATCCAATACCAGAAAATAAAGGATATGCCACCAAGAAAAAGTACAATTCCATTGTGTGGTAGCATTGCAGACTGTAACTATGTATAGACACAATAATAGTTTACAGTATGTAGGTAAATAAACTGCAGCTAGCACAACCACACAGCAATTATCAGCATAAGGGCACATTTTGTGTATGCAGTGTTTGTTATCTCAATCACGTTGTATGGGATGTAATTATGGCAATGTTTATAGTTTTTGTCTCAAAGTAAAATAATGCATGGTGATGACAAAACAACGTAAATTAAAATGAAATGAAACAAGCAAACAAAACCACAAGTGTTCTGATCAACAAGAATACAACTTTCCACTAAACGCAGCTCAGTGGAGACAGCAGGGAGCTCTGTTGACTGTAGCTTTCTGCTCCCACAAATAGCCAGTACAGCAGAACGTAATAGTGAAAACGACAAAGCACAGCGTATCCAAGAGAGTGTCTGGTTGTTAGAGATATTGTGCTTCTGTGACAAAGTGATCTCACTCCTGACACTGAAAGGCTTCAGGTTGAGAGCTATGTATTTTCGCACACAAACTTATTAGCTGAAAACTGTGCCAGCATTAACGTTCTCTCCACACAATGGCTTGCCAGGCCCAGTGCAAAACTACTGGTAGCTGAGTGCCAGTACATTAATGGTGTGGCAATGGCATAATGATACTGTATGTAACACAATACTGTAGAACATACAGGAGATGCAGTTTATACCATAGAACTGTATGCAGCAATGTATTATTGGCACTGAACACTGGAGATGGAAATAATTCAGCTAGCAAGGATGAACAGAAGTACTACAAATACACAACAACTATCATATTAACATACTCTTAATCTTGTTCATCTATTTATTTATTTATTATCAAACTGGGTAGGCAGCACTGCTGATACACCCAGGAAAAAAAAAAGAAATAATTTACAATTAGATTAGTTAATTAGATGCTAGATTGAAATATAGTTAATGAATTGGATGCTACTGTCGTTGGAGGTAATGTGTTCCATTCCTTAATTGTTCTGGGGAAGAAACTGTTCATATATGAAGATGTTCTGGTAAACGGATGTATAAAGGAAGATTGATGATGAAGTCTTGTTTGAGTAGGACGTGTTTGGTAGTATGGTGGTACTTGAAGTGCAATAAGATTATTGTTAGCTTTGTAGAGCAGGGATAGTCTAGCCTTCTTGCGTCTCTCTTCCAAGGTGGGCCATTGCAATTGTTGGAGCAATGATGTTACACTGCTGTATCTACTGTAGTCATTTAGTACCCAATGGGCAGCCCTTCTTTGGATCTTCTCAATGTTGGTAATGTAAACTGCTTGATAGGGGTCCCATACAGTGCTGGCATATTCTAAGGTAGGCCGAACAAGACTGAGATATGCAGCTTCTTTAGTTGATTGGAGGCAGTTGGAAAGGTTTCTCTTGATGAAATTAAGTACTTTAGATGCCTTAGACACAGTGTTGTTTATATGTGAAATAAAGGACATTGTTTTGTCAAGCATCACACCTAGGTAAGGATGTTGATTGACGCTTTTCAGGGTACGGTTCTCAATAAGATAGCTCGTGAGAAGTGGACTAAAAGATCTGTAGCATTGTAAAATTGACACATTTGTCTACGTTCAATCTCATCTGCCAGCATTTGCACCATTGAGTAATTAGATTAAGGTCTTGCTGTAATATCTCACTATCTCTTGGGGAATCAATCACACGGTACAGAATACAGTCATCTGCAAATAATCTCAACGTTGAAGAAACACCAAATCCAATATCATTTATGTAGATAAGAAACAGCAGAGGACCCAGTACAGTGCCCTGAGGAACTCCAGACTTAACTCGAACCCACTTAGATGCAGCACCATCAACAGTAACACGTTGTAATCTGTTTGTTAACCAGAGTGATATCCATTCAAGCACCTGACCACCAATACCATATTTCTTTAGTTTACATAGCAATCTTTGATGAGGAACTGTGTCAAAAGCTTTTCGGAAGTCGAGCATAATGGGGTCTACTTGTTTCTGTTGGTCAAGTGCTCTCTGAACATCCTCTACTACATTAATTAGCTGTGTTTTACATGAATGTCCCTGTCTAAAACCATATTGCTGTTCACTCAAGATTCCACACTGAGTAAGATGATTCATCATTGAAGTGTACAAAACGTGCTCCATTAGCTTACAACAAATGGAGGTCAATGAAATTGGTCTGTAGTTGCTAGGTAAAGACCTTTCCCCTTTTTTAAAGACAGGAACCACATTTGCTAAGAGCCAGTCATCAGGAATAGAGTTTGTAGTTATTGACTGTGTGAAAATTACTTGTAGTATTGGCGCAAACTCTAATGCACATGTTTTAAGAACAACTGGTGGAATTCCATCAGGTCCAGGGGATTTGTTAACATCCAAGCACTGCAGTAAGTTGACTATACCATCAATAGAAAAGGAGATATCTGACATAGAGGTGTGAGGTTCCAAGTCAGCTAGTGGCAAGTTGGTTAGATCCCCATTGGTGAACACCGAATAAAATTGATTATTTAATGCATCTGCCTTTTCAGCACCATCAAGGTCCAAGACTTTCCCATTTACCTTTAGTGGGCTAACTCCAACACGGTCTTTTCGTAAATTTTTTACATACTTCCAAAAGTTTTTTGATGCATGGCCTTCATTGTCAAATAGTCTGTTCTGATAGTTTGTATGAGAGTGTTTTATACACTGTATCAGCAGTAATTTCATTTTTAATAGTGCGATATGCTGCCCAGTCTTCTGGTGCTTGGGATGATTTAGCTTTATCATACAACTGCTTTCTCTGTTTCATTTTGACTCTGATGTTTGTTGAGCCATGGAAGGTGGTGGGATAATTTAACAGGTATTTGAGGAATGTGGAGGTTGATGGCAGCTATTAGCTCGTTTTTAAAAAGAGACCAATTTTCTTGGACTGTGTTATTGTGCGAGTCTGTTAATAGGAATGAGTTTTGAAAACACTGAAGGTGTTGTTTTATTGCATCAAAATTACCTTTACCATATAAATAAATATTCCGCTTAGTTTTCTCATAGATTAGAGGGCTTGCATTGAAGCAGAAAAACACTGCTTCGTGATCCGATATACCAGGAACCACTTTCACATTGGAGGCATGTGCGGGATTGGAGCAAAATACAAGATCCAGTATGTGGTTCTGCCGAGTATTCTCTTGTATTAATTGTTCAAGATGGTTGTCACTAGTTAGGTCTAATAGGGAATAATTCACTGCAGTGCCATACAATGGGCTAGATTTGGCTTGGCCATAACCTTCAGCATATGATATCTGGTCTATTGAAGTCTCCTGCAACAATTAAGTTAGTTTGGGGGGATTCTTTTTCATATAAAGTTGCAATGGCATTGTTAACTTGGTTGAGTGGACTTTGATCATTATTAGGTGGTCTGTAAAAAGAACATATATATACAGGGAGACAGACATGGGGCCAAGTACATTTAAAAGTACTTAAGTAAAGTACAAGTACTTTTGAATTTTCCAAGTACAAGTACAAGTACTCCTGCAGCAATCAAGATAGTACTTAAGTAAAGTACAAGTACATGCTGGAAGTACTTAAGTAAAGTACAAGTACATTTTGCTGTAGTAAAATATACACTGTATTCAGTGTATTGTAGCATGTAAGTGTGCCTAGGGGGGTTGGTTTTTGTCAACCATTCTCTCTCTTAAACTCTTAAAATGCATGCACTGCCTTGAACAGCAGCATTGTTTTTGTTTACTAGAAAGCTATGACATCATTAATTGTGGCAACATGATACATAGTATGGTTGGGAAAGGCAGTAGAAGAATCGCAAGTAGTTGTAAATTACACCTTCATACAATTTTGTTATTCTCATTGTACACCCACTATGTACAAACTACGTACAATGTTTGCAGTATTTACAAGTACTTAAAAGTACTTTAAGTACTCAAGTACATACAAGTGCTTAGTGAAGTACTTGAGTATAAGTACAAGTACATTGGGGAAATTAAGAAAGTATTTAAGTAAAGTACAAGTACTTTCAAATTTGTACTTAAGTGTACTTAAGTATAAGTACTCATGTACTTGGCCCCATGTCTGCAGGGAGACTTTCAGAGAGTAAAATTTTGACCCATAACCATGATTCAACTGTAGCATTTAAATGGTTATGAATCCCAATAAATACTCCGCCTCCTCCAAGACTTCGATCTTTATGGTAAATTTTGAAGTTAGATGGTAAAATCTCAGATGAAGAAATGGAACAGTCTAAATGTGATTCACATCCTATAATAACATCAATGTTGTGTTCAGTAATAAGTGCAGTGAGTTGATTTCTTTTAGATAGATTTCTTACACTACGACAATTTAAACTGATAAAATTTAATGTGGGGGTAGATCTACAGTGATTATCTAGTCAGTTGGCAGGGGTATCATACTCCATTTGAGGTTGTTCTTCAGGTGGAGAAATTGCATTGTTAGATGAACTCTTGGAGCTGGTATGTTGGCATGCCTGGAACTGTGAGCCTTGTACAGATCCATGAAGTTGATTACCTACAAAAATTTGTGAATTTCGAATTTTGATGAGTTTTTGATCAGTTCCATTTTGTATAAGGTTCCATCATTCACGCAGTAGGAGCAATTCAACAATTCTTTCTTCTTTCGTCATATCTGGTTTAATGACTATGGGGGTTTGGAATTTAGATAAGATAACATCAACATCAAAGACTCTTAAAAACTTGACCAACTAGGACGTGATTGATCTTGCTTATATCTTCCCAGTCGGTAAATGTCTTTAATTGAGGACAATTGAGTTGGGAGATTAGCTGATGCAAATGTGAACATAAGATTATCAAGGTCTTGCTTCTGTCGATCAGATCTTGAGGTACAACTTGGGCTTTCCTTGATACCATAGATAATCAGGTTACAACTTCTATCTGTTATATTTGGTCGGTAGTGGTTTATTTACAGGTACTGGTGTTGGTTCACTTGCAGACTTTTCTCCTAATTTCTTGATATGTTGATCTAGTCATGAATTAAATTCCTCAGTAGTCTTCATCAACTTTTCTTCTAACTATTGGAGCTTGGTGTCTAATGTATTTTGGTTTTCTTGAATAGAGCAGTTTCAGCACGTGATCAACATTACGTAAACCTTACCGAGACGCCATTTTGGTGCACCACCTGATTGATATGAACTGCGAATGTAGAGGTTGTCAAGCTAGACTGAAGGCCTTCCTGATGAAACAAAGAGCGATACAAGGGTAAATTATGAACTACAGGTGGGATCGACCAGTTTCTCAACGATTTACGAATTTAGCTGACGGTTTTTCCGAGCTTTCCTCTCGTTTCCTCCTGCCTGTCCTGTGGAATCCATTGATACCGTGAGTGACGATTTCACTGGAGCACACGCCAGTTTACCTAACTTAGGAGTACTGAAGGCTACATTTGATTGTGTGAGAAGGACCTTGCCAGCTGACAAAGCTACCAGATTGTCAAGGTTTAGGGTGTCACTGTGTCAGTGACAAATAGTTAACAGAACACTGGTATTTTGAAGAAACTCTTGCCAGGGAATATAATGTTGGCAGACCGTGGATTTGATGTTACTATTTGTTTGGGAGCCATGCAAGCTATGTTGCACCTTCCTGCATTCACAAAAAGAGTCAACAGTCAGCAGCAGAGGTTAAGCTAACTGTATAACTATTGCTAATGTCCCACACATGTGGAATGTGTCAGTTGTTAGCTGTCCAGCAAAGGTTTCCAATTCTTCAAAGCACTTATAATTGCAGACTCATTTGATCAGACAAAATAAAGGTGAAAAAGTACCTTTGATTGATTGAATAATCCTTGTATGCTGTGCTTTAATCAATGTATGTGACTCAAACTAAAATTAATGGACAATTGTACAGTAAATATTTTATTTTACATGAATGGTTGTATAACAAATAATATGGCATGCCTCACATACTTCTTAAGTGGTTTTTTACTGTTGCCTTTTCCTTTAGAAATTGTGGCAAATTCTACATTCAGGGCATGCAGTACCACTTTCCCCTTGGAACAGTCATGAGCTTAAGTAAAACCAATTACAGTTACTGTTGTCACAACCAACTGTGGATCCTTTCTCTGGACCTTGGCAAAAACACAAGTTAGTTTTTCCTGTTTCCTCGAAATTGTCTGTGTGAACCAGATAAAAAAGCACTGCTGCTACAGTATATGTGTACAGACTTCTCCAAGGCCAGCCTTGCAATTGCAACGTGAATAGCAGACATGACCTGTCTCCTCTACAATTTTCCACATGCACAGTGGCGTCTCACTCATCATCTGTGAATGGCAAACCTATACAACACATAATATATAACTACAACTTTGTATGTGTATAGAATGAACTGTACATGTAAGAAGATAGTTACTCAATCAGAGGCTATGGTTCAATAAAGAAATATACCTTACCCAGCCAGTGACTTTCCAGTTCAGTGTAATTAATATAACCAACCACTAGCATACAAACTGGTTATAGGCTTCAAGGCCTTTCCACGCTTTATGCTGCTCAGCTGTGACAAAACTAGTCCTTAGAACAAAGTAACAAACGGCCGGTGTCATGGATTCCACAGAACAGGCAGGAAAAACTCGGAAAAACCGTCTGCTAAATTCAAAAATCGCTGAGGATGGGTCGACCCCACCTATAATTCATAGTTTATCCTTGTATGGTTCCTTTGCTTCGTCGGGACACCTTCAGTCTAGCTTGACAATCTCTACATTCGCAGTTCGTATCAATCAGGTGGTGCACCAAAATGGCGTCTCGGTAAGGTTTACGTAATTTTAATCACGTGCTGAAACTGCTCTATATCGTTAAAAAACTTTAAAGCTAATTTTATTTTATTTTAATTATACTGGACAGCCAGTAATTACTGATGTGTCTAATGAGACTTTAGGTTGGCATACACTGCATAAATACACTACATTAGATGGCACATTACCAAGTACCTTTAGTACATCAGTGGGAAGACCGCTGCACTGCGAGTGTTCCCACAGCCCACACCACTGACATTCTATACAGCTATCTACGACAGTCATCACCTGTAACATGTCCACTGGCACCTGGCATGGCGACTTGGAACTCAATGTGCCACCTGAACATACTTGTAACCTTGTTGTTTACGTGTAAAGTGGCCTCTGGCTTTCCTGCAATCACTCGCACAATCTGAAATTAAAGCATAGGTGTGGTACTGGGCGTTATATAGAATAATAATAATAATAATGCTTTACAGAATAATAATTCTGAGGGTCTACCAGTGACCTACACTGATAGCCTAACATACATTAAAAAATAACTATACACTAACATTTACATACTTAGTTACAAGTGGTTAAAATTGTTAGATGCAGGATTCTTGGAACAACGGGAACAGGGACAAAGGTAATGGAAACAACAGAGTGATCATGAATTGTCAAAGTTAGCTAGGAAATGATTCCATAAAATTTTCTTCAATTTCTGTTTTATTACAGTTAGTGATTGTGTATGATCAATTATTGGCAAAGAGTTCCATAGTCTAGGTAGGCGAAAAAAATAGTTCATAGCTGCATTGGTATGGGTTGTCTTGTGGTGTAGTTTGATTCCAGAAGATCTAGTAGAACCAGTATTGAAGCTTACATAGTTCAGGATATTGAACTTATCTGTAGGAGTTTTAAGTGATTTGATGAAAAAGAGGATGTCAGATATTTCATAAATATACATCAATGGCAACATACCAAGTTGGATCAATCTAGTCCTGTAGTCTGAAGTGTAATCAGAGAGTATGAATTTACACGTACGTTCGTGTAGAATTACACGTACGAGTAGAATAGAACGTACGAGTAGAATTACACGTACATTAAGCAAGGGGGTGTCACTTAGTCTCGCGTGGCCAGACCGCTTTTTCTCTTTGTCATTGGGTAGGGAGAAAAAAGGGTCTGGAACAGTTCGAATCCCACAATCGTCTTGACACGTCACGAGGCTACATCACAAGTATGCAACCCATGCGCTTAAACTCCATTGTAACAAGAATGCCACAGCACAACAATAAACAAAGACTTAGCTTACCTAAACAACTAACATTCGATTCAATCTATTATCGCCTCAAAGGCAGCTTTAGATGCTGATAGGTTTATAAATACGCGCTTGAAATTGATTGACGCAAGCGGCTACTATTTGAAAACGCATCACGTTTCTTTGGTTAACACCCCCGAATTAACTGGGGAGTGCCAGGACGAGTGTGGGATTCGAACTGTTCCAGACCCTTTTTTCTCCCTACCCAATGACAAAGAGAAAAAAGCGGTCTGGCCACGCGAGACTAGGTGTCACTCAGGCTCTTGCTGTAGGTAGACCTGCGACCGTGGTCAAACTCTAAGTCAACGGTCAAGGCCACTAAATAGCTCTTACAGTGGGTAAAGGGTCAAGACGATACGGAAGGTCCGAAACCCACAATTGAAAACTATACGTAGCTATTATCAAGTTTACGGGATTATACGTAACTCACAAGAAGTAAGGATCTCCAAGAAGATGTTTTAAAGCTCCAACAGGCATTTTGCCGTAATTATAATGATTTTTCTCTCCCAGCTGCTGGTAGCACGCACTAAGAAAATATTATGCTAGGTTACAAGTGCAGGTGCGTATAGGAAAATAGAGAAATAAGTGTAGGTCAAAAGTTCGACAAGAAACGCTCAAGTCACAGGTAAAAGACGATAAACGCTACAAGTCAAGGGTCAAGGTGAAATATTCCCTGGTCAAGACTTTGACCGCGGTCGCAGATCTACCTACAGCGTGAGCTGACATGACACCCACTTGTTAAGGTCATTAGCACGAACAGGCACAACGATTATACGTTTGTGCCTCCATTCACAGGCGAATTGATCCCCGGTTAGTTTATGTCTCTAGGCCTCGTAGTCAGTGGCGTAACTAGACTTGTACCGACACCAGGGCCCAGTGCAATAAGTTGAAGTCGTATCGCTCAAGTCGTATTCACAAGTAGCAAAATTATCGACATGATAATTACTTCTAGATGCGCTTACCGTATATGACCGTATTAAAGCCGGGCTCAAATACACTCAGGGGCTCAAATATACGCCGGGTACAGCTAGGGGACTGTCATAATAAACGCCGGGGCTCATTTAAACGCCGGGGCTCATTTAAACGCCGGGGTGTTAATGATATGGACTGAAAGGGGTTCTAAACTCGTGTCAGCTGCTAACTATACAGTGATGTCTCGTCACCAGTCTTATGATGTCTTGTCTTGTTCGACTATGCCTTCTCTTCTGGTGATGGCCATAGCGTATTTATCGTGGTCATTGTCATCTTTCCGCCCGACTTCCAATGTTTCACCCAGCAGAGGAGTCCGAATGGATTTATGTACGTGATGGGCTATGGATTTCGTATTTCGTAGGTACTTTTACTGGCACCTGTCATTCTCAACGAGTGGCTAGTAAGAAATAAACGCCCGGGTCCAAATTAATGCCGGTCTCGTTTAAACGCCGGGTCAAAAATGATTTATAGGAAATAAACGCCCGGGCTTCTATACGGTCATATACGGTATACCGATAACCTGGCAGTTTGAAGTGATTTCACAATAACGAAAGGTAATATAGCTGTTTTGTAGCCAAAAATGTGTACTGTTGTCAAGGTCTCGATCAATTATTCCGTGAAATAGTCTTTTCTACTACTCTATTGCTAATTCCGTGGGCGTGACTTGATTGCTGACACCTGGGCCCGGGTAGTCCCGGGTTTAGTTACGCCACTGCTCGTAGTTTTCTCAAACATTAATTATTAATTCATTATTTATTTATTTATGATGTAATTTTAACCACATTTCGTATTATTCTTAATACTTGGTTGTATAACTATCCCCGTTTAGTTCATGTCTCTAGGCCTCGTAGTTTTCTCAAACATTATTATATTTCATTTATTCATTCATTATTAATGACATAATTTTAATTGCATTTTGTATTATCTTTAGTACTTGGTTGTATAATTAACGTAGTGGCTATTTGTCTGGTTCCGGACGCCGATTTTACCAGGCTATTCGTCCGGTTCGGATCGCGTGGTCCTGTTTGTCCGGTACTATTCGTCCGACAGTGTCACCCATAACTCGAGTATCAAACACACTAGTTGTATGAAGGTAAGTTTTGGGGTGAGTTCGAGGCGAGCTAGGGTTGAAGCGAGCGTCCCGGCAAAGCCGGACCAACCCTAGCTCGCCTCGAACTCACCCCAAAACTTACCTTCATACAGACAGTGAAAGTCATCATTGTGCTTAACAGGCAAACGTCACGTTAGCGTTAGGGTTAGGGTCGGGTTCAGCTTTGGTTTCTTCTTCACTGGGTATTCTTCTTATATAGGTTTCTTCTTGAATGACGTATATAAGATAGAAACTAAGAGAAGTGGGTAGCTGGGAGCCACGTAACACAGTGGTTACGATCCTTGCCTCACACATTGGAGGTCCCGGGTTCGATTCCCGGACAGGTCATAACTTTTTTTTTCGCTTGAGGACTCTTTTTTGTCTAAGTTTTTATTTACGTGAACCGAGCCGGACGAATAGCTTGGTAAAATCGGCGTTCGGAACCGGACGAATAGCCTCTATCTATAATTAAAGCTTTACAGTGGCTTTGGATTACCTGACCTAACAAACTGGAACTGGAGACTTAAAGAAGATTTCTTGACCTAGCTAACAATAAGGTGAAACAGTTCACGTCATATCTACCATATCAACATGAAACACAGTAAGAACTTGTACTGCAGCTAGTTACAAGCCTACAGGAGATAGTTTGTGAATTTTACGCTGGTCTTGTGAAGAACGCTAGAGAACGCCCGTTAATACACTTATCAATGTCATTCCCCACTCCCGGGTAGGGTGGGGGAAATACAGGGGATTTGACAAAGTGTAGTGTCAAATTTGAATTCCCAGTACTGGGGCTAAGAAAGGGGGGTTTCTATAGGGGATTTGATTTATCTATTAAAATAATTTTTGGTTCAGCAAACTGCCACAGTCAAAAGCCCCAGGGGTGGGGCAAGATGTAGATGTCAAATTCCCAGTAGGTGTATGGGGACCCCCAGGGATGGGGGATGGGGTTGACATTGATAGGGACTGTAAATCAACAGTAGAGTGGTCGAAGCACGTCATGTTGTAAACATGCTTGTGCGTCTGAATCGTCCATACGTAATGTATGGTATATTTTTAAAGCCTCATAACTCACTTGTTCTAGCCCTTATCAAAGGACTTTTTTGATAAATAGTTCCAGCATTTAAAAGGCTTCACAGTGCTACTAAATTTTTGGCCCATGTAACAAGAGTTACAGTATTAACAAGAAATGAGGGCTCAGGGGAATGCGAACCGACTATAGTGAAAACATATCCATAAGTAACATCCCTACTTGCATATCTCTTTGAAGGTAGCTAATAAGTAGAAAATACATGTAGGTGAATTTTCACTATCGTTATGCTTTTGTCTATCGTGAACAGTGCCTTACAATCATTTAGACATTGATAAATCCACTATCGCCTAGCCCTAATTATTCAATAAAATGGCAAGTGAATTTTCCATTTCAGTGGACCTTTAACAGTAACAGTGCTGTGATCATTATTCAGTTAACAATGGCTGAGAATATAAAATCATCAAAATTAATCTCAGTATCAGGTAATTTTCTTAGATCGGATCATCTAATCCAATAGCATTCTGCTGACCTTAAGTGACTCCAAATACACGACAGCATTAGTGTTCAGTTGTCTAAACATTAGGTGGTCCTTTGTGAGTGTCATTGCCATGCACAGTACATACATGTTAGATATAATGTATTCTTCTGAAGTGACATGTTGTTTTCTTCTCTTAACAGGTGTACTTGGTCATTCTCAGTGTATCAATCCTAAGTCTGTTACTGGCACCATTACTGTGGAAAGTGGCACACAATGGTTTATCTTTTAATCTACTTACTTCAAGATGGCATTCCAAACATTCAAAATCAAAACCCAGAACGTTACCATCATAATTTAAAATTCTTGTGTAGATATCATTTCCACGTGTCATTTCACTAGTGTTCAAGCAATAACTGTATACATTAAGTGTATATACAAAATGTGACACTTGAATTCATTAGTTCATTTATTGTATCAGATATAAGTGCAGCACTAGAAATGGTCAGACCCATCTGACTATAATATATTATGTATACAGTTGACTAAATAATATATAATATTTATTATTAACACTTTACAGTGACCAGCACTGAAGGTCTACAACAATATATATATATACAGTGTAAATTGACACTCAACTGTCAGTAAACACACTAGTTCATGTATATTGAAATATGAATAGTGACTTGACTCCACTCCCTTGCAGCTTTAAGTGTAACCATGTAAAGTTTTCACACATTAATGATTATGACCTGCAGTAGCGGAGAAAGTAGTTCATGTGAGGGAGGACTGACCAGGGTATAGAATCTCTGGTAGCAGGGGTCTTGGGGCTGTCAGAAGATATAGCCATTTTAGCTTTCACAAGATCTCAAAGTTCTTAATTTATAGGTACAATTTGAAGCGTTTCAACTAAAATATAGTCAGAACTTTATAAGGTTACAAAAGTATAAGCAGTGTTGATCTTTGATAAACTATATATGTATATATATATAGTACATAATTGGCACATATAGATGTTGCCCGTCCATTGAACAACTGTTCAATACACAGTAACAAGGCATCTATAATATAGCCCTCTTTACCCACTTGTACATACTATACATACTATTAGGTGTACAACAATTTTCTACTAGAGTGATTTAGTACTATTTGTATTGCATAATAGCACTAAAGTGATCTTTTGAGACAATATACGTAGAAGATAAGCATATAACCCTGGTATATATATAGCTCTCCCCATTTATCCTGTTCTGTACTGTACCTCTTGAGCAGACTTTAAAACTTATTTTATTATCATATCACCGTGCAACACACTATAATTACATTAATTGTAACCAGAATTATTAATAGTATGTATGTAATTACAGGTGTATAAACTAGGAAGTTTTTTTTGTTGGTCTTTTTCTAATGTTTTGGATTTTACAAAACCAAACAAAAGTACACACTGAATCATAAACTTAATAATTTGAAAGCTTGGAATTTATATACTGCTAAATATACATGCACAAATGAAATTCTTTCTTTCATTGTCACTTCTTTATCAATGCCCCGTTAATAAACTGTTCATCTCTTTCCTTTGAGGATTTGTTCAGTGTTACACACCACCCATCCTCTTTAGGAGAACTCAACTTAACATCATCAAACTTCATTGCTGCTATCATTTGCAGCTCATTTCTTTCTGCACACACTTTAGAGTAATGTACATTCATTTTCACCATGCTCTCTTCCAAAATCTTGTTCCTAACAAAAATCATTAAAACATACAGTAACAATGTTTTGGTGTCCTAACTAAATTAAATAGCCAATTTATAATAACCTTTGTGTAGATGACTGTAGATATTGTAGGGTCTGGTTGTGTTTGTGGGTGATATTATTGAGTTTTTCATTGACAGCTTGTGAATTGGCACTCAAGTCTTTATAACGTTTCAGTAGGATATCCCTATATACAATAGTGAACACAAGTGAATGTGAAATTAGCTTAATGTGTACTATATTACAGTGTCAGACAATACCTCTCAGCCCTGAAAATAAATCCTTTACTTCGTTCCTCGTTTAAGTCATAACTCAGAGCTGCAGACATTTCACGGTGGTCCTTCATATTCTCATCAATTTTTCTACTCTGTTTCTGATGTACTCTGCTAGCTTCTTCTAGTTGTACCATTAACATATTCCTCTCTCTTGCAGCCTCATGTATTTGTTGTACTAGCTGAACCCTCTCTATGAACAATTGATGAAGTTGGTTATCTTTTACAATGATTATATCATCCAACATGCCCTTCTCAGCTCTGAAGTGGTTTAGACTAAAAGGAAAGTATACAACACTAGTTCAGGTTTTCACTTATTGTAAGGGTCTTCATGCTGATGTTTGAGGGACTCAGGTATTTAATTTCTCAGCTTGGTACTGTATCTTCTACACAGAAATGTCTGTCAAGTTCGAATTTGAAAATAGAGTGCAGCCAATAATTGCCAGCTACAGAGTAACTACAGTAATTACACTAGTAATTACATTATCAATTTCAAAAACGAAGTAGGGATCCAAACAATAACCAAGATTAGAAATAACGAACTTACAATAAAACTATGGGGAAATTCCCATGTTGGCATGTTGATGAACAGAATAGTAGCATTGTTCCCAAATTATAAACCATCATAGAAATATTATACATGACAAAAATCATCTTTACAGATAGTCTTAGGGATCTACCATCAAATCCAGTGTTAAAAACAAACAAACAAAAAAACGAACCGCAATTTTTGGCCTTGCCTGTCTTACTACAGTTGTGAGGCTAGAAGAAAACGAAATAGCACACGGCCACCATTTCACACCACAATACAAACTAATGGGTGGCATGTGTCTATTCTGTGTTGTATTGTATTAAATTTGTCACAATAAACAATACCCAGTATTGAATTCCTGATGTAAACATTGGTGTCCATATGTCTGGATTCAGAGGAACAGAATAGTCGATTGGAATGGTGGTGGTGTGGTGGAATGGAAGAGTGCATTAGTATTATAGTAAATGTTCACTTCCAGTAGTATTCCCTTTTATAAAGACCATGTCATTTGATGCCTATATACATCACTACCTCACTGTTCATCAGCCTATATCATGGTCTTACAAGCTCTACTAGCAGCTAACTATCCAGCTTTTAATCACAGGACAATATGCAATACATACATGTACTGAGAAAGAAGCAAATATTCTTCCCATACAAATATTACAAACTACTGAATATGCCAAATGTGTTTGCTATGGTAACGAAGTTGTCCACCATTAAAAAAAGTGGCACCAAAATGTCCAGCAAATGTATAAAAAATCACTAGTGGATGCCATCACACCTCGGAAGAATAGCTATATACAGTACACACGGACTTGGATACAGGAGACAGCCAGTGGGCACCACATGGCCTACACACAGACTTGGTCATAGGTTTTTAGTGACTTTACCTATAAGTTAATGGAGGAAACTGGTTGCTCCTCAAATCCCTGATGCCAGCACCACCCGCAGGGTTTCCCAAGTGGTCTCCTTCTTGTCTCTCGACCAGGGTTGTACTTTTTACTGCTATTTAAATGTATCATAATGCAGGGGAGGAGACACCTTTATTTAGGGAGGGGGGGAGTGGGTGTAGCGTGCTTACCCAAGGGATGACAAGTCTTAGTGTGGAAGCATGCCAATCTATGGGGTCTGGGGGCATGCCCCCTCCCCAGAAATTTTGAGAATTAGGCCCTCTGAGATTGAATTTGGGAGTGATTTTAGCAGTTTATCAGAATACTATTAATATTAGTTTGACTGTTGTATTAGGGTGACTGCTCTATATATTAGTATTCAGTGGACTTCTAAAGGGTCTGGGGGCAAACTGCTCTATTAGGGTTGATTCTTGTAGAATCTAGTTGTAAATGCAGGTAGCTAAGCATTTGTATAGTTAGCTATTTGGTGTAATACAATCAGCACAATTGTTAAATTTAGGGGGCTAACCCCTCCATAATCTTTTTGACAGGGGCTATAGCCCCCCTTGCAATCCCCCTTCTCTGCCGCCCCTGCTGTTACAATGTACATATTAAACAAAAATATGAATATGGAAAACTACACTGTGATTCCCTGACAGGCCAATGGTCTAATGACTGGACAGTTAAACCCATGGGTTAACAGGCCAATGGTCTAATGATTGGACAGTTAAACCCACAATGTGTGCATAGCAAAAATGCATCCTACAGTAGGAGTACATCTGGATTCAATGGAATAGAGTGGAGGAAAGTGCATTAATAGAATTTACTTTGCAATTGACCACCACATTATAAAGACCACTTTCATAAAGAGTGCATCAAGTTTATGGTCACATCACTACCCCCATTGTAAGCTCAATATTTGCTCTTTTTTTTTACCCTCTTGGTGAACTACATGTATTTGGCACCACTTTTAAAAATAAACTTATCAGTGTTTGTGGTGTAGCGGTGGATATACATGTACATTGTCAAGAGTGCATAATAAAAATATTAAGGGTTAATATTTTTATTATGTACTCTTGATATTAGGGTTCCACCGATACAGAAAAATACCTACCGATCTGATACCGATACCTAGCAGTAATTTTTCACCAATACAGATACCGATACTGATAATTGCCATACAATTTACGCACCTCTCAAGTTAGCTATGTGTGACTGCTTTATTAGAATATTTTACTGTGCAGACTGTTCTATTAGAGTATTTTGATCCTTTTCATGCAAACTACAATTGCTCAATGTTTAACAAAGCAATTCCTAGAATAATGCTCAACACTATTTCCAGCCTGTTATACAGTACATTAAGTTTTGCTAGCATAGCATTTATGATGATAGTTATGATGATGACGATTGGCACAAGTGGCTATTAATCAGCATGGGAATACCTAAATAACCAATACTGATCGATGCCAAAATGCCTAATAACGGTTCAGATTCGATACCAATCTGATTATTGGTGGAACACTACTTGATATTATGTACTGTAGGAGGAGTGCTCATAAAGAGCTAAGAAATACCAAGAAAACATTGAATTGGGCCAGCTAAATGCTGACAAACAATAAGGCTGGCCTTGCAGGTAAAATAATGCATGGATCAATGTACTTTGCCATTAAAGCACGTACAGGTACAGGCTTGCAATCATTTTTCCAGCAAAGTAGACTTATAGGTTTGTACATGTATAGCGACATATTGAACAGTACTATATATAGGGATCATAGAGGTTTGCAAATATAGAGCCTCTCAAAACCTTCAGTATATATTGTTGAGGTATACCTGTAATTATAGCCAAGCCCAAACAGTGTGATTCAAAATGCTTGCTACAAAATAAAATATATTTAGTGGAATTTTCTGCTGACTGACTATGCCTTCAGACCAATACAGCCACAGCTGTATCGGCTTAATTTTTCACTCACTTCAGTCCGACAGGTGCCCTCTGGCATACCACAGTACGTAGTATGTACAATGCACACAGCATGGACTAATGTTTGTCCTTCATTGTGTCCTGTTTCTTTTCACTGATAGCACAAGGTGTCAATTCGTGGTAGCATGTTATGGCTTCCCTGTGGCTGTGCTGACTATAGCTATTGTATTTATCATCCATATTTCTGTAGTGATTGGATTGATCACAGAGACACTTCTCTTACTGTTCTTCATTTGAAACATTGTGTAATGTGCCAAACATACACTGTAGCTGAAAATGAAGCACAATGGCCATTTCACTTCTCAGTAATTAATGTATGAGGCACATATTCAATTGCAAAATTAATTCTATAGTGCAGAAATCGTAGAAATAAAAAGTATTGAAACAAGGGAGGTCATCTACATCTAAATAATTTTTAAATGATCGAGTAAGCTTCCAGTGATAAAAGGCAGTGAAACAAGATAATTATATGAATGATAATAGCTATTACAACATAACTATGTGGGAAAATCCCTAAAAATTGGCATGTTACTACCACCTATTCAATGCCAAAATAGACATAGCTATGCTATATTAGATACCATCATGCTTTTTACAGTATTACTGGAATCGTACTTCATTTAATTGTAGTTTGTCAACTTTTTTTTACTATGGCATAGCTATGTTATACAGCATATGACTGTGACCGCTATGTTAGAGTATCTCAATCTTCCTGATTGAGTTATGCAATATATTAAGGGGTGTGGTTTTACCATGTCTAGTTTCCTACAGAAAACCACAGGTTACGGCATGATTGGATCCATGTGATTTATACGTGCAGCTACATCTATCTACTCCACTAACAGTCGCTACAGCACTAAATAGTTTTATGGCTTCTAAAAACTGTAAGCACTCTATGACAGTATCATTTATCGTATTAAAAACTTATCAAAATTATAGTTTTTTTTCATTATATCGCACAGTCCTATTAAAACTATTTTATAGTTTGGCCATTGTGTTTTCATATTCGAATTCTCTCAAGGGTGCTCTTAATTTTTGTTTGCATACATACGTATATACCCACTTTACCTTGAAAGGATATGCCATTTCAATAGCTTACGAGGCCTGCTACATTGGTTTTCAGTCTGCTCCAGTATATAGAAGTATTTGTATTTACAGTTACAAAATATTATACATGTATTTTGCCCTTTTTTAATCTGGGAATTCTATAGCATGTTGTGAGGAAAACAGAGTTGTGCCAGTAAGATAATTATTAATAACTGAAGTGTGAAAAAAAACACTGGCTTTGTTGGTCACACAACAAAACGATTGTAGCCATACAGTATGTTACCAATATTCAGACAAATAAGGTGACATTTCTATTTAATTGGTCATAACCATAACTTTAACTAAACATTTTAAACTTACTCTAGCAGCTGAAAGCTTGCCAGATACATATTACCTATGTCCAATAGCATATTCTAGTTTGAATGCAGGGTAGTAAAACATGAATAATAGTTTTGCTCTATAGCTGACTTTATACAAATGACATTGAATAATCAGAAGAAGTGTCTTGTGATATTCAAAAGTGTTGACCTACTGTAATTTAACAATAGCACCTCAAATGGCACCTCAGATCAATGGTGCAGTAAATATTCTTTAGAGCAAATTGCACACTGTACATGTATATCCATGTTACATGTGTGGCAGGGCCCTTAAAACTTACTCAGGGCAACACATTGCTTTTTATTAGTTATTAATAAACAAGCCCTAACACCTGCAATTATGCTGGGTTGTGTATATATGTAATCACACATCACAGTCTATGTGTGCATGGCCAATCCGCTCTGGTGAATAATAAAGAAAGAGAGATATGACTCCATATTAAATTATTAACCTGTTAATTATCTCCTCAAGATAATTTGTAGTTAGTGTTAACTTCTCTTCTACTCTCTTTATTTCTGCCTTCAACAAAATTGTCTCTTGTTCCTTTTCATCTAATTGTTGACTCTTCACTTGTAGTTCTTCTTTTATCATTTCTATTTCACTCATGGTCAGTCTTCCTGTAAACAGTGTAAAATAATTTATTGCTTGTACACTAATAGCAACTAATTGTATTGCATAGGTGTAAACATGCTTTGAAACAAAAGTCATAGTTGTGTTCAATATCACAGTATGTTACACCCTTTGATGTTCGTCAATGTTACAAAGTTCACTTAAGCCATACAGTACATAGGTCATGATATACTTAGTACAGTATGATTAAAACTCAAAATACAAACACAAATCCTACATGTATGTTCTAGAGCAATTAAATACAGTCCCACTGTATTTGATAAATGAGAGAGAACCCATACTATGACACATGTACCCATGCAACACCACTCACCAGATTTCTGTACAACTGGTTGAAGATTATCATCATCTTCATTTTTAGCTAGTTAAACAAATGATAATGTGACAATTTACAGATATAAAGACACATGGTAGTGTTTCGTGTGGCCAAGAAAGCTGGTATGCACCATGGTATATTTCCACACCATGGTATATTGACTAGGGAAAAATGTAATTTTCACACATATGTAGCTCCATGCTAACTTATTCAAACAGACCATTGGTGACCTTTATTGCCTTTTTTGCAGAGAAATTTAATCATCTCTGTCTTTATATCCCTGACCCACTAATTAACTTGGTACCAAAATAAAGATCTTGTTGAACGAAGCAACATGGTTTTTATTTGAAGTTAATAGGTGATTTCATTCCAAAGTTATGATCATTTATATTACCAGGAGCTCATTGAATCCTATGGACAAGGGAGTGTGTAACGCCATACACTACCAATACTACGGGCGGAATTACTGTAAAACATGGCATCCAGTGTTACTACGTTTATAATTGGTTACACCATTCTTACGCGCAACAGGGATACACTGAATGGGCTGCTACTCCATCATCTTATGTAAAGCTGCTTCGATAGGAAGATCGTCAGGTGGAAAGTAGAGCTTGGAATAGTGAAGTGGAGTAATTTCGCGTGATTTAACATGATTAGTGACTGTAGAAAGACTGTCCTGCTAAGCCTAGCTACTATTCCTCTGTCGTACCATTGAACTTCGTTTCCATAGCTTTGCTTCTTCGCACGGAAATGTGACATACTCAAGTATGTGCCTCTGCATAATATCCTAATTAGGAAATTTTAAAAGTTACTTATTATAGTAAACAGCAGCCATGTTTGAATTTCGCTGTTTACAGAGTTACATTCTCCCTTGTCCATAGGATTCGATACGCTCCTGATATTTCCCATGAATTTTGAGAAAATTTACCTCCCCATAGGTAGTTTATACCCCCAAAAACACCTTCGCTGTAAAAAAAAAGGCGCATCCAAGAAACTACAAGCTATCTGTAACCCTATGTAAAAACAGCTCAGCAAAAGACTCCATGAAATTAACTGGTAACTGAAAGACCTGATATCTGGAGCGGCCAAGAATCAATGATACCACAACTGACTATGATTACTAAAGTTTTACCAAGTTCATGCAAGAATACCTTGGCTGTAAAACAGGCAAATAAAAGTAACTGGTAACCAAAACAGCTGATATCTGAAGCAGCCAATAAAAGTTAAGTTGATACAACTAACTACAATTATTACATGTACCTTGCATCATTGAATCTTAATCATTCAACTGTGTTCTATACATTCACCCTTGCTACATCCTATATTAATTCTTTGTAACCCTAATTGGCTGGTAATTTGGTCGCTTTTTACTTTTATTTTCCTGTTTTACAGCCAAGGTATTCTTGGTAAAACTTTGGTATCATAGTCAGTTGTAATAACACTGCTCCAGATATCAGCTCTTTTCAGTCACCAGTTAATTTCATGGAGTCTTTTTCTATAGCTGAGCAGTTTTTACATAGGGTTACAGATACTTGTAGTTTCTTAGATGTGCCTTTTTTTTTACAGCGAAGGTGTTTTTGGGGGGATATCACTAATTTTTGTCAGTTATATAATTAAATTTTACAGACTCAATGGTCAAGCCATGGGGTTGTATGATGAATTCTGCCTTGTAGAGGTGTTGCAACCAAACACAATCTGCTGATAAGTGGTGAGCATATAACATACATTCCTATGGTAGGACAAGTGGGGTTATGAAAGAGATCACAAACATAAATTAACTATTATTTTTATTTCACTACATACAGACACACGCTTACATCATATACGTACAAGCACAAGACACACACAAAATGTGCAAACACTATACACGCATGTTCACACACATACACCAAACATTGGTTGTACTTGATGTAAACAAGTTAATATCACATCTCTTGAAATGCTCTTGTAGGTGAGCTAGTAGTGCCCTTACTAGGTGTTAAAAAGTTCTTGCAGAAAAGAAAATAATTGTGTCGTACATTCTGTTGACTGCCCATTTGTTACACATGTCACTCCATAGTTAAGCCATGAGGATCTACCAGCCTGACATTGATTTTTTGTACATTCTTTTTATAATTCAGTGCCTACTGGATTGTGTCATCAGATATCCAAGCAAGTGTCTTTGGTCGATGTTCCAGTTTAGTTGCATGTGTGTTTAATTTAAGGTTAAATACAGTGCCTGCTTGTTCTTTTACAGGTCTCACTTAATCTTGCATTATCATGCAGACATCCATGAAATTTGAATATTGTGCAAGCTGTGTGGAACAACCTCAACTCATATACACAGTCACTGGCAAACCACGAACCCCATTCCAGCAATCTACTGTATTACAGATTCTGAAAGCCACAGCACAAGCTCATATACAGTCACCAGCAAACCACGAACCACATTCCAGCAATCCGTTACAAATTTTGTTGCACCATGGTACGTATGTGCATAATGATTAATGAAAGCCACAACACAAGCTCCACGGTGCATGTCCCTGTACAGTAACATCTCAAGAGAAAAGTGAACACACGTGATACATGATTTATATTACTATTCAGTGTTGGGAGTAATGCGTTACATTACGCACTATTATTCCTTTTGTGGTAACTAAGTAATATAATGAAATACGCTATAAAAACAGGTAACATAACTCGAGTTACATTACTTACAAATGTAATGCGTTACCTAAGTAATATAGTTACTGTAACGAATCTAATATTACGTAATATTATTACTACAAGTAACGAAGTTACTAATCTTGTTAGTAATCCACTGAGTAATGCCTAGCCACAACGAAGTAATGAAGCCTACCGAATGAAGCTTATTCACCAGCTTCTTACTTGTAACCAAGATTTGCATGTTGTCCAACAACGCAATCATGTCACGTGATAAGGTGGTAGTTTCACATGTGACAGCTTCAGGCTGTGGACATGTAATAAAGTGTATTATTGAACTGACTTGTATACATACACATTGCATGAATATAATTTGTAATCATATGACATCACTTAGTTAATTTCCTGTATCCTGTATTTATAAAGTCTTGCTATGTTGTACACTATTCAGTCTGGCATATTAAAGTTATTAGTTGCTTGAGTGTTAGTTATTGACGGGTATTACATTGGTAGCAGAGGACGGTTGAAGTTGGCCATGTCTAACCCTAGCACAGCTGCAGCTGCAACGAGTTCCAAACACATCAGTTTGCCCAGAATCTTCTCAGAAGGTGACCCAACTGAATGGTTCAAGTGTTATGAGATCTGCTGCAGTGCAAATGACTGGAATGACGAGATGAAAGTAAAGAAATTGCCGACACTATTAGAGGGAGAAGCACTTGTTACCTGGCTAGAGTTGACCGTAGAGCAGCAAGCAAGTTATGACCAAGCTAAGAAGAACATCCTGGAGAGAATGGGGCCAGTATGGTTTGTGTCGATGGATGACTTTCATCGCTTCCTGGCGAGTCATTGTCTGTATACTGTTACGAACTAAAAAGGCTAATAGATCGAACTATGTCGGCAGCAGATGCGACAACACACCAACAGTTAGTGATTTACCAGTTTCTAACGGGACTCCCCCTGGAAATAAGCAAGCGATTGCATGCAGCAGGAGAGATTAATGATTTGGGGCAGCTGATGCAGCGAGCAAAGTTGTTGATGACTATTGATGCTGAGAATCCTGGTGAAAAATTAGCAGCTGTTCAGCAGCCAATTGATCGTGTGGAAGCCTTAACAGAGCAAGTTGCCGCACTGACTGAACAGGTGGCCGCCATGGCAACTAATCAGAGAACCTCCCAGCAGCCAGCCAGACTCCTCTGTTTCCGTTGTAACCAGCCTGGTCATGTGCAGCGTAATTGCCCGAGATTAAAGCGATGTTTTAATTGTGGAAGGATGGGCCACCTTGCGAAGGACTGTTGTTCGGGAAACGGACAAGGGGCGTCCCGCACGGGCTGGGGGCGTCCCTGAAAGTAGTGAGCCCTTTATGTAGTAATGTAGATAGTTATAGTAGTGTAGTTGTAGCAGCAGTAAGGACACAAGGGTCCATAATTAGTGCTGTACTAGAAAGCAGAGCAGTTGAGGTAATGGTTGACTCAGGGTCGTATGTTTCGTTAGTAAGAGAGAACCTTGTTACACCTAACCACAAACTAGCTAAGCCCCCACAGGGACTGCAGTTAGTGTCAGCAGCTGGCGAGCCCATTTCACACTTGTGATTGTAGGTGTTGACTTCATGCAAAAGCATGGCTTATTACTTGACTTCACAACATCACCTGTTACCATACACAATAGTGCTGTGACTAAACTTCTACCTGAAATGGAGCCACTGCTTGAAGCAACTAAGGCAGTTAATATGAAAGCATCACCAGTTTCATGCGTATCCCAGTCACCTGAGGAAGCCATAGATGACTATGCTGTCCCCATCTTTGATGTTAAAACCTCAAGTTATGATCTGCCTGAATGTGGTGATCCAGCCCTTTTGTTGCTCGTTGAAGCTCACAAAGAGCTGTTTCGTACCTCCACCGGGCATACCACAGTTGCAGAACACTTCATTCCCACAACCGGTAACCCTGTAAAAATACCACCTAGAAGAATACCAGGGAATTACCGTGCAGAAGTACAGCAACAAATAAACACCATGTTGCAACAGGGAATAATTGAGCCTAGTTTTAGTCCATGGATGGCCCCTGCTGTATTTACTCGTAAGAAGAATGGGGAGGTACGCTTGTGTGTTGATTACTGGGAACTGAATAAACGCAGTTAAGGATGCTTACCCACTTCCTAGACCTGATGAAGTCCAGGACTGCTTGATGGGTTGCACAGTTTTCTCTACCCTTGACTTCAGGAGTGGGTATTGGCAGTTACCAGTCCATAGCAAGGACCAACCCAAAACTGCCTTTTGTCCTGGGCCTGGGTTTGGGTTGTTCCAATTTCGTAGAATGCCGTTTGGCCTTTCTGGGGCTCCTTCATCATTTCAAAGGCTTATTAACTCTATCTGTGGTGATTTATCATTTGTCACTACGTATTTAGATGACTTATTAGTCCATTCTGCCAATCTACAGGAACACATACAGCACCTTGACACTTTGTTTCAGCGTATGTCCAATGCTGGACTTACATTTCGTGGCAGCAAGTGCCACATTGGCTTGTCTTCCGTTATGTATCTGGGGCACAATTTTTCAGCAACTGGTATGTCCCCCGATGCTGAGAAAGTATCTGCAGTTCGTAACTGGCCTACTCCATCTGAGCCAGGCAACCTTAGAAGTTTTCTGGGGCTTGCATCTTACTATCGTCGTTACATCCACAAATTTGCAGATATCGCAGCCCCATTGTACAACATAACCAACAAAGGGACCCCTTATGTGTGGGACAAGTCTTGTGAATTAGCTTTTAAACAACTAAAAGATGCCCTTTTGTGTGCCCCAATACTTAAATATCCCGACTTTTCTACAGCTGCTAAACAATTTCAGCTATATACAGATGCCAGTGCCACAGGTATTGGTGCTGTACTTGAACAAATTGGCCATGTTGTAGCATACACTAGTAGAACTCTTTCGACTTCAGAGCAACACTATAGCGTAATTAAAAAAGAGTGCTTAGCTGTTGTCCATGCCCTTAAACAGTTTCGGCATTATTTGTTAGGTAGACAGTTCTCTATCGTTACTGACCATGCTCCCTTGCAGTGGTTATCTGCACAAAAAATGGAAGGCCTCCTAGCCAAATGGGCACTCGCCATTCAGGAATATGACTTCACTATTACATATCGCAAAGGGCAGGACAATGGCAATGCAGATGCACTCTCTAGAAAAACACACACTGCTGCAACTACGCAGCTACATCTGTTCACTGAAGAATTACGCCAGCAACAATTTAACGATCCCATTATCCAACAAATTTATGAAGTACTGAGTCATAATCAGTCGGCCCCACCTCATAATTCTGAATGGCATACACACACTTACTCTTGATACAAACAGCTTTGGTCACAGTTGTGCCTGCATGATGGGTTAGTATGTCGAAGGTATACACCATCACCTAGCCTTAATACAGTATTGGTTCCTCTCATCCCAGAGTCATACCGCCCCACTCTGTTATATCAGCATCATGATGCTGTATCTGTTGCCCACTTAGGATTTGAGAAGACAACAGCCAGGATACGTCAAGTTGGGTACTGGGTTGGAATGTTGCAAGACATAGAAAGGTATTGCAGAGAATGTTTAGTTTGTCAGCGTTCTAAGCCTGGATTACCAACCCGTGCCCCTTTGACCACTGTGCCCATTGGCAAGCCCTGGGAGATGGTAGTGGTAGATATTTTGGAAGTTCCTACTTCCCGACATAACCGTTATCTTTTGGTTATTCAAGACTACATGACCAAGTGGGTAGAGGCAATACCAATACCTAATCAAACAGCTGCAACCATTACCAGAGAGCTTACAACAGTGTTTTGTCGCTATGGTATCCCAGACATCTTACATTCAGATCAGGGCAGAAACTTTGAGAGCACCATCTTACGTCAGACTCTTGATGCTTTCGGTGTCACTAAATCACGAACAACAGCTTACCACCCTGCTGGTGATGGATTAGTTGAACGTTTCATCAGGTCTCTTTTGAAAATGCTGCGTGCTTACGTTGACCAAAATGATTGGGAACAATATCTCCCTTTTGTGCTGTATGCATACCGTACTGCTGTTCATGCGTCAACTGGGGTCTCACCATTTGAGCTGATGTACGGCAGATGTGCCCACAAGCCACCAATTCCATCTAGTATGGCTTATGATGTAACCTCATATCAGCATCAGCTTCAAGCTAAGCTATCTAAGCTCAGAGATTTTGTTGAAACACACAATGCCCAAGCTAGCACGCAGCAAAAGCAGCACTATGATGAACACTCTCTTTCCAGAACTTTTGCTATAGGTGATTCAGTTTGGCTATCTGTCCCTACAGCAGGCAAGTTAGATCCCAAATGGGAAGGGAAATGGATCATCCAGTCAGTGAAAAGTCTCATCACATATACTATATACATGATGGAAGGAGAACTAGAACAGTTTATGTCAATCGACTAAGACCAAGGTTTCAAGCTGCTACTACTTCAGATGAGACAGTTCCACTGCTTCTTCAAAATGATTGGGCTCCTCCTTCAGTAGAGCATCATAGTATTGATGATGACCCACCGGGACCTGAGCACCGTTATCCTACACGGGACAGAAGACCACCAGACCGCTATTGTCCTTGAGAACGAGCCAAAGCTAGGAGGGGCAGATGTAATAAAGTGTATCATTGAACTGACTTGTACACATACACATTGCATGAATATAATTTTTAATCATATGACATCACTTAGTTAATTTCCTGTATCCTGTATTTATAAAGTCTTGCTATGTTGTACATTATTCAGTCTGGTATATTAAAGTTATTAGTTGCTTGAGTGTTAGTTATTGACGAGTATTACAGACACAAAGTAATATAATATGTAATATTATTATACATGTAGTTACTTTTTTATGGGTAATATGTAACTGTAACTAAATAGTTCAGTTGCAAGTAATATGTAACTAGTTACTTTTACAAAGTAACTTGCCCAACACCGTTACTATTGATGGCAGTCCATGCCTTGAAAGGGAAGTATGAATAATAAACATTTGTCATATTGTAACTAGATTTCAATGGAGTGGTGAAGTATACTTTAATTTGAAAATAAAAAAATGTATACCACTTGAAGAAGTCGAATGGATATTAAAGAGTCAAGAATACTGATGTACTCAGCTTGTTGTGGAGGTTCAGTAACGAAAAGAGGAGTGGAGGTTCAGTAACGAAAGAAGGAGTGAAGAAGATGAAGCTAGTACAGTATGTAAAGTTCCACATTGCCTCACACTGATTAACTGTGTATGATTGGTTTTTAGACATCTGCACTGACTAGTGTAAATTCACTGAGACCAAGCTAAAAACTTCTTATGGTACCAACTTGAGTAGCAGCAAATGCCAGTATTATCCGGCTTGGAATTATCTCATGGAGGGATTATCGACAAGGTGTACTCATACAGACCATGCAAATAACCCTCAGTATTCCCACTCTAGTATACATCATCAGAAGTCCCCGAACTGTAGATGGAAGAAGTAAGCTAATGTACATGATGCTTGTACAAAATTATTCATTCACAATGCTATATAACTGAATTTATGTACAGTGAAACCTGTCTAATCAGGACACTGTAAGGTCACCGGCCAACTTGTAAATCCTCAAATGTGTCATTTGTATAAAAGTGACATAGATTTTGGGTGTATTGTATTTAATGCCAGCCTGTCAGTTTTTACAGGTAATCTACATGGTCATAGCATGCAGTAGCAGTTGGATGTGGTCAAGGTACATACATAACTTGGGACCATGGTAGGAAGTCTTCTTAATAATTTTCATGGATTTCGCGGCCATCTTATCCATGAAATTTGAATATTAATTGTGCAAGTTGTGTGGAGCAACCCCAACTTATATATATACACTGTATATGCACAGTCACTGGCAAACCATGAACCACATTCCAGCAATCCATTAAAAATTTTTGTTGCGCCATGGTATGTGCATAATGATTAATGAAAGCCACAACACAATCCATGGTGTGTACTACATAGAGGTGGTAGGTTGTAACCCCTATAGGCTTGTTGCCTTTTGTATTCACCTTACCTTTGTGGTTAATCTATTAAATATTAAATAAAAAAATATAAGAAAACGCTCTCCCCAAAGCAAAGGGGAAAATGAAGAAATTAATTTTAGATAAACTTTGAGGGCTCATAATTATTTGCATTTGGTGACTTTGCTTATGTGGGATGCTGAAGGTGGTAGTACAGGGTATAATAGCGTAGCCCCTAATATTAGCCAAATTGTGCACTTTTTCATAAAAGCATGAAACTTTCCACATAAATAGTATTCCTCATGGCATGTCTTTCTTGATATTTGCCATCGCAGATTTGACCTTTGGTGACCTTTGTGGCCACTTTTGCACAGAAATTTGACCATTTCTGTCTCTATCTCCCTGAGGTATTATAACCTACAGTGTGTGGTACCAAAGTAAAGATCTTGTTGAGTAAAACAACTCGGTTTTTGTTTGAAGTTAATAGGTAGTTCCATTTTGAAGTTATAGTCGCTTTTATTAGCTACAAAATTCTTCGAGTTTACCTGCTCTTGGGGTCAAGACTCACGGTAGTGAATCGCGTGGCCAAGAAACTATATACAAAGCGCATGCCCATATAAAAGACACGTAGCCACTACTGTGATTTATTTATGTGTAGGGTCGGTTTCACAATATTAGTCCTGGATTATGCAACATCTCTCAACAGATTTATATTGCGTTACACGATAAAACTTTTTAGGAGTCGTCATCATATTGTAGTTTTCTTGCAGCCTTGCTAAAATAAAAAGTAGGCCTCACTAAAATATAAAATAGGCGTATTTACACATATTTCACTTACCTTACTGTATGTTACACCTACCGTCACGTTATACCAGTCAACATAGCCATGTTTGTACAGTCCATATAGCACTGACAATTCTGGTTTGCCCATATGCGTATTTTCTTCAATCAAACCTCTAATCCATACAATAACTTTTAAAGACACGACATGGACACAAACTCTAATGTCTGATTATCAAGTTGTGCAGAACCATAAGTTACTGTACCTAGGGATGGTGTTGTAAGCAGAAATCTTTTAGATTCCATTTAGTGCCACGCCCCATGTGAGCGTTTATAATCGCCAGATGTCTTATATAAACAAGGTGCGAAGAACAAAGTCACTAGGAAGTGTTGTAAGCATATAATCTTTAATTTCTCGCACACTTTACAGAAACTATTAGAAAAAAGAAATGTGTAGCTCAAATCTCCTTGAAATTCGGCTTACTTCAAGGATGTAGTAAGGCTAATTCACACATTAGTTGGTACAAATCTGATGGATATTTACAGAAGTATGGACAATAATTTACACTATTTGTCATGCCTGCAGCAGGGGGTATGATACCAACTGGAATCCAACACAAATCACCTGGAAATGGAATCCGGAATATTGGACAAGAATCTGGAATCTCTAATAAAATAGACTCAATAAATGTTCTTTAAGTCTGACTATTTCCATATATTTCTTGTTGTATATTTTCTACTGAGCTGTTTTGCAATCAGTTCAGTCTTGTGAGCACTGTGCGTGTGTCTCAACGCTTTTGTACAGGCAATAGCACAACATTATTTAGCTTCCATTTCTGGCCTCGCCATTGATCCAATCAGCCTGGATGCCAGCCATGTGCATAAAAATGTTAATATACATGCAGATAGCTATGTAAATTTGAAATCTGGAATCTGGCTTGGAATCCAGAATCTTTGCAAAAAAGTTGGTGAGATTTGGAATCTTACGCGTGATTATTGGGTGGTGTCAGACCCCTTGGCCTGCAGGGCTTATGGGAATAACTTGAGTGGTCTGCACATAGGTAAACCATCATAGCTCAAGATTTTAAAAGAATTGCATTGACAGCTACAGAGTTACAAGGAGATAACTAACCTGGTGTAAAATCGTGGGGGTCAAAATACTCTAATAGAACAGCCACCAAGAATCAATCACATGAAAAACTAGAGACCTCCGTACCTGTTTTCTTAACCTTTCACCACTGCTGTTACTGTAGCTTAACAGCTTGCTTAATTTCTACCTTAAGGCCACATAAACTTAATTATTAATTTCTCATCCTCCTGTACTCAAAATAGCAGTGCGGCAGGGCAGTTTTTTATTTTATTTTTTACTAACCAAATAGCTGAATTAACTAGCTAAAATGACTCAGAATGCAGTTTTCTTAGACTGCTCTAGCAAGGTAGCAACTTTAGAAAGTGCTGGATAGCTGCACTCAGCTACCAGTGGTGTAAAAAATCCTTAATGAGGTAAAAAAAAAAATGGCCATGTGGGCGGGGATGAGAAACTAATAATTAAGTATGTGGCCTAAAAATGAAAATTCTACTTAATAGTAAAAGTTTATAATCTGTGTGCTCTATAAGAATTCCTTGAAAAGCGTGCTCTATTTATAACAAACAGTCATTGTAACTCACACATGTTATTGTTAATTAGCAAAGCCCACCAGGGGTAACACGCTAATGAGCATTACGAGCTGGAGCATTATGTTATCATGTTATCTTTAGATAAGAAGAAATTGGGTACAGGGGCGGATCCAGAGTTTGGAAAGAGGGGGGGCACCTTTCTGAAAAACAGTTGAAGACCAAAAAAAACTTACTGAAAACCAGTTGAAGACCAAAAAAAAAAAAAAAAAAAAAAAAGGTCTTGACAATAATAGCTAGTTATCCTTACCAACTATATCACGTCTGTTATGTAAAATAAAATCCTATTTATAGCTTCATAGGTAAGCTACACTGCCTCATGAACATTGTGACTGCTTTATTAGAGTAATTGACTGCTCTATTAGAGTATCTCGATCTTGTATGCAATTTCTTGAAGGGGGGGGGGGGCATTTGCCCCAAATGCCCCATCCTGGATCCGCCACTGGGGTAGTACAGTGTAACAAACCCAAAGCCAGTCATATGTATTTAAAACACAAAATGAAGTGAAATCCGTGCAAAATCAACCAAGCTGTAATGCTTGGTTGATTTTGCACGGATTTAAATATTGTAATAACGTCTGTAACGATATCTATCAACTAGATCTACTAATGCACTTGTCAATTTCATGCCCCACCCCCGAGGTGGGGATTTGACATTGCTTCTTGACAGTTGTCCAATTTACTGACCGATTTTCGGTAGTTGCATTTCTAAACAATAAAATCGCACTTGCTGTAATATTACTAGCTACAGGGCAGGTTTATTACTAGTCGCATGCACGCAATATGCGCTTAGTCATCCTTGAGGTGCTGTCAAATCCCCTACTATGGGGGTGGGGACATAGTGGGGATTTGACAGCCGATTTTGCCCCAGTAGTGGGGAATTTGACACCACGATTTGTCAAATCCCCTGTATTCCCCCACCCCCCCGGGGTGGGGGGGTGGGGCATGAAATTGACAAGTGCATAAATAACTAGCCTATAATACCCTTGAACTCACCATAAATGAACGAAAGGGATCTTGCTAGTGCTAATACTGCGAACATAACATTCCTTCAGAGCATATAAATCACGAATGATGTGACGGACTGTCTTCCATTTGTGAGCACTTTATGGCGTCTAGTACACGTGATCGTTGCTATGACGATGCTATGCAAAATGGTCGGGTTACGTAATGCTAACCATACGTGTCGACTGGTCGGCGAGTAGCGTTTACTTTTGATTCGCGTTTCTGATCAACTGTCTAACAGTTTTGTGTGTGAACGACTTACTTAACATGGTGAAATCGAGATCATTAAAACACTGAAATATCCACCGCCTTATCGAAAAATATTTAGACTTAGTGACAAACAGGGGGACATAGACTCGGACATAGGAGAACAACAGTACCACTCGCAACAGTATAAGCAAGAGTAGCACAGCCGGACTAGCACTATTTTCAGTTGAGTGCCGAAATCAGAGTAGTGCTCCTTCGCTCAGACATCTTTTCAGAAAGAGGCAAAAGTATCTTCATTCCTCTCTACTGCTATGTGAGAGTGACAGCGGAGAGGAGCCGAGTTCAGTAGTTATCATGTCAGAGCTATACTCAGTGATCTGGTGTATTTTGTGTTGTCAGCAATAGCTATATACGAGGTATGTTACAAGCTGTTTATGGCAACAATTGGACAGCCTAAAAGTTGCCAAAATTGGCAATTTTCGGCAAAACTTCAGGCCACCCAAAGTTGCCAACTTCAGGCCACCCAAAGTTGCCAACTTCAGGCCACCCAAAGTTGCCAACTTCAGGCCACCCAAAGTTGCCAACTTCAGGCCACCCAAAGTTACCAACTTCAGCAACCCAAAGTTGCCAATATTGGCAACTTCAGGCCGCCCAAAGTTGACTATATTGGCAACTTCAGGCAACCCAATATTGGCAACTTTTGTGTTTCTTTGAGTAACCACAAATGACGCTCAAAAGTATCCAAACTTGGCAATAAATGTACTTTCTTTTATAAAAGATGATAGAGAATTTGATTGTGGGATTCGGTTATCCACAATTGGTAATTTTGTGTGACAAAGTCTTAGAATTGCCAAAAATGGCAATTTTATAAAAGCGTGTGCAGTAGCTGCTGTTTTTGGCAATTATAACAACAGTCTAAAAGTTGCCAGTTTTGGAAACTTTGACACTTACAGTTTACCGGTATTAAGCATGAAAGTGAGCATTACAGTGTTAAAGTTCACAAAGCTGCTAACTTAACTATGCTTAGCTACTTTAGAGGAACTGTTATAATGATGCCTGAAAATATTTAAATATGATTACTAGCAATATTATCAGTGGATGCCAGGTAGCTAGCTATACATTCACTTTAAAAGCAGGAGTAGGAATATAGCTATGTAGCAAACTTATGATTTGAATGTGAATTGACCAAAATGTGATAAAATGGACAGTCATAAGAATATCTTGCTACAAATCATGCTATATAGCTACAAATCCCCAAGAAGAGGTTCCTCAAGAGGCTTTCACACTGTTGGCCAAACGTAAATGTAAGAGAACCATTAAAAAACGCATTAGATATGGACAACATCAATTATAATTCTGTTTGGAAAATGTACATCAACTGTAGTTGTAAATAATATTTCTGTTGAATCTTAAAGATACGTAAATTGTAGAACAGTGCATTGCAGCAGTAATCACCATATATATCGTACGGTTTAGATATACATTGAGCCAGCAGGCATAAACTACAATAATTATAATGCAGAATAGGGTATTCTAAATTTGTGTTATGTATATTTTGCTGCCAAATTTGGCAATATTGAGTCAAACCTTTCACCAACTTTTTGGTGAACTAGATCACAAAATCTGCTAATCCAGTTGCCAATTAAGTCCAAGTTCTCAATTTTCTTAGTTAAAATTGAGTTGTATTGCCGGAATGCAGAATGGATAGGTACAAGCACAGTTTGTGGATGTTCAAGCTACCAAATTTGGACTATAGTTTTCAGTTTTGGGGCAACTTTTGGCTTGCTTCCAAAAGTAGCCTAAAGTGGAAACCTCAGAAAATTGCCGAAACTGGCAATTTGTAAGCAATACAATAGTTTTGCAACTTTTAAAAGTTGCCAATGTGGAAACTTTTATTTGCAAGAAATTGCCAGAAGTGGTAATTTTAGTATGCATGAACAGTCCAATAGTGGGCATCAAATTTTGCCATTTTTGCAAACTAGATCCCACAATTGATTTATTCATTGGTCTTCATAAAAAAGAGTACATTTATTGCCAGAATTGGTAGTTTTGAGCACCATCTTAAACTGCCAAATTTGGAAACCATCAGCAGTTTCAGGCTTGGCAACTTTTTGATGGTTTCCAAAAGTTGCCAAAGTTAGATAGAAACTTAGTTACCAAAACTTGCCAAAACTGGCAAATTCTTAGCAGTCCTATAGCTTTGCATTACACTGCTTTATAAAGTTGCCAAAAGTGGTAACTTTTGTTTGCAAGAAGTAGCCAAAATTGGCAATTTTTAGGCTGTCCAATAATTTCCAAAATTGGCCTTGTGACATACCTGCTATATACATGTCATCACTCATGACCTCTGCTATATAAAGGGCTGGCTGCTGATGTCTGCAGTTCAGTCTCAGCTAGCTACATCAGTACCAGTACGTGATACAGACACACTTGTAGCTAACAGATGACATGGGGTTTAGAAAACCTGGACAGGACCAGACCGGATCAGGTCAATTCTTCAAGTAAGCCAATTCACACAATAGCTATAACATACAATTCACACAATAGCTAGCTATAATATACACTCTTCACCTTGTAGCTACTCTGCAATTAGCTAGCTAACTATAGTTCTAAGATGTGTTTTGCAAAATTGATGGGGTCATAAGTATTGGTGCAATAGGATTCATTTACTTACAGATGGACAAACAGCCTTTCTACTTTAAATAGTTATAATCCAGTGAAGTGTTGGGAATTGACAGTTCTGAAAATGCAGCAGATGAAACCACTTACATTACAAAGTCTATATACCTCAGTGGGATACAAGCCAGTTACATCTTAGCTATTGACAGTTGTTTTTAGTTTCACCCTTGACCCATGTAAGACATTTTACTCCTACTGTGTGTCATATCAAATATCGAAACTACTTGTTCACATAGGATGCATGCAATATGGATGACTCTGGGTGATTAATAAGGTATTGATGACTGTTCACTTAAAACATGAATTGGCTAATGAATTTTACAATGTTCTGTAAATGTTCTATATCATATAATATATAGTTCTGATGTACTAACACAACAATAGTTTACACAATCTTTTAAATTGTGGTAACTAAAGGAAAACTAACGACGACGAACTCGAAACCTAAATCTTTTTGAACCACTATCACCATTTCCAGGACAGGTAGCTCTCACAGTGATTGTATGCCTTCCTCTCCTCAGGTTAGTGTACATCACAGGATTTGTACCTAAAATTTCATGTATAAGGTTATCATTTAGCTATGTATACAGATATGATATGTGATTGTCTCTGGGAAAACTGGTCTTATCACTTATTTAAAGTATCATGAAATATCGGTTTTAAGTATTAGAGCTGCCAAAAAATCATAATTGAAGCTATGTGTACTAAATTTTCACATGGTTTACACCAATTCCATACCTTCCAGAGCATCCACTGTACAAGTAGCAGGTCTTTATTCAACACCATGGAGCCATATAGCCATCTGCTCCAATAAGGCATCAGATTACTTGTGTGGCTGCCAATGGGCTTAGGAAAAGCAGCCATCAAAAGCAGACCACTCAAGCCTGACTGATTTTGACAGCGTGTATTCACATTGCTTTGTGTTTGTGGTGAATTGCTGTCATGGGCAGCAAGACTAGTTTTGTCTGGGAAAATCGGTCTTATCGTCTATGTAAAAGTATTGAGAAATGCCGGTTTCAAGCATTGTGGTGTAGCTCGCCAATGCTTGAAGCTATGTACCAAATTTTCACCTGTTTACACCAATTTCTTACCTTCCAGAGCATCGACTGTACAAGTAGCCAACAGCTAAGTTTCCCACCATTTTAGATAAATTTTAAACTCAAGTTGACTGTATCAGATGAGCTCCAAAAGGGGTGGGTGATGGGGGCCAGCAAGAGGCTGTTTACAAAATTAAATAGTAAGGCGTAGGAATAAATTAAGAAAAGTTATGGCCCATTCAGGTCTCAAAACAAAAGGAAATTTACAGCACAGGTCTTTATTCAACACCATAAAGCTGTACAGCCACATGCAGCCATCCCCATGCTGGCCAGAGCTCCATAAGTGCCCCAGACCACTTGTACAGATCACAACTGTGCTGGGAAAGCAGATAGCAAAAGCAGACCAACTGATTTGGATTGTGAAGTTTCAATCGTGTACAATCTAATCTGCTGTCATGGGCAATAAGACCAGTTTCCCTGACCCAGTCCCAATGAAGTGATACTCTATATTACATATATGTTGCAATCAAATGTATAATGACAATGACAAAACATATAATAATATTGAAGAAATTTTGTAAGCTACTTAAGACAGCTACAGCATGTGTGCACTCTATACTACAGCTCTGTAACATTTTGCTGCAATAGGAAACCCACACTGTCACACACACTCACACACACACGCACGCACGCACACGCACACACACATATATATTTGTTATATCCCAAGTAATCATGTTATAACTGTTATATTCTACACCCCAGTAGATGAAAACGATTATAGATAGCAATTTATAGTGAAACAGCACCTGTTGAAGTTCAAAATCAGTAGAAATCAAGTAAAGCCACCGAAGTCAATGCCTTTCTATATCGTAACTTATACCACTGTCCCGTCAATTAATCTTAATTTACCTTCCCTGAAAACCAGAATAATCAGAGCGAAATTAGAAATGATGTATAAAATAATTAATAATCTTGTCAGTGTACCACATGATTGTCTGATCTCTATCCCACCCTTCTTGAGAACAGGTTACTTCATCAAACTATCTACAATTAAGCTGTAGAACTCAATCTCCCCCTTATATAGTCAACTCTCCCACACATGATCAGTTTTGTACCCTCTTAGATAATTATCATAATCACATCTGTGCATTATAATCACCTTGATTCCTGCACAGTACACCAAATATAATAATAAATCCTTGACATTTTAGACTCTTTAGCAGTGCCATACCCATCTACTCGCGATTAGTGAAGGAGACAAGAGTTCATCAAAAATCCTTCTTGCTCAGGTGAATAATTCTTGGTTGATTTAGGCACTTGTTTATTAGAGACTTGTTTTCGGATTGTGCGGAATGTACCATATATGGTAAGTGTAGCCACAAAGTACTTATATACCACATGGTATATCAGTTATATACCACAGCGTGGTGCTTAGAACTTTGCGTGGGAGGATCAAAGCAAAAAAGTGTTCTATATTTGCCATACAAGCACAAGTGTTCTATATTGGGCAGTTATAGAACGCTTTAATAGACCACAGTTCTATATCAGGTAGTTATAGAACCGCCAGGTCTATTTTGCAGGCTGATAGCCTACTGTGAGTGAGTAATCACTCATTCTGGCCAGTACAGCCAATCAACCAAGCCAGTGTAGACTGATAGCCTGACTGCGCTGACTGACCAGCCAACCCAACCAGTAAGAGTAAAACCATTGGATTTAATTTATAGACACACTTGAAGATTTCGATGATGGTTGCTTGTGGTCAGCAGCAGTGAATGTTCTTACTACGTTTTGTTAAAATAAATGGATGAGTCCTATGGAAATATTCTTATTAAAGTATCACAATCGAAACCTTTTTAGTATTGAAAAGATGGACTAAACTCACAAAATGACTAATGAAGGTGCAGCACAGTGCAACGCAGGCAAAACACAGACGCAATGCCTATTCTACCAATGATAACACTACTCTGTGAGTTTCTAATTGTTTCGTGTGTCTTTTGTTTACCTCAAGTTAACAGTTCTCTATACCAGATAAAGCACTGCTTGCCGTACAGGAAATATAGCACTCAAAGAGTGGTCTCAAGATGAATTATAGCCCACTCTTTTCGTGCTATATTTCCCGTATAGCACTCGCGGCAGTGCTTTATCTAATACGTATATATATATATATATGTATGCATATATATACTGAGGGGAGTATCCTACTCTCACATACGAGTACCAGTCATATCATGAAGTTATGATTGTGACAAACAAGCAGCTATAAAAGTGCAAGAATTGTTAGCATTATGCCACCGTGACGATGCTCAGGAAAGCTGTATTTGTGAATTTCCTGGCAAGAAATGCCTACAGAGTTGTCTAAACCCATAAGGTATGCTTGTAGACACGTGTTCAATTGATATACCCCTAAGTGTTCAGTGTCAGTAGTCATAATATGCTAAAATCGATTCACTTCTAACATCCTTTACAAAACGTATATCCGACCACATATTGAGTACTGCATCCATACTTGGAGTCCATAGTTTGCTAAGGACATAGTATGTTGGAGGAACTACAAAATCAATACACCAATTAGCAAATCTACCCTACCAAGATCATATCAGTATTTGTTATACTGTAGGCGAGAGTGTGGTGATTTGATTGAGACTATTAATATTTTAAAGCAACGCCTACAGATAGACTCTACAAAATTGTTTACCCTGAATTTTACAAATTTCTAAACCCAGATCCAAGCTCCTTATAAGATTAAATTTTTTTTGATCAATGGAATTCTATACCTAACTAATGCCCAATAAGTTAGCTAAAGACTTAACAACAAATTAAAATATGGCAAAATTAGATATGGAGCTATTAACTTGGTTGTATTTTTTCTTTGTCCATTAAATTAATAGATATTGTGTACATCTTTAATTATACAAAGAGAAAAATGGGCAAACTTGGAAATGTTATATCATAACTTCAATACTTCACGATACACTCTTCTACAGGGATATGTGAAAGTAGGATATTCTCTTTAGTTTATGTTATGAATTCTTGGTTAAAGTCACATAATGGCGTCGAGTGTTGAGAAATTAGTGCTACCCATATAGCCATCGTATTACAGTATTCCAATATATTGATAGGTACAGTATCACTGAATTCTTGCATGTTTACAAGGAAAAAGATCCTTTCCTTGCACAATTTTTGCTGAATCATGGAAGATCTTTGGGGTGAACTGCACAATTCTTGTAAGATTTTGTTATTATGTGTGCTTATTATTTGTCTTTTTTACCTAGGTTCTCCCAAAACAATCATTTAAAATTACTAGCCTTCTCCTGAAAATAAATTTAAAATTTTTCCTAATAATATAAAATCACTGTGTGTAACTTACAATTACTAAAATCTCCATCATCAAGACTACATTCTGTAATAGCAGTTTCATCACGAACTGAAAATTTCAGGGTTGCAGTTTTATTTTCTCTGTCATATTTGACTCTTCCCCTGATTCGTTGAAATATACATAGACCTAAATAGCAGAAACAGTAACTCAATATATGTACTAGCTAATGCAACAAGACCCTATAGCTTATAAATACACTATGAGCAATGAGCAGTTGTACTAACCAGCATTAGCTATAGGGAAAAAGTATTTATTGCGTCATTAAAGTAAAGTCACAGATACTGTATTGTATTTTGCTTTGGCAGGATACAGCCAAGTGTAAATAATACTTATCGACAGAAACTATTGATAAAATAGAAATTCATTCAAATGCTCTTTTAGAGTAAGTGACTACTCTATTAACATACTGTAATAGCAACTTCTTAGTCTCTGCAGTTCCCCTATGTAATATGACACATGGTAATGTGTCAGAAGTTGGCAAACTACACCAGTGTGATTATTATGAAAACCAAAATTTTCCTGCATGGACATAATTGTAGCTAACTCTATAATTTTTCTCTAAATGAAATTATTTTTAAGGGTAATGTTGCCTATCATGCAGAGCAGACCACACACCATAATTTGACCAAAATTGTACCAAGGTATATAGTAAAAACCAGAATTTTTTTGTTTTTCTTGGCATTTTCCTCTTTTTTTTTTAGTGCATGTACATTTTATAACAAATTGTATAACAAATGCTATAAATGCAAAAGTGTAATCCGATTGTGCCTTGACCTTTAGTACACACAAAGGGTACATAAAGTTCAACTTCAGTATCAAATTTTGTGCAAACCTGGATGATTTATTGACATAATATTTCTAAAGGGTAAACGTTAGACATAATAAGTAAGCATGAAAGCTATGTGCACCTTAAAATTTGTGGTAAGATCGTCCTTATAGTGGCCAAAGTAATATGCATCAAATGATTATATGTAAAGGTGGATCTAAATACAAGTGTTGAAGAATGAAAAGAGTACCTAAAATGTATTGAATATCAATTAGGTCAGTTAATTGATTATGCAAAAAATAACTGATAACTGAAACAATTAACTGGTCAGTTAAATATCAGTTTACTCAGTAAGGCTTCACAGCTCTACCAAGAGGTTCATTTACTTAAGTACTAGAAAATTAACAAGATTATACCTTTACAGTGGCCAGCACATTTATGTAACTATTTACTCCATTTTTTTTCTGAGTGACTGTTCTATTACAATATCTTAATCACACATTTGCTATGCATGTTTCGTTTGCCTTATATCTCTGTGACTACCACCAATAGGCACTACCATAATAATTAACGTATCTATAAACTGATTTTCAAGATTTCTTTAGTGCATAACAAGTTTGGCATAAATGTAAGATTATTGCATTCATGTACATACCTGGACATTCACTTGCATCTATGCATTCATTATTATCCTCATCTAATACTGTTCCATTTGGGCAAACACATCCATAATCATCACAAACCCGAGGGCATGGTCTAGGTACACCATTATTACTACAAGTTGCAGCACAGATAGTCAGTGGAGCACACTCTATCCTGATCTGTCCCTTTACTGGACAAGCTATGAAAAAATTGTAAGGTAGACAATGATAGATACATTACACATCTACAAGAGTTCATAATATATGTTGTCCTACTCTCATATCCCTGTAGAAGGTCGGATTGTGAAGTTACAGACACTGTATGATACAATGACAAAGAGATGGAGTTTGTGGCCATAAAAGTGCAGTAATAGACAAATTTCATAATAAGGAAAAATTAACTGTTGTCCCTAGCAACCTAATTTTTACATTATTCATAGGTGTCAATGTCTAAAGTAACTTCTCCAAGTTTTAAAAGGATAGTGCATATAAATCATGAATATGACATTTTGAAGTAGTAATTTTCCCATACATTGTCTATGAGAGGGACACCAATTGCCCCTTTTCGGTAATCACACAATCATGGGATTCAAAGAATGTAGTATCTTAAGATCTATATACACTATCCAAGGAGAGATTATTGTTAGCATTCACACATACAAATTATTAAAATTGACATATGAATTCTTTGGAATTTCAGTTTCTCCGTATGTTGAAATACCTCACTTATGTGTTAGCCCAGAAGGGCAACTGTAACCCCCTTACATAGATAACTGCACAAAAACAGCCATACTGTGAAAAAAGGTGCGGTCTTGAAAAGTGTGGGTGAAATTAGCATTGATATCATTGGGAAGGTATAAAAGCCGGAACGGAATGGAGCCGGAACAGAGCGCACCCCCTCCTTTAATTATTTTTTATTGTCATAATTACATTTTGGGTTCATTTTCTACATATAGCTACATGATTTCACCTCAGCTGAATCAGACCTATCGTTGACTTCTACACCAACTGCATCAACGATAATTTATCATCTCCAAAATTAATAGTGATGACAGCTACCTTATCAAGGTGTATGATGATTCATTGTATCCTCCTTTTCCCAATTGTGGCCAGACAACATAATTATACCATACGTACCTTTAATATGGCTAGTCTATGGCAGTAGCAATACGATATCATTTCATAGCTATAATGTACGAGACTCAAGATATAGCTATTGCACTGTTCAAGCTAGATTAAATTAGATAAACTGCACAGCACTGCATACAAGTGTGTGATTTATACAATTAATAACATTGGAGGTACAGTACTGAACTCGGGTTCGCTGGCGGCTACTTCTACAATCTCTACTTAAGTTGTAGCTATTCAGCAGATTTTGTTGCTTTAAGCTTGTATCTTCACTTAAGTAGTGTACGTCAAAGTCTATCACTGCTGTTCTCTATCCGTCGTCACCAAAATGCAACTGAGCAGGGCAGAACGTGCTACTGTCACGTGCTATTAGCAGTGCACTATTTGGAGATGATAAATTATCGCTGATGCAGTTGGTGTAGAAGTCGACGATGGGACGATAGGATTCAGCTGAGGTGAAATCATGTAGCTACATGTAGAAATGAACACAAAATGTAGTTATGACAATAAAAAAATAATTAAAGGAGGGGTGCATTCCATTCCGGTTCCATTCCGTTCTGGTTTTTATACCTTCCCGACATCATTGTAGCCATTTGTTGGCCACCACCTTTGATTTCACAACTTTTTTCACCCAGCCTTTTTAAGGCCACACCTTTTTTCACAGTTTGGCTGTTTTGTGCGGACATCACTTCTTTTTGTAGTTGCAAGTTCCAAAGCCAGCCTATGGTTGACCTTGATAATTCCTTTTAACTTTTTCCCCTTTACTACAAGAATCATCGAAGACTTCGTGGCTATATGAAAAACTGAAATAAGATGAATTTTGAAGGTGCGTATACCCCAATGATAGCTGGGCAGATTCAACTCAAATTAGGAATGGGAGATTCCCTACCCTGAGGAAGCTTCCACTGCAGAAATGGTTAATTGTACCATTCAAGCACTATGGATACATGAAAACTTTTTATTATTATTCCCAGGTATGTATGGGAAAACCACAAATTTCTAAATGTCATATCTTATGACATATATATGCAATCCTTTAAAAATTTGGAGAAATTACTTAATTACTTCAGATGTTATCACCTAAAAATAATGAGAAATTCAGGTTGCTAGGGGCAATGGTTATTATTATGCACTATAAAGCCTTACTATGAAATCTGTCTATGTTAGCACTGTGTTATACACTCGTAATTCTCAGGAAAGTTGTATTCATGAACAGTTGCCTATGCAGTTGCACGAAGGCACTAGTAGTTTAGTGAGAAACACTGAGCGCTTGAGTTAGTTCAATTGCTAGCAATGTTGTTAGACATGTGTTCAATCGATATTATGTTCAATTATTGACATCATTAATTATACAAAGAAACCCAAAAGTGTTACATCATAACTTCACAATACGCCCTTCTACAGGGGTGGTATATGAGAGTAGGATACTCTCAGTATATATACAAGTACAAAATTTTGGAATATTCAACTGCGCTGCACACCCCAACTATCAATTATCTTCTGAAAAGTGAAGTATATGCTTCATTGTCAGCTATGTTCAACCCGTTACACAGGATTACAAATCAAGAACAGTTAGAAAAGCACCTCTACAATCAAAGTAACCACTATGAAAAATACGAACGATTTCCATTACGAAGGGAAGCTATCACATGCTACCGCCAAACCGACACCTTTCGCTGTCAGCAAAGACGAATGGGATACAAAGGAGGGCACTGGTATGTCCATGATGAATGCATTGTACATACTGCGGTATGCCAAACGGCACGTGTCCGACTGAAGCGACGTCGAACAGTGAAAAAATCAAGCCCATAGCTTTAGCTGTTATTGAGTTACGCTTGTCTGTTACGCTTGTCTGAAGTCATAGTCAGCTACTCAGTCAGTTACTCAGTCATTCAGTCACTAGAAAATTCCTTTTAATTTTTTTAAAATTTCATAGCAACTTGTTGAAAGCATTTCAGGTCAATCTGAAGGCTTGTTTGCTATTAGTTTTACCTAACCAATTGTTATTTTGTTAGGTAAAACTAACAAAATTTTCCTCCATTGTCATCAGGGAAAAGTGAGGCTGGTTTTTGGGTGATGTTTTTTCACGGGCCACGCCTAAACTTTTGTGGTCCCTACTATACAGTACTATCATACTGTATGATACTATCGTACTGTATGATATTATGAACTCTTAATATTTAAAAGTTAATTATATTATTATTTTGTACAATCCTGCATTCGCCATGTGTAGGGACCCGCCGATTATGCTGGCATAATTTTGAGCATAATAGGTACCTAAAAGCATTGAGCATAATGCCAGAATAATAGGTTAAATATTTGTACGATAGTGTAAATTCTTGCTGACAATTGCAAAATAAGATCGATATACTCTAATAGAGCAGTCAGTAACTCTAATAGAACAATCATCAAACTGACTGTTCTATTAGAGTATATCGATCTTCTCTTACATGCAGGCATGCAGCAAGAATTTATTATTTGTGTTCCAGCCACTCATTTTTTTCTTTCTATACAGTGTTAAACTAGTAGCAAAGCATATGAACTAAGGCATGGACATTGAGCATGATCGAGCATAATAGGTAAATATTGAGCATTAATTTAAGCATAATAGGTGAATTTTTTAGCAGTGCAGCATAGCATAATAGGTAAAATTATGAGCATAATCGGCGGGTCCCTAGCCATGTGCATTAATGAAACAAATCTACTTGGCCAAAGTGGATGATGCAATTTCACATTGATAAAGCTTGTAGAGTTGGGAAGTCTGTATATTATAATGCAATTCACACTAAATTTTGTAACTACTAAGCTATTGTATTTTCCTCTTCCAAGTATTTATACTGTCGTCACAAATGTTTGAAAATGTTCTATGGAAATACGGTACCCATGCTATTACAGCATCCACACATACTAGAGACTTCAGTGATTTCTATCATAGCAAAAGCAGCCAAGCAACAAAATGGAGTGTGTGCAACCTTTGGAAGCCTGAGTGAAAAGTGAAATCAAAGATGAATGCTAATGCTGATAAATTCTGTGTATTATTAGCACTAGCATCATTGCAGCCACTTCTTGGCCACCACTTTTGAGTTCACAATTTTGCCACCAAGGCTGTACCCTTTTTTATAGCTTGCATGTACTTCACTTTTTAAAGTATACTGTATTTTAAATACCCGAATCCAACCATCAACTGGCTTTGAGGCTTGTTTTTATCCACACTTCTTATCTACAGATACAGTGATGATTATGGAATACACAAGTTACATACACAAGTTACATGTACAATAGTACTGTATTGTAGAGTTCAATTTCTTCTGATAGAACACACATATAATGTTCTAGAATTTCCATTGGTAGATCTATGAAATTATTATTATTGAGTAGAGCCAATTCTCACATCCAGAGTTTTCAGAGTTAATTGTTAATTCACTAGTACAACATTACCCTGTACATACCACAATCCTTTTTCATCACACATTTGTTGTTTTCTTCATCAAGAATCAATCCTCTAGGACACTGACAACCAATTATACATTGTTTAGTACATGATTCAGGATTAGGTGCATCACAAGTTGGATGACAAGCAGTTCCACACAAAGTAAATTCTTGACCTTCCACTGCACATTTCACTATACATAAAGAGGTCAATTAATGAACTAGTTACAGTACTGTATGTGTGTAATTAACATAATGATGCATGAATGTAAAAAAAAATCTCAATGGCATTCTTTATTGTCCTGTGATAAAGTGACAGCTAAACATAATGCAAAAAGTCTTGAATCATAAGTTTATATCGATATTACTGACAGGATTTCAAAACTATATTATAATTTGTAGGAGTAAGGCTTGAAGTGAAGCTGTTAACAATCGATATAATATGCATACAATTTACACTCTAATAGAACAGTCAACTACTCTGATAGTATATCTAACATTATTTCATTGAAGCTCGTTCTTCTTGACTTGTGCACTGCTATCTCACTGTTCTGACAAACATCCTGCTATGTCAATTGTTTAAAGTTGAAATACACATATCATATGTTTTATAGACTGAATCAATTTTTTATTGGCACTTTTGATTAAGTTTCAGTTAAAATTTTTACTGAATAAAGTTAAATTTCCAAAATATTTCCATGAGGGTATGCTCCTCAGACCCCACTGCTATGCTTCACATGTTGAGTGTGCTTCATAGGCTACATGAGTAGTATCAACCATATACCACTTTCTTAGCCCCAATTTTATAATTTACCTTTAGCACCCCCTTGCAAAGGTGCCCATGAGGAATGCTGTTCACATGTTGTATGCAGTGTTAGCAACATAGATGGCCAAAATTTTCTAAAGCAATTTAAATATATATACAATATATTACAAAATTGTAAATATTACTCTCTTGTAGATTTTAGAGCTGTTAATCCATTGCTATTACACCACACAAACAATAGCTTCAACTATTGCACCAGTTCAAAATGTATATATACAAGTTCTATTATTGATACTTGATGTGATACTAGAGGCCTGATAGTCTATAAGCTAGGGGACTATAGTGGTGAGAGAAGAATTTTGACATTACAGATTTATAACCTCTTCAATTAAAAACCGGCATAAGAACAGATGTCATGTAGAGCAGGCTACACAATAATATTTGACCAAACTCGCCTCTGCCTAAGCCATTCTCAAGGAATATGCAACACACCCCCAAACTTGTTTTATTATCTTTCTCTCTCTCTTAGTGCATGTACATTTTACAACAAATGAATAAGAGTGATCCGATTGTGCCTTGACCTTTAGTACACAAAAAGGGCACATAAAGCTTAACCTGACAGTTATGATTTATTGACATATTATTTGAAATTTCTACAGGGTAAACCATTAAAGAAAATCTTGATAGATAGGTTGACTATTATGACAGTGGTTTAAAAGAAATTATCCACAGAGCCATAGCATAGCAAATGTGTGTATTCTAATAGAACAATCATTCAGAAAAAAAATGGAGTAAGCTATCATTGCATGCCTAAATAGCTACATAGTAGCATAGGCCACAGTTAACCTGTAATAAAGTAGCTACAGTCTTCAGTTATTCTTTCAGGTACTTAAGAAGGTGACATCTTTGGTGGTTTGCCTGGTTGACAGTTTAACATATATTCCTGGATTATGTGGCATACCATGTACATCAGATACACTTACTTATTATTTCTAACAAATTTGATGCAAATGTAAAAGGTGGCTTTCATGTACGTACCTGGACATTCACTTGCATCTATGCATTCATTATTATCCTCATCTAATACTGTTCCATTTGGGCAAACACATCCATAATCATCACAAACCCGAGGGCATGGTCTAGGTACACCATTATTACTACAAGTTGCAGCACAGATAGTCAGTGGAGCACACTCTATCCTGATCTGTCCCTTTATTGGACAAGCTGTGACAAAGATACACATGGCCAAAGTGCATGATATGATGCATTGCTGCACAAAAAATGGTGTTACCCTAGGGTTTCATGCATACCAAGCATGACATTTCCTTGAGATTTACAAAAATTCATTGCAAGTTATGTGCAAAATTCCTGGTTTAAAGGAAATGTAAATGGAATTGTGTGAGGAATTGTCACAATTAATTTACATTTCGTTTATAAAGGTATGTGCCAAATTCCATTCAGGAAATGCACAACAATTTTTGTAGCAAAATGTTACATTTTCTAAAGTTTCATGTATAGAATTATCATGCAACTTTTGTGCAGTGCATTGTTTATTACATTGATAAAAATGTAGAATTGTATCAAAACACATAATACAAGTACTGCCAGTGGGTGCATGATAGGCAAGTGTGTATTTTACAGGAACCAAGAAAATGTCATATACTGTGATCATGCCTTAGCAGAAGCTAACCATTTTTACTATGCTAACTCCCTAAGGGTAGGGCACCTTACATTCTAAATCTGCCCAGCCATTACTGAGATATGCACCCTTATGTATAGTTAGTCCTATTTTCTTTGTAGAGAGACAATCATTATACTGATGAAAATATGTATACAGAACAACTAGGGGAAAAAGCATGTGAGAATGTGACCACAAAGTGGGGGCAAGGCAGGTAAAAGCATAAAGAAAAAAAGTATTAAATAAATCTATAAATACAAAATTATGGACAACTCATTACAATGTCTTGCCAAAAGTATTCTTTGAGAGACAGAAATACTGGCATCGGCAGCATCATCTAGCTATTTCTTAACATCAGATTTTAACTTCAAACGAAAAAAAAGATAAATTCTTTACTTGGTATTAAATAGTGACCAATAACTGTTATTCTTTATCTAATTGTTTCTGCACCACACAGAAAAATCGCAATAGCATGCACAAGTTATAATTGATTTACTTTAAATTTGGAAGGTAGCACAAACATATTACAGCACGTTATTTTATTGTATAGATTGAATATTAAGAGATTAATGTATGATAGTTTGCAGTAAAAAAAATCCTTTCGGGAGAATGGAACAACAAAATACAATATTTTCTTTCTTCCTGTCAATATACCTAACCAGATTTTCTTGGCTGCATGACACACTACTGGGGACCTGTGAGAAGGCAAACGCTTGTATTATGAGCAAACAAAGCTTACTTCCAAGAATTCATAATGTTAGTTCCTGTTACAGCTGACATTTGTATAAATTATCTATTACAATGACCACCAATAGTGAGTATCCATTTGACATTGCACTAAACATTTTCTGTATAATCGCAGGTTATTTTTGTGAATGTGTGAGGTAAGAGTCAGTTACAAACCAAAGAATGCTGGCAAACATAAGAACACTGGTGCATTTGTTACGTTATTTATTGCTTATTAATATTGCTTGCTTACGAAACAGGACCATTAAACTTCAGCTGCTTGTTGGCTTGTATCACAGACTTAACCCAGTCCCCTTTTGTGGTAGAATGAACTAAACTATGATTGTAACTTTAATTGGAACATATTGTATACGTGTTGACTGTTGAATGAATCATTAATCACATTGTCTAATGTCACACCTTTATTCCTGCTCTTGAATTGGCTATTATTATAAGTAACCCACTCAGCATAGCAATTTTCCAGTCTTTTTTTTAAATTGTGCACAATCACAAAATCTTGCATGAGTGCCATTGGTTTTTGTCTCCAAATACATGGCATCTAGTAACTGTTACTAACTTAAAATGACATCAACAGTTACCCTCTATAAGTATACAGAAAAAGTTGGAATTTTTAACTAGAGTAGGGACCATATCACATCGATAAAAAGTACTGAAACAAGCTGGAGTAGTAGTGCACGATATTAAATCACAGTAAAACAATAAGAAGTGTTATATCCCTACTGTGCATTTCCATTATGGTACCTTGAGAACAGTAGGGATATAACACTTCTTATTGTTTTACTGTGATTTAATATCGTGCACTACTCCAGCTTGTTTCAATACTTTTATCGATGTGATATGGTCCCTACTCTAGTTGAAAATTCTGTATACTTGTTTGTTAACTTTTTTGTAAATAATTATTATGGCTGGTGAACCCACGCATACCGCATCTGATATGGCGCCGCGCGCCCCAGCCACATGTATATCAATTATTGACTGAAAAGTGAAATATCTATTATGCTTCGTTGTTGGCTATGTTCAACCTGTTACACAGCAGTACGAATCAAGAACTGTTCGAAAAGCACCTCTGCAATCAAAATAGCCACTATGAAAAATACAAACGATTTCCATTACAAAGGGAAGCCATCATGTGCTATCGCCAAATCGACACTTTTCGCTGTCAGCAAAGATGAATGGGACACAAAGGGACACTGGTAAGTTCATGAAGAATGTATTGTATGTACTGCGGTATGCCAAAAGGCACCTCTCGGGCCAAAGTGACGTCGAACAGTGAAAAATTCAAGCCTGTAGCCTTAGCCGTTATCAAGTTATGCTTGTCCAAAGGCATCAGTCAGTTAGTCAGTCAGTCATTCAGTAGAAAATTCCATTAAATAATAATAATAAAAAAAAAATCCATAGCAACTTGTTGAAAGCATTTTTGGTTGATCTGAAGGCTTGTTTGGGCTTAGTTTTACCTAACTAATACTGCCTCATCGACATCAGGGAAACTTGAGGCTGGTTTTTGGGCGATGTTATTTTGTGGGCCATGCGTACCCCTTGTGGTCCCTACTATACAGTACTATCATACTGTATGATATATTTGTGTTTATTGTCACATCCTAGTGCATGGAAGTTTTCAGTTGATTCACTAGCATTACATACCACAATCCTTTTTCATCACACATTTGTTGTTTTCTTCATCAAGAATCAATCCTCTAGGACACTGACAACCAATTATACACTGTTTAGTACATGGTTCAGGATTAGGTGCATCACATGTTGGATGACAAGCAGTTCCACACATAGTAAATTCTTGACCCTCCACTGTACATTTCACTATACATAGAAAGATCAGTTAATCATTTCTTTATACCTAATTGCAGTATGCCTGTAATGATGCACTAATATCATACAGTACAATAGTATCATACAGTACAATAGTACTGTATAGTAGGGACCATAAAGGTTTGGGTGTGGCCCATGAATAAATCATCAATCAATACCCAGCCTCTGACTGCGATGAGGCAGTATTGGTTAGGTAAAACTAAGCACAAACAAGCCTTCAGATCACTTTCAACGAGTTGCAATGGATTTAAAAAAAAAATTGATTAAACAGCATTTTCTAGTGACTGACTGACTGACTGACTGACTGACTGACTGACTGACTGACTGACTGACTGACTGACTGACTGACTGACTGACTGACTGACTGACTGATACCTTTAGTAAGTCGATAACGGTTAAGGCTAAGGCTTGATTTTTTCACTGTTCGATGTCGCTTCAGTTGGACATGTGCCTTTTGGCATACCGCAGTGTGTACAATGCATTCAGTATACAGCTGGTTGCTATTTAACCAATCTGCTAACAGCCTGTTGGCTTTGTTTTGGGTTTCGACAGCATCATTCTGCTTGTCCATAGATTTGTTGTCTCGTAATAACACAATATAGCTACAGCAATCTCAATCACATACTGGCAGCCAAATCTCACCTTAAATAGTGTGACATTGCACAATTGATTGTGGTTTTGGATTTCCCTATACTTTGTGCCATTTTTGGAAATCACTACTTCAAATGTTGTAAGAATGACTACTCTCTAAAATGGCAAGCATAGGAAATCCAAAAGCACATGCAATACCACTCTACTTAAGGTAAAAGTATTGAAGAATGTCAGATTTAGTTGCTAATGAGAGAGTTGCCATTCTTAGCAGCATTTAAAATAGCCTGGAAGTTGCTAGTTTAAGAGTTGCCAAAATCTTTAAAAGTTACCAAAACTATTCAAGTTGCCAAAAATGGCAAAAAAGCAGGTTTATCAAAACCTGCCAAAATTGGCTATTGTCCTGCTATACCAATTGATTATTATTGAAATCTTATACCTTTCATATACTGAATCAATTCTTTATTGGCACATTTGTTAAAAATTCAGTTAAATTTTTATCAACTTCAGGTTAGATTTTCAAAATTTACCCTTAGGGGCATGCCCCCAGACCTCCCTAGAAAGAACATGCTTAACATGCTAAGTGTAGATTTGTACACTGTATGAGTTGTATCATTCGATTTCTGAGTTCCCACTATAATGTTTGTCCAATTAGCACCCCTTGTAAAGTACTAGATCTGTCCCTGATGTTTGCTATGTATACATATTGTATGCAGCGTTAGCAACATAGATGCTAACTATGTGAGGCAATGTGTGCAATTTATAGGGCTACAAGGTGCATTGCACTTATATACACTGTGAATCTGAAGACAAAAGAAATACACTGTTGATAAATCCCAATGCAAAGCCGAGGGGTTTATCAACAGTAAAATTCTGATGACTGAAGATGAGGGGTATGTATATAAAAACAATACACTGATGGTTCAATTCATAATTATGATTATAGCAACGCGTACTACATGAAACAAATACACTGTAATACAACACACACACACGCACGCACCGCACGCACGCATGCACACACACACGCACGCACGCACGCATGCACACACACACGCACGCACGCATGCACACACACACGCACGCACCGTATGCACGCATGCACACACACACATGACTGGAGTGATTGGTTACCCGGCGTTACCTGGTGTGGTGCGGGCTATTATCCTGTACTGGCTTGGGTGATGCCCACCGCAGGCTATTAGCCTGCAAATAGGAACTACATATGTTAGTATCTTGGTCTCAAACCACAGGTGATTATACATTATATATCAAACAGTACAGTAGTAATGTTGAAGTAGGGATTCCCCAAAAATGATGAGAGCCGCTTAAAATGCTACCTTTAAAAAATCATCCTAGAAACATCTTACATAATGAAAATCACCTTCATGGAATAATATTAGTCCATCTAACATCAAATATATGGCATTAAAAACAAGAAAACACTACAGGGGGCTGGATACACATATAATTAAAAAAAAATTATTGGAACTCAAATTTTCACTTGCCTGCTTGCCAGCCTGCCTGACCACAGTTGCAAGGCTGGAGGCCAAACAAAACAGCACACAGTTACCATTTTACACCACAATATCAAATTCACCAGTGGGATGTGTCTTTTGGAGTTCAAACAATTGTGTGCCCTCCGTGCCTTGTCTTTCCTTTTATCCTCAGTTAGGCTGGTTGTCCTCCTCTTGATGCAATGAAACCATATTGAGGTGTTAATTTTAATATCAACACTTTCCTTGAGCAGCATACATGTATTTAGATGCCACAAACTTATTTATGCACTTACACTACACTCGGTAGATACTAACGATAGGTTCAATGCCAAGCTTATTAATGCGGCCTTGGTTGATTAATAACAATCAAGCACCAAAACTACACCTCTTAAATATCTATCACAATGACACACCTGTTATTATTGGCCTAGCTGTATTCAGAATGCTTGCACAATAAAAATATGAAATAGTGATATACCTGAAAGGCTGACACTAAGTACTCTAATACAGCAGTCACCCTAATAGAATAATCACACAAGTATGGCTGCATGCTATAACAAAAAAACCAAACAAACTAGTATTAATTATAAAAATGAAGTGGGGATCCAAGCAATGAAAAAGTAGCAAAACAAGAGATGAATGATGGTATTACAGTATAGCTCTGTGGGAAAATCTCTACTTTGGTATAGAACAAAATGATTGCTATAACATGCCAATGTAGGAATTTTCCCACCAAGCTATGCTGTAATACCATCATTCACCTCTTTTTTTATCGTTTGGATCCCTATTTCATTTATAAATTAACAATTTAGTATATTTATACTTACCAAATCACTGGTGAGCGTATATATATACTCTCCTGTTTCCAGGTAGGTGTATATTATTATATGAAACTTCAAACGCACCGTCAGGTGTATATTTAGGCATATATCCCTCAAACCACAGGTAACTGTATATTCAAATATGCCACCAGATGTAGTTAGGCCTATAGCCCTCAAGCCACAGTGATATGCCTAAATATTATACACCTGGCGGTGTGTTTGAAGTTTCACGTGATCATGGTATATGTATAATACAAAATTGTAAATGTTACTCAAATGTTGTAGCTGTTAATCATAAACCACACAAACAGTAGTCTCCAACTATCCCACTTGTGCAAAATTTGTATATACAAGTTACTGTACTAATATAAGGAATTCAAAAATTAGATTATGAACTATTTTATTATGCAAACCTGATTGTCTATAAGCTAGGAAGCCATAGTGGCCAGAGGAATTTTGACACTCATGTATGCTGTATAATAGCCTATCTGTTAGCATTATATCATGGATTACAGGCTATATTCATATTTGAATAAGTACCTGGACATTCACTTTGTTCCACGCACTCATTTTTATCCTCATCTATGACTGTTCCATTTGGACACATGCAGTCAAAATTTCCACACTCAGGAGGACATGCCTGAATTAAATCATAATTATCACAGGTTTTTGCACAGTTTGCAGGTGGAGCACATTCCATCCTGACCTGTCCCTTAACTGGACAACCTGTGAATGGTAAATGGTACCAATAATACTGTCTGTAGTAGAAAATATAATTTATGAAGTATTATCTGTGAACATGAGTTACATGACCATTTCTAGAAGTGATAGATGGGAAAGAGCTTTGTGCAACAACTTGTATACACATGCAAAAACAGCTTGGCTAAACAAAAGAGCACATTCACAAAAGTAACTGGCAACTAAAAGAGCTGATATTTGGTGCAGCCAAGAATGTCTGGGACCAAAAAAATGGCCTTAATAACGAGGTACTGCTGGTACTCATAAAGTACTGCTTAGCATGCAAAGTCTGGACCAACTAGAGGTGGCCACTATAACGAGGCGGTCTTATTAAAGAGCTGACCGCTAAGTGAGGTTTCACTGTAACTATATTTTAAGAAAATCATTGGTCTTTATTGCAGTAATTGTTCAAACTCTAATTGGTTAGTGATTTGGCTGCCTTGTTAATGGTCAGTGAGGAGAAAAAAGGTGACCCAAATTACTAACTAATTAGAGTTAATTAGGCAAGACTACACAAGTCAATGGTAAAGGACAATGTTAAATTTTCAAAGAATGTAACATTCATTCTCAGCTGCACCAGATATTAGCTCTTTTAATTCGCAATTACTTTTAATTTCATGTACGTGCCATTTTTGTACAGCCAAGCTAGTTTTGCACGAGGATTTCACTCATGTTTGCGAGTATTAGGTACTACCTAAGATATAAGGCTTGTAAATATATAGAAAACTATGACTTTAAAAACAAAGTACAGGTTGAAGTTTACTACTTGCTTAGTACCAGCAGCTGGAAAGACAAGTCATGAGAAGCATTCCATCTCTACATCCACATGCTGTCTGGTCATACGACCACCTCTTTTGCTGTTCATTATGATGATAGCAAGTTGATACTGGTAAGGATTGGTAAAAGGGGCATAAGGACTGAAAACTTGTACATCAACTTATGCACAATGTTGTTGCCAGGCTGAAAGCAAACATCATGACAGCCTTCAGCAAATAAGCAATGCCATTACGAGTTTCGCTATAACGGAAAAACAAGAATCTCCAGACAACTTAAGGCAAGCTCATATTATATTATATAGTGGTAGCTAGCTACAAGGTTTTTTTGCTTGTTTTGTAGATTTAGTGCATAGCTATTTTAAAAATTAATCTCACCAGTCTATCAGTTAGGGTTTAATTTGGTAAACCAGCAAATACATCACAGTGCACTTTGGCAGATTTGGTCATGCTAGTGGTAGTCTCTGTTTCTGTCAGGAAGAGTATGTGAATTTGATACAAGTACCAAAGAGAAGGCCTACTTACCAACTTGTGCATGTTATATTAGATATAAATGTAACAATTCCAGCTATGTACAAATTCTTATGCTACAACATTATACTAGATACATACCACAGTCCTTTTTCATTACACACTTATTATTTTCTTCATCAAGGACTGTTCCATTAGGGCACTGACAGCCAACAATACACTCTGCTGTACAAGACTTAGGTTCAGGATTTTCACAAGTTGGTGGACAAGCTGTTACACAGGTCTCAACACATTCTTGACCATCAATCACACATCTTGCTACAATACATAAAAGCAAAGCATAAAAATGTTGCACATACGTAGTTATTAATATGAGTAGAATAATAGTTCATTTTTTCTCAACCCCATGCACTCCTCAGCTTGTTATCTATTAGTAAGTGACCAATAGTCAGACTTGTAAGCTAGGTGCTAATTACAAAAGGTACCTATCTGCATAATATAGTCTGTAAAAACTGGTCTTATCGTCTATTTAAAAGTATCAAGAAATGCCAGTTTTAAGTATTCAGTGTGTTGTGTAGCTCACCAATGGATGAAGCTATGTGTACCAAATTTTCACATGTTTTATACAAATTCCTTACCTTTCAGAACATCCACTGTACAAGTAGCCACAGCTTAGTTTCCTGTTATTTTAAAACTGGAATTGTCTATCAAGCAAGCTCCAAAAGGGGTGGGAGGTGGGGGCTGGAGGACAGCAAAGGGCTATTTATAAAATTAAAAAAATTAAATAGGAAAGTGGTGTAGGGATGAAATAGGTCAAATTATGAGCCATTCAGGACGTCTCAAAACTTGCTAAAATGAAAGGACATTTACAGAACAGATCTTTATTTAACACCACAGAGCTGTACAGCCACATACAGTCACTCCCAGGCTGACCAGAACTCCATTATGGCCCCAGACTGCTCATAAACGTTGTCACTGTGCTTGGGAAAAGCAGCCAGTAAAAGCATACCACTCAAGTCTAGCTGATTATGTTATTGTAATTAGAGCTTTACAGTGACCAGCACTGATAAGTTTGTTCATGTAGCTTTGCGTTATTGGTGAAAATCAAATCTGCTGTCATGGGCGTTTTCCCAGATCCAGTCACATATAGTCCACTAACTAATCTTTACGCTCCATGCATTCTATACAACTATAATTACGTGACAGCATATCAAGGGTTATCTTTCACTCCTGTGTTTCATCTACCATATATACACTTTCATATTTTCTTTTGATGTATGCATTCTTATAAAGTATCTTCACATCCATTTTACTCAATAACAATGGAATATCTAAGGGTAGGCCTATGCCCTACCAAAGAATTTTGGTATATGAGATACTCCAATAGAGCAGTCAATCACTCTAATAAAGCAGTCACTCTATTCGGAGAAGCGGTGTAGCAATTTATGAGTTATAAATAGGTACTTTATCAGTGATAGTTGGTGGAAGGCTGCCATTGTGTGCAGACAGTTACCTTTTGTTCTTGGCCCTACCAAACCAGAGAGTGATTTGATTTATTGTTTATCCTCTAGGTATTCGGAATAAGCCGTTTTACTTACCAGAGCAACTAAGTACATATACAACACACAGAGCAAAGCACAAACAATATACAAAAACAAAAAAAGTACAATATAACTACTCAACACATAAATACAAGCAGGACACATAGCTACAAATTCAACACTCATAATTACTTAGCTAAGTATAGAGTCTAGATATGCCACTGCTCAATAAATATATCACGAACCACAGTAGTGGAGATTGCCTATGTTCTTGCAAGTGGAACACTCACTTAAACACCACCATAGAAAGCTCCCTATAGGCATAGAAAATGGGGGAGGCGGACCATGGGTCCCAAATATTACTCAACTGTCATCTTACAAGTACCATCAACATTTCAGGCATGAGGAGCTTCCTATACCCTAACCACAAAAGAAGCCTCAGAAAAGTTAATTTGGAAGAGGCCATATAGATCCACTAGTAAATATGAAGTCAAAGGAAACATAAAAGTATTTTGTAAAATATAACAGTTTGTTCATCTTATTATTTTGTCCACAGTCCTACAATAAAAATCTGAGCAATTTTTGGGCATAGCCTTCCTTCCTACATCGTTATTCATGTTCATGAGCTATTTCTAAACATATACTGCAATGATAACATCCATTCTCCAAGCAAATTTGCTTCTTGTAGGTTCACTTTGCCATTGATCTGTAAAGTGAAGCCTCAAGGGAAACCCCTATGCATTAGTAAGTATCCAATCTATTAAATTAATGTGGTCATTTGGAAACCCCATATCATTAACTACCTGCACTTAATTGTGCTTAGTACTAAATATCAAGCACCACAGCACGTAAATGGATTTATGAAAACAATATAAAAATTAAACAATAAAATCAGGGAAATAGAGATTGCTGAAAAAAGAAACAAAAGAAAGTTAACAAGTCAGCATGTTAAACTGCTGCAGGACTACATGTCAAACGCCTTAATGCCTAACACTTGAAATTGTCACATACAAATCTCTATTTGGATTAAATGGATGTTGTAGAAACTAAGGGAAAACATAGTTTCCATGAATTAGGAGCATACAGATAAGGAGAATGTTTTTGCCATGAAATGTATACCACTTTTATTTATAGGCAAGGGCAGCTATGTAGCTACATCATATGTAGCAACAATTTCAGCATACTTTTCAAGCTTTACTAATTATCCATATGTATCACTATCAGTGGTATTTATCATATCCATTGAGTCTGAATAGAAAAATTGATAGCTGAGTGTGACGATTTCAAGTGTTAGACTTGAAATGTTCCATTGTCAGTTTAACATACAGATTCTTGTTTCTTTTTTTCCAAGTATCTCTGTTTCCCAAATTGTTAATATTATTTTTACAGTACCACACTGGTAGCTATATACATACATATATCTAAGCTTTATTAATTAACCCTTTAAGGACCAAAAATTGTGTGCATAGTCTACCCTGAAAGCCCACACGTTTTATGAATATTGCGCATTTAGTGTTTTAAAAAAATATAATAAGTTTATAGCATTGACAAAGTCCCTACAAATGCTCAATTGTATAACAAATTATACTAAAAGACTCGCCTGACAATAATAAACAACATTATCTAACTTACCAAAGTGTAGAATCAATGTCTTAAAAGCACTAAGGTGAGTTTCAAACACCTACACGCGACCGATTTCTTTGTGACACAATCAATAAAAACAGTCCGCCATTTTATTTTTGTAATACCGCATCACGTGATCTTGTATATCAAATTATTCGCCTCTAAATAGTGAGCACTCTGAGCTTTATTTGAAGCTAATACGATGAACACAGCCAAAGTTATGGAGCGATTTCTACAAGGTTAGTTTTATTGTTGTGTAAATATTAAATGTTTGTACTTTGTTAGGAATTTTACACAGGCTTAGTTTTGCGTGATAAGTTGGCCTTATATATCAAAAGAATCGCCTATGAATGGTGAATACAATGGCCCCTGTTTCGATCTAATAGCTTCATTTGTTGCGGAGTTATAGCTCTTTGTTTACTGCCAATAATCTTGGACGTAATATTACGGCGCTGGTCTTTCGAGCAATACCTACTTTGAACGTAATATTACGGCAGCGGTCCTTAAAGGGTTAACAAGCAAATGGTATGTCTATGTTATAAAGTGAAGTCGTACAAACACAGCATCGCATCATTTCACTTTATAACAGTAATGCTAGATTATAAGAAATATATCTTAAGCTCATGTTTCTACATTGATGTCTGCATTTATGTTGCACATAACATTTAACAGTCTGTAGTAATCCAAACCTTCATATATTGGAGGGGTTCTTTCATTGGCCCAAAATCTACTTTGACCTTTTTTGCGTTTTGCGTGAACATCCACAAATGTGTACCTACAAAGGAGAAAAAATGCATGCACATATATAGCTACAAAGCATCAAGTATAGTCAGTAGACTTTGAAGATGACCTGATAAATCAGAGTACCCAACTGTTAAGAGTGTGTAATTGGGTATACCTACAATAATTTAGCTTGCATATTATATATCATACACAAACTGACTAGCCATAGTTACTCTATGCCATTAACATGACCCACAAGAGATACTGGAATGACCAAAATTATTACTCCTAATAACAAAGCTGTCAACAACATTATCATAACAATCAACAACAAACTAATGGCTTCACACACAAACGTTTGTAATTCCACTATAATAATTATACCATAATGATAGAATGAATAACGAGCTAACTAGACTAGTTAAAACATGTGCTGAGGAATAAATGTGCAGAATGTGTGAGATGAACCTATACACATGTACAGTTGGGGTACTTGTTGCCAGTTTAATGTCAAATAAATTTCTTAACATTAGAATATTATATTTAAAAGCCACTGATTTCTTTACATATACACACTAAAAATAGTTCATACCTAAACATGACACAATTTGTTGTGCCACAAGGTGGTGCTGTCCACCCAATCTGAACACTTTCTTTATCTTCTCTATCATTGTGAGTAGCTACACTCTAAATACAGAATTGGATTATTTCACAAATTTGCCATAGTTCACAAATTATAGCATACATATATATATATATATATATATATATACACCACTCTGCGTGGGCAGTTCAAAGGCACCGCCAGTGGCATAATTTGTATATTGCACTGCTGCAGACCGCAGCGAGTGCATTATAACTTATAACGCACTGGTTGCGGTTTTGTAGACCGCAACTAGTGCATTATAAGTTATAATGCACCGACCGCAGTGCAATATACAGATATTGCACTGGCTGCAGTTTTGTGCAGCATAGCACAAGTGCCGGTGGCCAAGACCACTACGATACCAATAGGTGGAAAGACACTTCACAGATCACTCGAATTCTTTTATAGCCTGACATGTAAAGGTCGATTGTGGGCCATAACGTCACCAATATGTATAATGTTTACAAGCAGCCAATGGCGATCAAAAAAGCCAACGCGGGTGGCCACAACCCTAGTCTACATATACGACAATGACTCAGTAAAACTATTATCTATATTATAAGAGTGAAAAGCCGTCTGTCCGTCTGTCTGTCTGCATTCCATTTGATGTCACGTATTGTACTCTCGAACCGCTGCACGTTTGGAAGCGTCTTTGGCGTCACGGAAGCGCTGGTTATTGAGCTCAACAATGACGCTTTCGAAAAGTTCGTGCGAGCTATCGTTAGTCGTCTAGGGGCCGTTGAAGGCAGGTGTGTAGACTAAAATTCGCTTGAATTCTTTCTATAAACTGCATGCAAACCGCAAGTAAACACCCATTTGTACAAGTCTTTATAAGACAAAAATATTGCTGTAACAATGTGGTGAAGTAGATAGGTTAATGGTTTAGGTGCCTGTCTTATGTGCGCGAGGTTGTGGGTTCGAGTCCAGCTGGTGTTAATGTTTTTTTTTTCGTTTTGGGCACCTTTTCAGTACACCTTTTTTCGCACTCTACTGCATGTGTTTTTGCCAACTGTACACACGTGATATTTCTAATTCAAATTCATTTGATGTGCTGTGTAAGCATGCCCGAGCATGCCGCCTAAGCGAAAACGATCGTCTACTTTTTGTGCGTTTCAAGCAAAGAGACGCAAGCAGAACCAAAGATTGGATCCAGAGAAGAGACGGGAAGAAGCAGAACGACAAATACTGCGCCGCCAGGAGGCTTCAACTGGAGCTACCACCTCATCCAGTGCTAGGTGTGAACTGGACTCACAACAGAGACGATGACAACGTGACGCAGAAGCCCATCGTGTGGCCCGCCAGGACGAAGAAAGAAGATCACAGGAATGGATCCACGATGCAGCTGCCCGTTGACTTGCGCGTGCGGACCCGGCCACCAGAGAAGAACAGCAGCGTAATACAGCTGCCCGTCGACTTGCGCGTGCGGACCCGGCCACCAGAGAAGAAGAACAGCAGCGTGAAACAGCTGCCCGTCGACTTGCGCGTGAAGACCCAGTAACAAGGAGGGAGGAGCAACAACAAGATACAGCTTCCCATCAACAAGCTCGAGCTGATCCACTCTACAGAGCTCTGGAGCAGCAGGCTAACACAGCACGCAGACAACAGGTACGTGCAAGCACACACCCAAGCCTTAGGGGGCTTAACTATCAGCCACACAACTTCTTCAACATTACAGATGTAGGCACACTTAGTATAGAATGCACACACTGCGGCGCATTAAAATTTCCCCAGGAGACCGAATCCCTTTGTTGCTTGAAGGGTAATGTCCAGTTAGAGGCATTTCCACAGCCCCAGTCATTCTTGAGACACCTGTATGAAGGTACAAACACAGCAGGTAAACATTTTCTAGCTAGCATACGTAAGTATAATAGCGCATTTCAAATGACAAGCTTTGGCTGTAACGAGATAACTATGGCTGGCTTCAATCCTTCTTTTAGAGTACAGGGTCAAGTCTATCATCGTATAGGTAGTTTAGTTCCATCAACAGGTGAGTCTCCTAAATTTTCCCAAATTTATTTTATCGACAACCAGCAAACTGAAGTAGCTACAAGATGTGGGATAGTTGATGGGTTAAGGCTTGACATAGTTAGGGGTATTACTGAGCTTTTGCATGACGATAATCACTATGTTCAACTTATTAAGGTAGCTAAAGAAATATTTGAGCAGCATGATGAGCCAGCAAATATTAGGGTAGTGATTAATGAGAACAAACGGCCTGTAGGAGAGCATGCTAGGAGGTACAATGGCCCGATGTGTGACGAGGTAGGAGTGCTAATGCCTAATGATAATGTAAATAATAGGGACATAGTTTTGCACTATAGGGATGGGTCTTTGCAGCGCATTTCTGAACTTCATAGGGGGTATGATCCTTTACAGTATCCTTTACTATTTTCTTATGGCACCGATGGATGGCACATCAACCTGAAATTGGCTAATGGTAGGAAATTGACAGCCATGGTGTATTACCGTTACCACATCATGGTCAGGCAGCAAGTGCCTGTATTGCTTAAGGCTAAAAGGCTTTTCCAGCAATTCCTGGTTGACGCCTACTGTAAGATTGAAACTGAGCGCTTACAGTTTCTCAGGCGTGAGCAAAAGGCACTACATGCTGATTGCTACCAGGATTTGCGGGATGCAGTGGTAGATGGGGATGGTGACCCTAGGAATGTTGGTCGTAGGGTGATCCTACCGTCGTCATTTACTGGTGGACCACGCTACATGCATGAGCGTCAGCAGGATGCAATGACCTACGTTAGGAAGTATGGCCACCCCGACCTCTTTATCACCATGACCACCAATCCTAATTGGCCAGAGATTAGGAACAATCTACTACCAGGTCAAGAGCCTCTGGACCGTCCAGACTTAGTGGCCCGTGTGTTTAGGCTTAAGGTGAAGAAATTGTTAGAGATGCTCACAAAGGAGATGATTTTTGGGAAACCATGGGCTTGGCTCTACTCAACAGAATGGCAAAAGCGCGGTTTGCCACATTGCCATTTGCTGCAATGGCTTATTCCAGAGCACAAGATCACTCCAGATAAGATTGATGACGTCATCTGTGCTGAGATCCCTGATCCAATGGTTGATCCTGAGCTGCATCAGATCGTGATTTCCAACATGGTACATGGGCCCTGTGGGAGCATCAACCCTGACTCACCCTGCATGGAAGATGGCCGCTGCAGTAAGAGCTACCCAAAGCAGTTCAAGGCTGATACCCAACTACGTGCAGACAGTTACCCACTGTACAGGAGGAGGAGCCCTGAGGATGGTGGACAAGTGGCTACCATTAATACGAGGGTGATGGGGTCTCGCGTTACTCAAGAGATTGACAACAGGTGGATTGTGCCTTACAACAAACTTCTGCTTCGTTCTTTAAACTGTCACTGTAATGTCGAGCTTTGCGTGTCCATCAAATCCATCAAGTATGTACTGAAATACGTACACAAGGGTTGTGATCAGGCAACCTTTGCTCTGAGGTCTGATCAGGTGGATGAGATCTCAGACTTCCAGAATGCACACTACATCAGCAGCAGCGAGGCTGCCTGGAGAATACTGGAGTTCCCCATACATGAAAGGTTCCCTCCTGTTGAACAGCTTGCTGTTCACTTGGAGAATGGGCAACGAGTGTATTTCACTGAGGAGACTGCAAGAGAACAGGCTTCTGGTGACCCTCCGAAGACTACGTTGACAGAGTTCTTTGTCCTCTGTCAATCTGATGATTTCGCCAGGACTCTGTTGTATGAAGAAGTGCCTCAGTACTACACGTGGAGCAGGAAGACTTGGAACAGGAGAAAACAGGGAAAGGATGTCGCTGACCATCCTGGAGTTAAGGAGGCTCAGGTTATAGGCAGAGTCACACGTCAGGGAGAATGCTTCTACCTTCGATTGCTGCTTCATCATGTTAGGGGACCCCAGTCTTTTGCTGACTTGAGAACTGTTGAAGGTGACCTCTGTAGTTCCTTTAGGGATGCATGTTTGAGGTTAGGTCTTCTTGAGGATGATAATCAGTACCACTTGGCTATGGAAGAGGCATCAGTCAGCAACTCACCTGCAAGTCTTCGCACCCTGTTTGCAGTGATCCTTAATTGGTGTGAACCATCCAACCCTCTGGAGATTTACGAGAATCACAAGGAAGCAATGGCAGAGGACTTCTTGCACCAGCAACGTACTCAACATAGGGATGATGACTTGGAGTTCAATGATGACATCTTCAATGTGGCTCTCAATGACTTGCAGGAAAAAGTTATTTCCATGGGAGGTAGGGAACTGTCTGAGTATGGGCTACCCCAGCCTCAGGCAGTGGATAGCGATAGGCTTGCACGTGTGTACCGTAGGGAGATTGACTATAATCCTGAAGAGCAACAGGCATACGTAAATCGTAATGTTCCATTGCTTACTGCTGACCAGCAAGATGTCTATGACACCTTTTGCTCCATGATAGATAGAGACGAGGGAGGCATGTTATTCTTGGATGCCCCTAGTGGAACTGGCAAAACTTTCTTGATCAATCTTATTCTAGCTAAACTTAGGTCTGTAGGTGACATAGCATTAGCTACTGCTTCTAGCGGAATAGCTGCTACTCTCTTGACTGGAGGACGTACCTTGCATAGCACCTTTAAGATCCCTTTGGACTTGCATGCATCGGACATCCCCATGTGCAACATCAAGAAAGGAACTGCACTATGTAGGGTGATCATAGAGGCTAAAGCCATAGTAGTCGACGAAGCTCCCATGACCAACAGAGGTGCTTTTGAAGCTTTGGACCGTACCCTGAGGGATCTGACAGGGAATGATAATCCAATGGGAGGCAAGTGCATGCTACTGTGTGGTGACTTCAGGCAGATTCTACCTGTCATTCAAGGTGGCACTAGAGGTAACATTGTTGATGCTTGCCTCAAGCGATCTCATCTGTGGGACAGTGTGGTGGTTAAACAACTACACACTAACATGAGAGTGCACCTGTGTGGGGATGTGGCAGCTGGACAATTCGCTGAAGAACTATTGGCCATTGGAGATGGGAAGTTTCCTATTGACACTCTACCTGATGTTGTCCAGCTACCTGACACCATGGGAACCTTTGTGGATAGCAAGGAGGAACTGGTTTCCAGGGTGTATCCAGATTTGCTCTCTAACTTTAGCGACTTGGCTTGGCTTTCTGAACGCTGCATTCTTGCTCCTCTTAACAAGACCACTCATTCCATCAACATGACTCTGGTGGAGCAGTTACCTGGTGACTGCTGTGACTACAGGTCCTTGGACACCATACCTGATGAATCTCAGGCTGTTCACTTTCCAACAGAATTCTTGAACTCTTTAGAGGTATCTGGACTACCTCAGCATCTTAAAGTAGGCGCTCCTATTATTATTCTACGCTCTCTAGATCCTCCAAGGGTTACTAATGGCACTAGGTGTGTAGTTTCTAAACTGTCGGTTAACACAGTAGAGGCCAAGATTTCTCACGGTAGATATGCAGGACACGATATTATAATACCACGCATTCCTCTCATTCCGAGTAACTCGGTTTTGCCTTTTGAATTTAGACGGCTTCAATTTCCAATTGCATTTTGCTTTGCCATGACCATTAACAAAAGCCAGGGCCAAACTTTTAAGGCTGTAGGATTAGATTTGATGGACGAAAGCTTCACACACGGCATGCTTTATGTGGCATATCTAGGGTAGGTTCAGCAGATAGATTGACACTTTTAGTTAGAGGGGATTGCAAAACACGTAATGTAGTCTATAGTGAGGTTTTTAGATAGGCAAACACATGCACTTTAGTTAGGTTTGTCTGCTGCTACTGGTGCTTTGTGATATTGTGGATCAGCACCTGTGGATGGTGGTAAGGAAGGTATTATGGTAAAAAAATGTATCAGATGGTTGCTTTGTATATTTATGTATGTGTGAAACTATTTATCTTTTCTATTCTTTTGTCTTTATGCATATCCTGGATGGTTTGCTCGGAGGAGGGATGACTGCAGCTACACAGTGAAATGACACGGTCCCGTGGCAGACTGTTCTTTCACAACGTGGGGCACGTTGTGAAAATGGGAGCTATTTATAGACTTTGCAGCAATGATTTGAACTCTTTCTACACATGCATACAAAGCAGAGTGGAGCATTTTTCGCTTTTTCCTGTGCAGCAAAACAAAAGAAAAGGCTGGCAGGTTTTTTCCATGAACTGTCTTGGGCTGGATGACTAAAAATTTTTTGTTTTTCATTTATTATTATTTCTTGCTAGCCCCCACTCTGTGCCCATGCTGTTATATTTTATAAAGCCGTTATATTTTGTCATAACAGAATCGTTGTAGTGCAGATTACAGTAATTCATGGTATGTTTGGTTGATGGTAGAATTTGAGCAACTTAAGTCACAAAATATTCCAATAAGAGTGCACTTCTCCAAAATTATTGCATTCATGCAATCCTTACACCACATTGTTTCCTTAGTCTTTTATAAAGTATCTATAATAGTATATTACCAACTGTAATTTCATTTAATTTCCATGTCATTGTACATACTGCCCTGCACGATAGGGCAGGTACTGCAGCTAGTATTCTAAATAATACTAACCTTTACGTTTGATTGTGGTAACCAGTTTTGTCATGCCACCAGATTCGAGTTTAGCCAGTGTGAATAGCAAGAATTAGACTAGTATCGTTTAGTAGTTAGGTTTTGTTTACTTAAACCGTCTATTTAGCTGCTTTTTTTTGCTCGAGAGAATCACTATGACGATTAATCTGGCGCTTAGCCTATATGGCAATTGAGTGATTACGCTGGCATGCTAAGCTCTACATGATGAGAGTCGAACAGCGAATGCAGGTTAGTGAAATAACCCATAGCGTACTAGCTTTCAATATCTCAGGTGGCTGCAGTACTGCAGGGGGAACGTCATCGCAACGTCCGGCTTTGATAGTGCTCATATAAATATATTATTTAGTTCTTGCTAAGGTATGAATCATCACTGTAAACCGGAATGAGATTAAAATGCATGTATGATCCCATAAATTGACAAGACCAGTAGCCAATAGATTATTACTACATTGTGTACAAAAGTAGGCTAATGCTGCATTCTCAATAATGCTGTTAGGTTATGGCCACTTGTGGTGGTAAGCAAACCATCCACAAGTTAAAATTTTATTACTGTACATACTACATACAACACAATATTGTGACGAAAGGAAAAGTTGATGAATCCATGCTTCATAGCTTTGAGTAATTATATGTCACAAAATTTTAAATCTTAAGAGGCACTCATTGACATTTGATGAATTTAGCTGATTCATTATCCCTTTAAATTTCTTGTGGTACAGTATGGCAATTCTGTTCAGCTGTAGAAAAGTGGCAAAGTGATTCATCCAAGCAACTGACATTAACACATGAACTTGACCATAACTATGCGCATAATGGCCAGACAACATTTAATTATTCAGAGCACTGTTCATTGTTCAGTCATTGGTGTACTCTAGCCTAAATGATACTCTCATCTCTAGCAAAATAATTTACTACTCTCAAATATTAGCAGTGCAAAAATAACTATGGTATGAAATCCCATTAATATACTTACACCACCACACTGTAGCTTATATTGAGAATCTTCATCAGTAGGTTCAATGAAAGTTCCAACTGAAGAATTATCTCCACAACGTATAGCTTGAATAATAAACCCTCTAAAATCAGAATCCACTTCGGTACCAATCAATTGAACTATACAAAATATGATGCAGTGCATTATGACATACAAATGTACTGAGTACAGTTATATTCACTACAAAAGGCCTAAATTTTGCTCAGTGGCAGTGCATAGTATAACTTATATTGCCCACCATATTTGTTTGTTTGGTTTAAATGTTTAAATGTCATATATAGGTATGTAAAGTTTACAAGTAGGTTTGTACATTATCTATTGAGTCTGTGCCTGTATCTTTGCTTATAATTGCATCAATTTGTACAGTACTGTATCTGTCAATGACCGATCACATGGTGCATATTTATTATGGGGAAATAATACTTAGTTGGTCATATATCATCTGCATGGCTGCAGACACTACTACGCTGTTGGTGTTTTGTAATAGAAAACTTGTACATCATTTAGCATATAAAGTATAAAGACTTTTTCCACTTTTGTCATGATCAATTTCACCTTTATACTGCATATATGATTTTGAAAGTTGAGTACAGGCAGCATATACAAGAAGAACTAGACCAAAGCACATTTATGCAGCAAAAATACCATCACTATTTACAACACAGCTGATTCACCCCAAGGAGGTGTGAACATGTAGTCAATATTGTATTATAATTGCTTACTATTATATTTTTTCCCAGGAATATATCCAGCTTCAGTATTTTCAGACACATTGACAACATATGGCAAAGGACCAACAGCTTGATTCGTATAATGTCGAGGTGTAAAATCTTGGCTTTTACAAATTCCCTTCGGTGCTCCATTGGGTCTAGCTTCAATTCGAAGAGAACTGACAATAATCACAGTCATTGTCACAGCAAATGTTTTCATCCTACAAAACAAAAAAATAACACAGTTTAAATGCATATACACTATAGATAATAAGCAAGGTTAATTGGACAATTATTAATTATATAATTTGTTGATTAATTGCACCATTACCTGTGCTTGTACATACTCTTTGTAAGATGTTTTGCACAGTAAACAATATAATACTAATATTAATAGTAACAAAGGACATATAAACTGTTGGCTATGGAAATGTTTACTAATAAAATTAAACCAGTAAGTATACAAAATGTCAACAATCTTATTCCAAAAGCCTTTTTATTTCATAACTTTAATTTAGCCATATTGTTATTCAACTAAACCAGTTAGCTATAGTATTTTTATCCTGATGTAAACATTCCTTTGAGAGCTACATACATAACAAAAATGTCACCTTTACTAGTCACAAGTGATTCCAAGCTATCACAAAATTGCTGAACACTGTCCACTACTATTGCCACGCAATACACACTGCACCAGGACTGAGGTTTTATAATAAAGGATCATGTGATGTAAATAACCACAAGTTGTGTATACATATGGTTTCAATATTTATCACCTCTGTGATTATGTAAATTTCCTCTGCTACAGTTTTACAGTATGAGATAGTATCCAAAACATTGTTCTCTGTAGTTTTACTACCTTATACATACTGCATGCCATTCAGATTCTGGAAATGCTTGTGGTCTGCCAAAAAGCAATTCTACAGTTGCAGTTCAGTAATATTGCCAAAAGCATAATTTTATAGTAGCATAATCCAGCCTATCTGTTATTTGGTGCTGGGATAAACACTGCACAGTGCATCCTATAGTAGGGTAATCATTAACTAGCAACTTTTTACGGAAATTATACCACAATAAGTAATGTGATAATAACATAACTATTTGCACCACAATATGGGATCCATGTTGGTTAATTTACTACATTAAAAGGGTAACTTGTTAATGTTGCTAATAGAACAGTGGTTTGGCAAGTAATTGTTCCACATGAAGTGTCTACAAATTTACTCATGCTACATAAACCACATCATGCATGGCTTGCTGGATTGAACTCACAAATAGCATGCAACATGTCTTTAATTTTGTAATGTGATATTATAGTAGTTGTTTATAAGGATGTGTGATTATTGTAAAAGAAATATGGCCAGCATAGTCAAGTTAGTACCTGAAATGCCAAGGGACAACATTATCTGTTTCTATTGCATACATGTACATAGCACCACTATAACTATAAAAGGAACCAATATTGCTTGTCTACTGTATCTCTGTTTGTACATAGCATGATGTCAGTATGATTATCTAAATGTGGCTATCAATTATTAATTATCTCTTTTATAATTATGTATGTGATTGTGTTTTTTGATTTTTCCATATCACACTTGAAATCGCTTTTAATAACTATAAATGAAGGAGTAACACTGCCTATAACAAACCAGTTATAAAGACATGAATGACAAAACTAGGCGATCACTTGCAGACTGACTTATATACACCCTTACATTCTCAGTGATACCGGATGTTTGTTTGGCACAAAAACCACTTCAATCTGTAATTACTCAAAAGTGCAAAGAAAGTCTTCATTATCACAATCTGAGTTAAACTGCCTGGTATCAACAATACTGATGGTGCCTCCTACACAAGGATTAATGGTGTATTTCAATATCCATTATCCTATAAAAGAAAAAATAAAACAGCTTAATTATTGTGATATTATATAATAATTTGGTATGCAATAATTACTGTGACATAGTAATAAACTAATGTTAAGTACAAAAACAAAATGCCAAGCTGCAATATTCATGACAACTCTAACAGCATGGCCATCAAATATATCACAAGGATGCACTACTTGAATACGCTATATCACAAGAGCAAGTGCGGGATTTGCTAGTGAGGTTTCTACTAGTATTGTGTCAGCAGTCCATAATTAGTATTTCTTATGGAGATTGTGGCTTTGTGTACATTACCATAGTCAATAGTAGCATCTTGACCACTGTTGAAGCAACTATGATAATAATATTTATACGTAGCTATGTAGCTAGTTAAACAAATGCCGGCATGGAGGTTGTCTACACAGAGGCAGATGCAAACTTTTTAAAAGGGGGTTCCTCTGGAACATAGCAATTGTAATTCAGTCTAGCTAGTTATACCTAGCAGTGATATTTTACAGCGAATATTAAACTACTCTCCAGCGACGTCTCACTGTTAAACAGCTGAGCAATGTCTCACTGTTAAATCTTACCATTTACACCTTTAGAAATTTGATTTGATTATTTGTTTAACCTCATGGTAGTCAGCAAAAGCCATAGAAATGCAACTGAAGTATTTATAGCTACTACTAGAATTAGTGGCAGATACAGGGGAATGTATGAAAAGTGCGCGCGCCCATTATTTATGTAAGCTTACGATTTGTACGAGTGATAAAATTACGAACGGTTATGCACAGTGTATCACATTGGGACCTTTTCTACTTCATATTTTTGTCTTTGAAATAACTAAAGATAGCATTACGGCGTTGAAGTGTATTAAGCGCCTCTAAAATAATTCTCGTTTTAGTGCTGTCATATGGCTGAGTCAACAACCCCAGCTGGACTATATATATAGCTAAGTGGGATCACAGTTATTGAAAACTTCCTGAACCTGAAATCCCCTCTGAAAATCCCTAGATCCGCCACTGCAGTGGCGTATCTACAGCAGGGCTTTGTAGGGCCTAGGCCCTGCTATTAAAACTTCCCTACTAAACTGAAGACTACGAAACCCACAATCACCCAGCTTTTCATGGGTCATTGCATTATCTAACAAGTAAAACTTATTCTATACTCACCAAATTATTAGTATTGAGCTGTCAAGAAGCCAATAATTACGACGATTCTAATTAACGCCCACCGATTAAGCACGTGATAAATTACCTGCTGTTGGTGATATTGATAAGGACGTGTCTTCCTAGTGTTCTTGTAATTTGTAATCATCATATTTATAGATCCTTGATTTCATCATGTATAACAGGGGCGGATCTAGGATTTATAAAAGGAGGGGGCTAATTATAACTTGTCTCTTGGGTGGTGATGTGTGAAACACACGTCCCAGCTGGGACTAGGGGGTTTGGGGACATGCCCCCAGGAAATTTTTGAAAAATAGATTCTAAAATACTGCAATTTGGAGACATTTCCACATAAAATATATTTTATATACTCAAGTACTGCCTTTAGATATATATGGCTCTTTGCAGCATTTGCTAATGGAAAGGTTTGGGTAGGTCCAGACAACCAAGCACATGATGCACCCTCTCACAATTGCGTGTGTGGTAGAATAAAAATGTTGAAACTGGAAAATTTTGAAATTTGAATGATACGAGATTGAATCTGAGAGTATTTTCAATGGAAATTGTGTAGCTGAATTAAGTATACCGGTACCGGTAATAACTACACAAGTAGATGAACAAGCCTTTAAACAGACCAATGCACTTCATTGTATGTATAGGCGCAGGCAAATTTTGAAAAATTCCATAATAGAACCAACTTTTATGCTTACACTGAATGTTCTATTAGAGTAGTTAGGTGACTGTTCTATTAGAGTATTTATAATTTTTTATTTATTTTTATCTCGATCTTGTACACCTCCAATGCTGATCCGGGTCCTTGTTGCATAACCTTTAGCATAAATCCACTAATAATACCTTGGAAAGATGTTTATAAGGTGGGTTTATGAGTATTTGTACTATTAGTGATCATATAATTATGCTAAGACAAAATTTCATTATAATCCTCAGCATATTGATCAAAGCCTAAAAGTGAAGGGGGGTCTTCAGCCCCCAAAGCCCACCCTCTAGATTCGCCCTTGTATAAGGTGTATAGCATTTAGTCTGGCGTAGACAGACCTTTTATTTTTTAAAAGGTCTGGCTATGCCAGACTATATAGCATTGTCTTGTTCTAATTTATTTAGCTAGCTAGCTATCTAATTCATCCAAATTGGAAGGGGTGGCACCAAAACGCTAGGCCTGCAGGCGGGTGCTTCCCTAATGTTGTTCATGTTTATAATACTGTGCAATTTGAACAGGTTAAATATATAAATGAATTACTTCATAAAAATCTAAAAGTATGTTTTTTTTGTAGGTGAAATCAGGGGCGGATCCAAACTATTAAAAAGGGGGGTTCCATTTTTGGAATTGCAACTTCAGCCTAGCTGTAAGTTGAAGACCAAAAAAAAAAAAAAAAAAAAAAAAAAGGCCATCACCTGCTGACAACAGCTGCCCCTCAACATTGACACCCTTACCAACTAAATTTCTTTATTTATATCTATCAAAAGACTACTGTCACAGTACTGTGAACTGTTCTATTAGAGTATATCGATTTGACTGCTCTATTAGAGTATCTCGAGTAAGTGAGGCTCTTTCAAAAGGGGGGTTCCATGAAACCCTTGGAACCCCCCCCTGGATCCGCCCCTGGAAATGGCCTCAGATGCCATATTGCAGCTGTTGAAATTAAAAATTTTCTGGGCGGGGGATGCCGCGCCCTTGCTTTTAGCAGCATATATAGGCAGGGGCGGATCTAGGATTTATAAAGGGGGGGCTAACTCATGGTACTAATCTCTTAGGTATAGAAAGCATGCTGGAACTAGGGGTGTGTGGGGGAATTCCCCCCCCCCCCCCCAGGAAAATTTTGAAAAATAGATTCTAAAATACTGCAATTTGGAGACATTTCCACATAAAATTCATAATATTTTCTGCCTGTAGATGTTTTATATACTGCCTTTAGATTATAGGTATGGCTCTCTGAAGCATTTTGCTAATGGAAAAGTTTGGGTAGGTACAGACAACCAAGTACATGATGCACCCCTCTCACAATTGCACAACACTGAATATAGGTGCATGTTAGAATAATAAAGTTGAAAGTGGAAAATTTTGAAATTTGAACGATACAAGATTGAATCTGAGAGCATTTTCAATGGAAATTGTGAACCTGAATAAAGTATTGCCATACATATTAATTACACAAGTAGATGAATGAAGCCCTTTAAACAGACCAATTCACTTCATTGTATAGGTGCGGGCAGATTTGGAAAAATTCCATAACAGAACCAACTACATGTTTCCAGTGAATGTTCTATTACAGTAGTTAGCTGACTGCTCTATTAGAATATCTCGATCTTGTACACTGGCCTCCATGCAATGCTAGGGTCCGCAATGCGAAAAATCGATATCCTCCAATCAACTACCTAACTATTGTCATGTGCTAGGCTAAGTGTAACTTGAATAACACCAGCGTGGCAGCCAAGTTTGTTACTTTCTTCTGGTAGAAAACAATACAAATGTCTTAAAATCACGTGATTTTTAGCTGCAGCGGTTCGTAGGGTTCTTCGTATGCCACGATATTCACTCTCAACATTGTTCAAGTAGTCTATCATCAACTCAAAGTATTGGTGGTTTGATTTTATTGGTCAGTTTCTGGTGGCAGCACGATCTGTGCAGCTTTTTGACGACAGACAAAATGTTTCTTCCTCTGGAGCACAGGACAAGCAGAGCAGCAACTGCGCCGTGGGTCAGTAATGACCAGTACTAGGTAAAGTACCTGCATGCGGAGTATGGTTATAATTGAAGCTTGTTAGCCATCTGGCTGAGCCATCTATATGCTGAAATTCGGCCAAAATGACGCGATTTTTGCGAACAAATACCAGAATGGTTGATACATCAGTGAGACAGTCTCCAACAGCAAGGATACGAAGCTTATAAACACCTAACAATACGGCTATCTCGCCCAGTAAACGCATAGAGCAGTCCAATGCATGAAATAGGCACTCACGTGATTGATATTCAAATCTCCGAAAATACAACTATAATCTATTCCAATGACCTTAAAATCACTTGGAATCAAGTGACAATCAGTTTGTGTGCGTTAGGTTCAGCATCTCGACTAG